>NC_066630.1:10649156-10958280 GCF_025201925.1 Gopherus flavomarginatus | reverse complement strand
GATTGAGGGCGGGGTTATGGCTAGCCCTACTCCCATGTAGCAAGCTGGAAAGAAAACACAAGGAACGACTGCCCCTGCGCCGGGGCTAATAGCAGTCTCTGTCCTGTAGGCTCCTGCAGAGTATTACGTGCTGCCAGTGCTGACTGCAGTGATCCTTTTCATGAACCACTGAGCCCAGTGGAGCAGGGCCAGCGCCTTGGGGGCATATGCATGATTTGTTGAAATGTAGTAATATTCGTTAAACAGGATTGTGGTACGATAGTAATGAACATAATTACAAAGCAGTGAGATTTTTTTTCATCTGTTTTCAAACCCAAGCAAATAAAAACCTGAGGGCAGAGAGAGCAAGAGGAAGGGGACAATCTCCCAATGACTCTTGTCATGATTTGCTGTGTCTTGAGGGGAAGGAATAAAGCAGAGAGAAGAGCTGATCTGTTGAACTTGTGTCTGATTCAGTGAAATGGGTTCTAGTGTTTCTCTAAATGACTCTGGGTCAGAATGTAGTATTGAGAATACATCCTCCTTATTCAAAGTTCCCAAAAGCATCCTGCCAGCTTCAGCCTCACTGCTGCTTTCACCTCTGTCCCTTTATGTCATGTCTTCTGAGTATACTGTCAATTTAAAATCTATACTTGCCCATGCATTTACGTGTATAAAATGTGTCCTCGCCATTTTCACTCCTGTTACATTTTAGAGCTTGTGCATTTGTCAGCACTGACAGCATTTTAAAGGCCTGATGGTGACATTCAGTCATGTTGCCCCAAGGAGCAGCTCGTGCATGGATTGTGCCTCTAAATGTGCAACTCCCAGCTCCCTGGAGCATGGGAGGATGATATAGCCTGCTCCGTTCTGAGCTTGTAGCCATTCTTTTTCTGTCTAGTGTGAGATGAGTAGGGTAGGGCCAGGATCCTGCTTCCTCTGTGGGAGTAGCCTCCATGCTCAGGGACTGCTCTTGTGTTTGGGCTTTGCATGGGATGCATAAAGTGGGAAGAGTCCCTCCACATTCTCTCCTTTCCCTAGTGCTTTTGCATTAGGGCCAAGCCTAAACATCTTATTGGTTTTTCCACCGATGCTGTTTGCTTTTTGCATTTCAATCAGCTTGGACAATGAAACTAGCCTGGTTGGGTCCCTTTCTGGTTCTCACGCCCTGTCCCAGAGCTTCCAGTATTGCCAGATCTTGCAGTTTTATCATGAGTCTTATGATATGATGTTTTCCTTAAAGCCCAGCTGCTGGAATTGAGAGATTGATGGGATTCTCTGGAAAGTAAGTTCCTAGCTCTTGTAGTGGTGGAGAAAAGCTTAAAAACATGAACCAAGAAACCAGAAGGCAGATAAACAAAGAACTTCAAATATATTATTTTTTAAAACTCATCAGGTTTGAGCCAATCTCATGAATTTTTGGGGCCAAACTCAGGATTTTTGAACAGTTGGCAAGAAAAGGTTTCTGCTCCCTGGGTTTGTAGCACTCCAGAGATGTTGAAATTATCAGAACAAAACAAAATTGTTTTTTCTTTTGAAATTTTAAAACCATGAAAAAATTTCTGTGAATTAGTGTTAGTAAAACTTTGTTTACTAAGAAGTCACAGATGACTCAGGAAACAATTACCTGAAGGAAGTTGAAATTTAGTTTGTTTATTTCAGGAATACCAAGATTGCATTTATTTTTCTTATGAACTCGTAACAAAATCTAAATTTATGACAGCTACAGGCACTTTTGAATTATTTTTTTCTCTGTTGTAAACACTTATTGTATAGTCAATCATACACACCCATAGATAGAGTGTATGCACGCAGTGGCTTTATTTATTATATGTGCGTTTTGTGGGCCAGAGTTTTGGCAGGCAATTGCTTGTGCAGAATGCTTGCCTAATTTGTGTTTATAGTTACTGCCATTGAACATGTAAATCAGGTAATTGTGTGTGCAGATAGACAATTCTGATGATTTTTGTGAGCATTTGCTGTTTTCTTGACTAAAATAATGGTGTGTTTTCTTCTAATAGCTCATTCTGACAATGTACCGATATACTCTTGCTTCACAGGTTCTCAGGATTGATTCCAGATCCAGACAGTAGGTCAGTGACACTTTGACTACACTGAGCCTTTTCAACTCTCCTATTTAATGAGGGAGATCTTGCTTCATTATTACAGGAACAGGGTACTGGGCACCATCTTTGCAAAACACAAATGTTAGAGGTTGGTGTGTTGAACCTAGGAATGACTTGGAAAGAATATTTAAAGAGGAGTTTCAAAATGTCGTGCTTGCTCCTTGCTGTGTATAAAAGTAAGAAGGCAGGATACAAGATGTAAAAGATTGTGTGGATTCTTAAATAATACATCTAAGAGTCAGATCCTCAGCTGGTGTAAATTGATGTAGCTTCATTGGGGCTATATAAAGATATATCAGCTGAGCATCGGGAACCTCTGATTGGGGTGGTTCTTGGCAGCTTAGGTACATTGCTGTAGAAAGGAAGCTTTCTGTGCATTGACTTGTAGTGTGCCAGGTCTGGGCATTTGATGCCACTTACTGAGAATTGTGACTCAATTGTTTCCTTGGATGTAGTGGTTTCACGGATGCTCTGGTTCTCGCTGTGGAATTTTTCTACCACCTAGAGTTGCGTTGCTCAACATCTTGGCTCTGAAAAAGAAAAAGGGGGGGGAACTGCCTCGAAACACTCTAGCAGTCCCCCCAAGTATGACATGAATTACATTTGTAGTTTATCATAAACATTCTTATATTTGGGGGGAGCTAGATGACTCAGAGGATTAGGAATGGGACTTGGAGGCTTCCAACGTGTAATTGAGACCAACCCAAGTTCATGGGAATCAGAAATGGTTACCAGGTGCAGTCTGTTCAGCGGCCTTTAAGTGAGTTTAGTGGCTTTTGTTGACCTCTCATCAGTGAAATGTTCAGATTGACCAGGCACTACAAAGTGACTCCTTCAAATAGGTAGCAAGGCTTCACAGAGAGTAATACCTCAACTCAGACTAATGCAGAAGAGAGGAGGTTTCGTGGGCCTGACAGAACGAAAAGGGAGGAATTTGGCATATTTCTCTTTGTTCCCATTCACCATAGTAGGAACCTACAGGAACACTTAAGAAGCTGCTAGCTCAGGCAAAGGGGTCAGTAGTATGGTAACCTGCTTACTTAGGGGAAGGTTAGAGGTGCTTCTATCCCATTCTTTCACAGCACCTACGCTCAGAGAAGCAGACTTCAGTTGCATGGTAACAAATTTACTCCTGGGGGAATCCTGCAACACTGTGCAAGTGCAGAATTAATGTCACCCACAGATTTTATTCTTTGCCTAAAGAAAAATTGATTCATGCGCCCCTCCTGGGTAATGGTCGAGGTTGTGGGGCATCTGGTTTGGGCTTTGGGAGCAGCCGGAGGTGACGTAAATCACTGTCTCGGGATGGGGGTGGGGGGGCCGGGGCTCTCTCTGTCCCTCTTCCACACTGCTGAGAAGGGGCTGGGTTGAGAACATGCTAGCCAGTGGCTCTTACCGTGTGCCAGGCTCCAGCTGCTAGTCCAGGCTGGGCTGTGGGTGGAGGAATAGGACTGCCTTTTCCTCTGCACTGGCTGCTTTTGGGGCTAGGGTTGGGTCAGACCCACCTCCAGGAACCTATCCCGGCTGCAGGAAGCTCTGTACCCGTCCACCTCACTTCCTGCCTCCATTGTTTTCCAGCTGTGGGCGAGGGGTTGCTGCATAGGGAGGGGTCCCCCCATCTGCACAGCCCCCATACATCACCTATCCCAGCACCAGGACCCCTGCTTGGCTGAGTCCCAACCACCTGCACCCATACTCCCATCCCATCAAGCCCCACTCTCCCAGCAACCAGACCCCCTGCTGAGATCCCTGCCGAGCCCCAGCCACCACCTTCCTCACCCCAAAGTCCCTTTGCACTTGGAACTCCCCAACGGAGCCGCCCGAACCCAAATTTCCCTACACACAACCCTCTCACCCCACACCTGAAGCCCCTCCACACTTGAATCCTGTTGGGCGTAGCCTACTTTGCCCCCAGTCTGGATCAGGAGGGAGGGAGGGCTGGGCGTGCATGCGAACCTCTGTCCTTCTCGTTTGCTGTGGAGCCATATAGTTGTGCTAATATGCTTAATAAGGAGTCTATTTGTCAAAAAACATTTCAATCTTTTTCGTTGTCTGTATTGTTACAGACATACTTGCTGATAGGTATAAATTACCAAAATAATTGAAAATGGTGTGATTATTTTGTGGTGTTTTGATAAAATATGCAGAATTTGTCATTTTATGGTGCAGAATTCTTAATTTTTTGGCTCTGAATTCCCTCAGGAGTAAACAAAGGATGACTAATGAACTGCTCTGCGATAATATTGCTTTGAGCTGTATTATGACATACATCAGCAAATTTCCTCTCCCAGTGTGTGGAAATGAGGTGTTTTGATGAAAGGTGCTCTGTAGGTGCAAAGTGTTAATCTTTCTATTGTTGATTTGTTCCCTCTCTCCTTCTCCTCCTCACCCCCTGCTCCCACTCTTCGGGGTTCTCTCACTCTCAAGTACTCTAATTTATCTTTCACTTAGATTTGGGAGGGGAGTTTGTGATTGAAATAGAGAGTAACATGGTTTCCAGAAATACAATGCAGACTTTTCCTCCTCTCCCAGAGGAGCAAATGGTTTGTGCTGAGTCCTGGCACCAAAGAACATGCCTGGTTTCCAACCAAATAATGTGACCATTGAGAAAAATTTAAAACATCCGCTGGAAGAGAACCCTTCTGCTGAAGACGAAAATGCAGATGCAGCCAAAGAGTCTCTGTTTTGATGGGAAACACATTTGCTGGAGTTACAAAATGCATTTTGGGTGATTTGTTTCATGCTTCATCAACTGCAGAAAAGTAACAAGTTGAAATTCAAATGAAATAGTCTTTGCTGTATGTACAGTTTTGTACTAAATGTTGACGGTAAGAGGAGTGATAATGCTTGTGGTCTGAGCGCAGGGTTTGTCTGCAAACCCTAATGGTGAGACTGCCTCCTTATTCTCGCGTTTATCTACTGGCATGTTGTTAGGCACCTGATTAATAATTGCTTTCTCTGGATGCCTTTTATCTCTGGCCTTGCTCAAAGTGGTTTTGTCTAATCTACGGCAAGCCATTCCTCATGTTCCCATCGGAGCAGTATCTAGGCTTGAACTCTTTCAGGTTAACACATTTTTAAATATGGTGAAGCCAACCAGCGTGGGTGGGATTTGACCGTGTATAAACTGGTCTTTACTGGAGACAGAAAGCCTGAGGAGAAATACTGAGCTCCTAGCTGGTGCCCATCTGGCTAAATGAAGATTATAGGACAGATTCTCAGTTGGTGTAAACTGGTATTGTTCCAGTGAGCAGATATGCGCTAGCTGAGGATTCGGACTGTGTTTGCATTCATTCCTAACAGGTCCTGCCTCATCTGTGCCCCACAAGAACAGCCCCCTTTGGCATGCAGTTTTCTGGTGCTATTGAAGCTGTATGGATTTTTTTTTTTTTCAATAATCATACAGCATGAAGCAAATTTAACAAAATGGCTGGCAGTTAGAAATCAGGTCAGCACCCTCTTTATATGAAAATAGAGGTCTTTGAGTTGATGGTTTAAAGTGTTCTTGTGAGTCAAGAACCTTTGACTGATCTGTGTAAAAAGATTTGTAGGGGCCTAAATACAGCATAGGTTCTTACCATGGTGTAAATGTGGCCTTCTGATGTGAGTCCCAGTGTGATGAGGCCTGTATCTGTGTGTGTGTGTTCCCTTGTTAATGAACTTTTGGCCTCGATTTTTAATTCTTTTTGTATTTAAATTGCTGGGTTGCCCATATTTTCTCATGCTTTCTGATTTATCATACCCATTTTTTCTCCAGCATTTGAAAGCTGGGAGAGCGGGAGGGATAGCTCAGTGGTTTGAGCATTGGCCTGCTAAACCCAGGGTTGTGAGTTCTGTCCTTGAGGGGGGCCACTTAGGGATCTGGGGCAAAAATCTGTCAGGGGATTGGTCCTGCTTTGAGCAGTGGGTTGGACTATATGACCGCCTGAGGTCCCTTCCAACCTGATCTTCTATGAAGATGCAGTATTTTATTGCATTATCTAGATTTAATAATGGAATTTGTAAAGGCTGTTGTTTTTTTTTTCTTTGCCTGTCAAATTATCTCTGCAGAGGTGAGGGAAATAAACTTGTCTGTGTGTTTTTCTGACTGTACAGTCTGTACCTGAGGTCTTCTAAGTTGGTGTCGTGACTCTTGTTCCTGATCTGAGACTCTTGCTGTGCTCAGCTTTGAGATTGCCAGACTGTTCTTGGATTTGCAAGAAAAAACTGTGCAGACACTTTGCTGTTTCCAAACACTGTGAAGTTTTCCCATTCACTTCCTGTTTTTGCCGCACTTGTTTTTGAAAAGTTCTTGCCATGTTTGCATTGCAGTTAGCACTAACGTAAATGCGTTTAACATTAGCTACTGTATGTTCCTCAGCCCAGTGACCTGAGTTTCTCTTCAAGGTGTGTGATTAGTCTTTGTTTATGGTAAGACTGACTCTTTTTTTTTTTTTTTAAAGATGTGCATGTGTATGTGTAAGTGAAAATGCACAAAACTTTAACTGTGCAGTCAGGAGTTTGTGCATTTCATCCCCAATAGCCACACCAGTCAATAACCTAGTGATCTGTACATGGGGCATTAGCTGGATGTATGCTCAGTGTGCAGATTAACATGGAATAGCTATAAAGACCCAGGTCACAACCTTTATTTGACCACTTAAGGACTGCCTGCATGATCCCATGGGGTGTGTGTGTGTGTGTGGTTCTCAAAACAAAGAACCACCTTCATACAGTTGGACAGCACTGCATGTGAACTGCAGTAGACAGGGACGGTGTCTCTGTACTGGTGTGAATAGACTGTTGATTAGGTAGTACTTAATCAGCATAATATTTCAGATCACATTGCTCCTTGGAATGACACACATGGGGCCTAGATGGTTCTGTGGCTTTGCTCTGTTGGATGGTTTTGTTTAGAAAATTGTTCATGTTGTCCTTTGGACTTTGCTTCTTTTCATGGGATCTTGGTAGAAAGGGAGAGTGGGTTGTGGGCTGACTTCTAAGGCAGTCGGGTGCTTCCCCATAGGATAGGTCTCACTTTGAGAGCAACATGAGACTTTTCACTGCTCCGGCTCCTAAGGTGGCAAAGGGAGGTAAAGGTGATGCTTTTGGTGTCCTGAGGAAAGCGCTCTTCTTCCAAGCTTAGTGTCAGTTATGTGGCTACTCTGCTATCCCAGCAATCTACTGTATAAGGAGTGGGCCTCTCACTGGCTAAAGGGAATTTACTCAGTCTCCCACATGGCACTGCAATTTCTGGGTAATTTCGTTGATTCTCCTGTCTTAAGATGTGTGTGTCTAGTCCATGAGATATGGACAGGCAGAACAGAAGAACTGATTGGGGGGAAATGCTATGATTTCCTCTCACCTTCCACTTGGACTGCCCCAAATTCTTTAAAAAGAACAGGAGCACTTGTGGCACCTTGGAGACAAGCAAATTTATTTGAGCATAAGCTTTTATGGACTACAGCCCGTTTCTTTGGTTGCATGCAGTGGAAAATACAGTAGGAAGATGTGTATATATACACAGAGAACATGAAACAATGGGTGTTACCATACACACTCTAATGAGTGATTAGTTAAAGTGAGCTATTAGCAGAAGGACAGAAAAAAAAACTCTGTACCGGTAATCAAAATGGTCCATTTGCAGCAGTTGACAAGAAGGTATGAGGAACAGTGGGGAGTGGGGGAATAAACATGAGGAAATAGTTTTACTTTAGGAGTGGATGGGTCATTACACAGTCTTTATTCAAGCCTGATTTAATGGTGTCCATTCTGCAAATTAATTCCAATTCAGCAGTCTCTCATTGGAGTCTGTTTTTTGAAGTTTTTTTGTTGTAATATTGCGACTTTTAGGTCTGTAATTGAGTGACCAGGGCGATTGAAGTGTTCTCCTACTGGTTTTTGAATGTTACAATTCTTGACGTCTGATTTGTGTCCATTTATTCTTTTACATAGAGACTGTCTGTCTGGTTTGGCCAATGTACATGGCAGAGGGATATTGCTGGCACATGATGGCATATATCACATTGGTAGATGTGCAGATGAACGAGCCTATGATAGTGTGGCTGATGTGATTAGGTCTTAGGATGGTGTCCCCTGAATAGATATGTGGACAGAGTTGGCAATGGGCTTTGTTGCAAGGATAGGTTCCTGGGTTAGTGTTTTTGTTGTGTGTTCTGTGATTGCTGGTGAGTATTTGCTTCAGGTTGCGGGGCTGTCTGTAAGCAAGGACTGTCTGTGTCCCAAGATCTGTGAGAGTGATGGATTGTCCTTCAGGATAGGTTGTAGATACTTGATGATGCGCTGGAGAGGTTTTAGTTGGGGGCTGAAGGTGACGGCTAGTGGCGTTCTGTTCTTTCTTTATTGAGTCTGTCCTGTAGTAGGTGACTTCTGGGTACTCTTCTGGCTCTGTCAATCTGTTTCTTCACTTCAGCAGGTCGGTATTGTAGTTGTAAGAATGCTTGATAGAGATCTTGTAGGTGTTTGTCTCTGTCTAAGGGGTTGGAGCAAATGCAATTGTGTCGTAGAGCTTTGTTGTAGACAATGGATCTTATAATGTGGTCTGGATGAAAGCTGGAGGCATGTAGGTAAGTATAGCAGTCAGTAGGTTTCCAGTATAGGATGGTGTTTATGTGACCATCGCTTATTAGCACTGTAATGTCTGGGAAGTGGATCTCTTGTGTGGACTGGTCCAGGCGGAGGTTGATGGTGGGGTGGAAATTGTTGAAATCATGGTGGAATTCCTCAAGGGCTTCTTTTCCATGAGTCCAGGTGATGAAGATGTCATCAATGTAGAGCAGGGGCGTTTAGGAGACGAGAGCTGAGGAAGCGTTGTTCTAAGTCAGCCATAAAAATGTTGGTATACTGTGGGGCCATGCGGGTACCCATAGCAGTGCCGCTGATTTGAAGGTATACGTTGTCCCCAAATACGAAATAGTTATGGGTGATGACAAAGTCACAAAGTTTGTGATCTGGTCAGTGAACACTTCAATCTCCCTGGTCACTCGATTATAGACCTGAAAGTCGCAATATTACAACAAAAAAACTTCAGAAACAGACTCCAGTGAGAGACTGCTGAATTGGAATTAATTTGCAAAATTGACACCATTAAATTAGGCTTGAATAAAGACTGGGAGTGGATGGGTCATTACACAAAGTAAAACTATTTCCCCATGTTTATTCCCCCCCCCCCCCCGCCTCAACTGTTCCTCACGCCTTCTTGTCAACTGCTGAAAATGGACCATTTTGATTACCACTACAAAAAGTGTTTTTTCTCTCTTGCTGGTAATAGCTCACCTTAATGATCGCTCTCGTTAGTGTGTGTATTGGTAACACCCATTGTTTCATGTTGTGTTTGTGTGTGTGTGTGTGTCTTCCTACTGTATTTTCCACTGCATGCATCCGATGAAGTGGGCTGTAACCCACGAAAGCTTATGCTCAAATAAATTTGTTAGTCTCTAAGGTGCCACAAGTACTCCTGTTCTTTTTGCGGATACAGACTAACAAGGCTGCTACTCTGAAACCTGTCAAATTCTTCAGTGGTTCTCTGTGTGGGGGAGAGGCGTCATCTCCTTTAGCATATGGATAGTTAGTGCAAAGTTTGGGGAGGTGAAAGAAAATCGTTTTCCTAAAGCCTGGGGCTGGTCTTGTGCAGAAAATAAGATAACCCTAAGATAATCATGGCAATAGTTTCAAATTTGTTTCCAATCTAGTCTGTCTAACCGGTTCCAAGGGAGAGAAATCCACTTAGAACAGTCCTTAACTATCTGCCTGCAAGCTAAAAAGCGGTGTGAGAGGTGAGTCATTCTTAGGGATCTGCAATGGGAAGAGGGACTCTTGTAGCTGCAGATAGTTTCCTGGAAGTCTTTTCCATATATAATGCAATAATTTTAGGGATGCACTAACTACTTAATGTCATGTCACATGTTGTCTTCATCAATAGCCTTATTTCCTTTTATAGAGATCAGAGGCACTTTTCATAAAGATGAGATGAAATTTACGAATATATGCAGGGGCTAGGTTACCTAGTTTCTCTGTTCTCTATGAACCTGTCACCGTATGTCAGCTGTTATTTATAGAAGCAGCTGCATAAAGAAATATATTTTGGAGGGTACAGATAGGAGCTCTTCGCACTTCACTGCAGAAGTAGGCAGCGGCAGGAGGAGGGATGCTTCCTGTTTATAGCTGATTTGCTGTCTGTCTGGATTACATCGCTCTCGGATGAAGTGGCATATCTTTACATCTGTGAGGCAAGGCCAGGTATAGGGAACCCTGCCCAGAGCTGTAAATGTAATGTAGTGCTCCTTGGCCTGTGTGAGGTGAAGTGTGTCTCTACCAGGCTCAAATCTGCAGAATGTGGTATATCCTGAATATGTAAGTGGGTAGTTTCAGTGCGTCCTGCACAGAACAAACACAGCAACCTCACCACTCCTGGACGTCAGCTAGAGGTGAGGGTGCCTGGTGCTTCTGGAAATCATGCCCAAGGTGTCTCAGGTTGGACACCCACAGGCAGTCACTGCTTTTTGAAACTGTTTTTCTAAGTGTCTGCATCTCCGACTGCCTCACCCTTTGCAGACCCAGATGAAAACCACAGTATAATGAGTCTCTTGGCATTTGCTATAATTTATAACATGACCTTTTAGGAAAGCGCTTCCAACCTGAGGTTCACAACTGGAACTTTTTATCCTTGTGGCAGTTTTATTACATTAGAAACATTGCACAGGGAAGTGGTTCCTCTGTAATAGCTACTTGTTTAAAAAGGTGTCATTGTGTTACTGTGGATTTCATTGTTTAGCTAGAAAAGGATTTCCTATATCTTGGGTAAGTGTCGGGGTATAAATCTGTGCAAAAGCTGACTGTCATATATAGCCTGTGGTCCATTCTGTGACCACTTTGACCTGATCAGAATAAAGGAGTCTGTCTCCCTCTGCCGCTATGACTTTATCTACAATTTGGAGCTTATTGGGAGGATCACTGAAATATTAGGGCCAGATTCTGATATCTCTTTTTGTCTTTAGCAGCTAACTCCATGAGTGGTCCTATTAGTTTCAATAGCACAACTCTTAGAGTAAGATGTTATTCACCGTCAGCCTGTATCAACATATCGTAGTCTGTGACAAGATGGCTATTTTTTTTCCTTTTAAAGTACCTTTTAGATCCACTTATAACTGAGTTTTCCTTCATCTATGCCTTTGGGAATATCTCACTCAGCTTGGCAGCGTCTCAGTCCTCTGAATTCTTGGGGGTGGGGGGGGAAGGCATGAAGCAAATTAACTAAAATGACTTGGAAGTGAAAGATCAAGTCAAAGCACTGTCAAGATGAAAATCTTTGTGGGCTTGTCTACATCAGAAAGTTGCAGCGCTGGTGAGGGAGTTACAGCGCTGCAACTTAGGAGGTGTACACATCTGCAGGGCACCACCAGCGCTGCAACTCCCTGTTTGCAGCGCTGGCCGTACTCCCGTTTTGTCTCGAGTGTAGAGGATCCAGCGCTGGTGATCCAGCGCTGGTAATCAAATATAGACACTTACCAGCGCTTTTCTTGACCTCCGTGGAATAAGCAGGTATCCCAGCATACCTGAGGAAGCCTCTGGTAATCAAGCTGGTCTCCTTCCCCGGTTTGCTCTCGCGTTCCCCGAACCCCGAGCAAGCAGGTCTCCTTCCCTGAGGTTTGCTGGGTGGTTCCGGGAACGCGAGAGCAAACCGGGAAAGGAGACCAGCTTCGCCGCGGTTTGCTCTCGCGTTCCCCGAACCCCGAGCAAGCAGGTCTCCTTCCCTGAGGTTTGCTGGGTGGTTCCGGGAACGCGAGAGCAAACCGGGAAAGGAGACCAGCTTCGCCGCGGTTTGCTCTCGCGTTTCCCGGAACCACCCTGCAAACCGCAGGGAAGGAGACCTGCTTGTTCGGGGAACGCGAGAGCAAACCGCGGCGAAGCTGGTCTCCTTTCCCGGGTTTGCTCTCGCGTTCCCCGAACCACCCAGCAAACCGCAGGGAAGGAGACCTGCTTGTTCGGGGGTTCGGGGAACACTGGAGCAAACCGGGGAAGGAGACCTGATTCCCCGCGGTTTGCTCTCGCGTTCCCCGAACCCCGCTTGAAGCCGCCCAACAGCGCTGCAGTGTGGCCACATCTAACACCACTTGCAGCGCTGGTTGCTGTAAGTGTGGCCACTCTGCAGCGCTGGCCCTATACAGCTGTACTAATACAGCTGTAACAACCAGCGCTGCAAAATTTTAGATGTAGACATGGCCTGTGTTGATGGGTGCAGTACGCATGGGATTGGAGAATCTTTAAATGATCTGGGTAGAAAAAACTGACCATGACAGAAAATATGGCACTGGAGACTTCTAGGATTTAATCAAAAAATCATGTCTCTGTCCAAGTGTCTCATTATTACTGTGATCTTGTGGTCCCAGCTACTGTGAACACAGGGAGCATTAGAGGAAGATCCTGGCAGAGTGTCCAAGTCTAAAAATGGGTGGAGGAATTGAGTGGGGAGAGAATGGGAGTAAACAACTAAAATTATTCTTCTGACATCTTTCATAGCTTTGCCCATGGGGCTGCTGGTGCACCCATTCCATTGCTTTTATTCATAGCATGTTTTCCTTTTGTTGGGAATGCGTTCTGCAACATCAGTGAGTTGGTGTCTGTACCCCGAGTACTAACAATCCTAACTACTTATAATTAGTGAATTTGGTGATTGGCAGTCATTGACCTGAGAAGATGAAATAACAGACATAAGCACAATGTAGATTTTGCATTTGTTTACAGCGAATGTCAGAAACCTAACTTTTATTTTTCCAGCGCTGAACTGCTTTAGTGTATGTATTTTTTAACAGATGTATTTTAATTAAAAGAAATACTGGTTGAATGTATGGAGAAGACTGTGTCTTCAGTGCAAAAAACAGGGGTATGTTTTTTGCTCAAGATAGCTATCTAGTGGAGATAAGGCGTGGATAGTTTTTACCTCCATGACACTAGTAAAGTGTCAGTGGGAGGTAGAAGGTTGATTTTGACTAGCTCTGGTAATTTCACTAGAGGTAAACTCTGCTTATGTCTTGTCTCCACTAGGATTTTATATTTAGTTAGCTATATGGGTGTAAACACACACTTTTATTTTTATTTTTGCAGTGAAGACAGCCAGAGAATCTCAAGGCCTAGAGGGTCAGAATCTTATCCCAGTTCTACTGTGCTAATAATGCTCCTAGTTCCAGCAGTGCTCATCACTATGATTAGTGTAATGCCAAGGGAAGCATGATCAGATCTGGGTCTGGGAAGCAGAAGAATTTTTCAGGGAAATGGCTGGATTTTTAAAAAGGGCACTTTTTGAAAGGGCAGAAATCAGTACGTTTTGCCTTTAATGCACAGATTCTCTCTCTTCTCCTCTTCCCCCCCCCGCACTTGCCCCCAAGATCAGCCATTTGGATTCCTTTTGGAAAAAGGGGCTTTTTGGAATCCTTCCTAGCAGAGATCCTGCTTTAGAGAAATAATACTTTCCGAGCTTTTGTGGTTGTCTGACCTTGTCTTTGTTTGGCTTGTTCCTTCTTCAGCAGGGTGTGTGTGTATGTGTGTGTGTCTGTGATTCAGGCTCAGATTAGATAGGAGCTGCTACTGTTAGTAGGTATTCTCCCCCCCCCCCCCCCCATCTGAAAGCTTCTCTCCCCTCATTAGAGCCTTACATAAATATCTTATCTTATTTTTAATCCTGAAATAAATGGGTCCATTTCATGAAGGCATTGTTTTTTGCGATACATTTGAGAGAGCTGTAGGTACGAGAGGAAGTGAAAGCAGCCTCGGGAACAATGGGAATGCTCTAAAAAGCTGCTTAGCTTGTGCCAAGGTGTTTTTTTTTTTTTTTTGGTTGTCATAGAAATGTGCCAGTCTGTGTCTCTCGCAGATGAGCTCACTAAATGAATGGTTGTGCAGGATGAGTCTGGTTTCAATGAAGATGTTTATACTTGAAGAGTGCAGATGGGCTCAAACCACAACTGAGAGTCCAAACATCCTTGTCCTCCCCCTGAAGTTCAGTGGCAGGAAGTGAAATCTAGATTTTTTGCAGTTTGGCCTCAGTTATGGGGGCAGGGGTTGGGGAGAGCATACAGTTTTGTATTGGGCCTAACTGTTTCAAGGTGAGGTGGATGGAATGGATTCTTCTGCAGGACTGGAGCCTGCAAAACTACATTTTCCTAGATATTGGCTGTGGTGTTGTTGCTTTAATGATTTTGTGCAGCCTTTAACATAAGAGATCATTTATTGATATCAGTTTTTTTTTAAATGAGCTAGATTAAGACTAGTTGAAGTCTGACTCCACCAAAGTGAGTGTAAAATGCTACATCTACTTTGCCTGAGGTAAATTACTGCTCAGGGTGCAGGACAGAGGAGATTCAGGCCAGTGAAGTATTGACGAATTCAGGTACTACATGGCTTACTTATACCTTCATTAAGATGGTTACCAAACGCTGCTTATCTGCTAACCTAAGGCATTTCTAATGAGCTCAGCACAGCTTTCGTGTAGGGCCTGTCAGTTCGTGGGGCTGGATCCTTGTTTGCACTAAGGCCACTTTACATTGCCAAAGTGGTGTGTCAGGAGGTTTAAGTGTAAACCTGTGAACAGGTGGATTCCCACTGGCCTAGGGAGTTTGGCAGATTTGCAAGAAATGTGACTTGGCTCTCTAAGCCCCCAAAACTCATCGCTTCCAGAGTATCAAAGGGCTGGTCTACCCTACGGGGGAAAATCAATCTCAGATACGCAACTTCAGCTACGTGAATAACGTAGCTGAAGTTGAAGTATCTAAGATCGAATTACTCACCGTCCTCATGCCGCGGGATCGATGTCCGCAGCTCCCCATGTCGACTCCGCAACTCCGTTGGGGTTGGTGGAGTTCCGGAATTGATATAAGCGCGTTCGGAGATCGATATATCTCGTCTAGATGAGATGTGATATATCGATCCCTGAGCAATTGATTGCTACCCACCGATACGGCAGTAGTGAAGACGTAGCCAAAGACTATTATATCTTCTGCCGTGCTCTTGGACTCCCCTATAGCCCTCTCGGGCTTTTGTTTCCATGCTTGCAGCAACCAGTTTACACTCAGAAGGAAACTCTCTTCCACTGCCAGGACTTCTTTTTATCTCTTTTGTCAGGTAATTTTACTAATTGCCCTCACTTGGGGAGGCAACTGTCTACAGTGCAAAAAACACCCATGGCAGCGGGTCTACAGACTCAGGCTTGCACCAAAAATAGCAGTGTAGACCAGGGGTAGGCAACCTATGGCACGTGTGCCAAAGGCGGCACACGAGCTGATTTTTCAGTGGCACTCACGCTATCTGGGTCCCGACCACCGGTCCGGGGGGCTCTGCATTTTAATGTAATTTTAAATGAAGTTTCTTAAACATTTAAAAAAACTTATTTACTTCACATACAACAATAGTTTAGTTCTATATTATAGACTTATAGAAAGAGGCCTTCTAAAAACATTAAAATGTATTACTGGCACATGAAACCTTAAATTAGAGTGAATAAATGAAGACTCAGTACACCACTTCTGAAAGGGTGCCGACCCCTTCTGTAGACATTCCTGCTTGGGCTCTGAATCCTGGAGTGGGGGGTGGGTCTCAGAGCCTGGCTCCAGCCTGAATGGGAATGTGTATACTACCATTTTTCATGCCATAGTGTGAGCCCCATGAACCTGAGTCTGTCGACTTGGGCTCTGTGACTTGCTGCTGCAAGGGCTTTTGTTTGTTTGTTTAAGTGTGGCTGTATCCTTTAATGGCCAGCTCACCTTGTGACAGGTCCCATGGTGTCTCCAGAATTCCCACGTGTGTAGCCAAGCATAATCCAGGCTAATCTACTGTCTGGCCTTCCTGCCCGCTTCAGTTTGCTATCTGACCGTCAAGCCTAGTTGTTTGGAAATGGAGTGTGGCTGAACGCAGAGGTGGTGCCAGGTCAGTCTCCGGGCGTGCTTAGTAGAAGGATGAGATGCTGTGTCCCAGCGAGCAGGCTGAAATAACCATGCCTGCAGAGAACATAGAAAACTGCTTACAAATTAAACATTCCTTGCCATTGGAAAATAATGCTTTTCAAAGTGAAAACCCACTCAAAAGGCTTTTGCATTGATGAAAAATACTTTAAAAACTTCCACACACAAGTCTGTTTTGAATATAGCTAAGCTTCAACGTGAGCTACAGCATTAAGCACAGCTGTGCAGGGCTGGTCTCTTGATACCCATTTTTACCTGTTGTTCTTTGAAGTGTGCTGCTTGAACATTTATCGGAAGTTGAGCTTTGGGCGGAAGCTCTGCGCTGTTCAAAGCAAATATATTTTTAAGCTAAGATCAGTTTTATTTTTCACACATGCAAAGAGCTTTGGGAAGCACAGTGTCATGTATATAAGAGCCTCTTCTCTTCATAACTTGACTCCTGCTCAATGATTTTAAAGGGTTAGACTCCTTTGTTAAGAACCTCATGATTGATTGTGGGAATACAGACATCACAGTTGTAATTTGGGATTGAACCTGGGACCTTCAGCACCATATCCCAGGGCTCTGTTGCTTGATTTAAAGGAGAACTCCAGTAGCTGTACATAGGCTGTTCTAGTCACTGGGGGCTGTGCACTGGGGAGCCATGATCACTTGTGCTAAGAAAGCATATTGCAAATTTATCCTTTTCACTAAAGGATCTTAATGTGCTTCACCAATATTAAGTCTCATAACATCCTTGTGAGTTAGGAATTTACTGGAGGGTAAAATGATTCATAGAAAGAGAATAAATGATTAGTGAAAGGTGAATAGAACTTGGGAGTCCTGTTTTCCATTTTCCAGATCTAAGGGCATGTCTACACTGCAAAAAAAAAAAAAAAACAACCACCACCCCCAAATCAGCAAAAACATGTCAGCACATCTCAGAGCCCAGGTCAATTTCCTTGGGCTTGCAGGGCTTGTACTATGGGGCTAAAATAGCAATGTAGATGTTCCTGTTTGGGCTGGAGTCCAGGCTCTGAGACCCATTTCCCCGCGCCAGGCTTCAGAGCCCAAGTTCCAACTTGAGCGGGATCATCTGCACTGCTATTTTTAACCCCATAGTGTGTGCCTGAGTCAGTTGACCCATGCTCCGAGACTCATTTCTGCGGGTTGGTTGGGTTGTTTATTTACTTGTTTGCAGTTCAGATGCGCCCTAAGAAACCAGTGTACTGAATACAGGATTAGGAGCCAGGAACTCCTGACATCTACTCCCAGCTGCACCACTGACTCTCTGTGTGGGTCTGCTTGGTGACTCTGGGTGGTTTCCCATGGGAAAGATGTTAATATACTTACCTACTTCATATAGGTGTTTTAATGGCTAATAATTAGTTAAGAGACTTTGTCAACTTTTAATTTTTTTCAATTGACTAATTTAAAAAAATTAAAAACTCACACAGTTTCTAATGGAGCACCCTGTAAATCGTGTCCCCTGATTTTTTTGTTTAAAGAGTTCTTGAAGACATTAGAAATGTGTAAGTGTTTTTGGTCTCTTTTTTCCACCTCCTTTCCCCTTGTTAATGTTCATAAGTATCTTTTCAGAAGAGGAGAAGCAGAAACAGTGGAGCTGATTATACACCTAGTACTTGGCAAATGCACTAAGTTAAACAAACTGAAAAAATAGACAGGTAATATTTTTCATTAATGTGTTTCAGTTGTAGCTCTTAGGTGTTACTTGTAACTACCCTGAGTGTAACCCTTTAGACAGAAGTGTGATTTTTTTTTAAGCTGTCTTTAAAAAAAAAAAAAAAAAAAAAAAAAGTACAGTGTCTTGAGAAGATAAAGCACTAGATAAGTGTTAAGTGTTAATCATTGTATCACACTGCCTCAAATCTGTGGGCTTGATCCAAAATTGATTGAGTTTGTCTGGAGCTGGAGGAGAACAGTAAATGAGCTGAGATGCCAGGTTTGAAGCAGTCCTTGTCTAAACAGTTTTCACTCAAGTGGATCTTAAACTGAAAATGCTCATTTTCAATAAGATCATCCACGTTCCACCATAGTGCAGATTCACTAGAATGCTCTTGGTTTTCTAATTTGCAGCCTGCTTAGGTTGACCTTACGGGTGTGTGTGCTTTAACTTTTAATATGAAATGCAGCTTGAACATTCAAACAGTTTGAAACAAAAACAAGAGAAGTCACAACATGATGAGAGAATATTTTTAAAGGACTTTATGGCTCTAAGTTTCTAACACAGTCCAGATGTCTCCTATCTCTGCTCTTTCTGCAGTGTTTTCTGGCCACAGCGTATTTTGATTTTGAACTTGGTCCAAGCTGTGTGCCAAGTCCTGAAATAAAGTAAATCAACGAGTTGTTCTTGGACATTTCTCCCTAATCCAAACCAATCCAAATCAAACTTTAGCTCTGACCTCAGGACTGCACATTCAAATATTTTCCCTTGCCTCCTCAATTTCAAAGTAGCAAAAGCAGGAGATTACCACTTTGCAATGTTTAAACAGACGGCTTGTGCGACATCCATGCAGCTGAAGCAACTTTGTTCCTTGGGACTCAGTGCCTGTTAAAACACAACGGACAGCTGCCAGTTTCCTGTGATTCTTTGTCCCAACTACCATCGTGTTAGTTGGGGGTGCACATTGTAACATCACCAAAAAGAGGTGTACTGGAAGAGATGCATGGTATTGGCAGTTAGGCTACTTTGTGGTGGCTGTTAGGCATTCACTGGAGAGAAATATTTTTTTAATCCTCTCATACAAAGAGTTAATTTCTGAGACATCTAGCCATTGCTACCAGGGAAAATAAACAAACAGGCCACCTCCAGAATTCAGTCCTGGGGTAAGCAGGCTATCTCCAATCTGTGTTAGGTTTTTTATACAAGCACTTATCTCTCTTGTATCTAAGCCTTCCACACTATTTGAACTCCATGTTGAATGTGGCCTACAGTGTGCCAGTGACAATTATGCTTTCACGAGCCACCTCCTCTACCATTACATAACTTCCTGTGGTAGCAATGGCAGTTACTAATGTGGCACAGCAGCATTAGGAAAGTATTTTAATTTATTTTTAGCTATCTTTTTAATGCAGTTTAGCAGCTGCCACGTGAGGAAGAAGCTACCACTATGTTACACATCAGCTCTCTGCTAACCACTAGAAGTCCTGCAGCCACCTAGGTTGGGAACTTCTGGGTTGATTCTTTAGCTTTTACTTTCTGGGAAACCAAATTCAATTAGGTCATAAGGGAAAATGACTACCTCACATCTAGCCACTTGTTAGGGCCTGATACAAAAGTCATTTTAGGACTCTTTCCATTGACTTCAGTGAGCTTTATACCAGGCCTGTAGTGAATACGTGTACATGTTCAGTACAAAACACCACACCTTTTGGTGCAACTAATCGTGTTTGTTCAGGAGGGGTCATGGACAGATGGAATGCAAGAGTCTCTGGAGCCAGTTAGGGCACATTTGCATTAGTCATAGTGAAGAGTTTTGTCTTCGCTTACCTCTGCTCCTAGCTAAGTTAGGTTGGTGCTGAATACTTTTGAAATTCTCACCCTGATTGACCAGCCAGCATTTCCCAGAAGTAAAGGATGACAAAGACAAAGGTGTTAAAGGATCCAATGGTTAAAAGTTGAAGCTAAACAAATTCAAACTGAAAATAAGGTGTATGTTTTTAACAGTGAGGGTAAATAACCATTGAAACACTATCCAAAGGTTGTGGTGGATTATTCATCATTAGTAATTTTAAAAATCAAGATTTTTTTTAAAGATATGCTCTAGTTGTGTGCCCTTTGTTATACAGGAGGTCTGACTAGATGATTAAGGTGGGTTTTTTCTGTTTTTTTTTTCTATGAACCCTGTGTAAAAACCCTGTGGTTATTTTTACATTGCAATAGTGCTTATGTGCCTCAAGGGGCTCAGGGCCCCATAGTGATGGGAGCAGTACAAATATATAATAAATGACAGTTTCTGCTCCACGGTGATTCCCATTAGCATTAGATTTACTCTCCCAAAGCAGCCGTGAGTATAGAATTATCATATTTTTCATGTAGTACCATAGTCTAAATTGGGTAAAATGTTCCTAGGCATTCTTGCTTGCTATGTTATAGCAGTTGATGTACAATTTTGGAATTATTATGCAACTGTGAATACCAGGGACAGTAGTAAATGAGATAATGTACAGGGAAATGCCATAAAAATGCTGTAGAAAGGATGATCTTTGCCCCAGTAGGCTTTTTTAATTCATTCATCACTTAACAGAGGCTTTTGTATGCACGGTTTGTTACCCATGATTTTTCTGAAATAGTTGTGATCATGCTAGACTAGGGACTGACATCCTTTGGCATGCGGCCCATCAAGGTAAGTGAACTGTGGCCAGTGGGAAGTGCGATCGGCTGAACCTGTGGATGTGGCAGGTAAACAAACCGGCCCGGCCCGCCAAGGGGCTTACCCTGGTGGGCGGCATTCTAAAGGTTACGGATCCCTGTGCTAGACATACCCTTCCTTAGCTTGTCCTAGCAACTCTGTCAAGAATGAGTAATGTGGAAATGCCTCATAGTGGGAGGACTGGCTGAGCAGGGTTCCTGACATGGGGTCACAAGGCATTTGCTTTAAGGAAAGGTCCCATCTTTCAGGGCTGGAAATCCATTGCAACACTTTGTCACAAAGTCATCCAACTAGCCTGAGTAATAATCTCTGCGTAGCAAATTGGGCAATGTCTGTTAATAGCAAACTCCTATCTTCAGCAGACCTCAACACATCTAAGCCAGCCACTGGACCTCAGGAAAGCATACAGACTGGCCTTATGCCATGGCCTTGGAAGGTGGTGAACGAGTTCTGTCAGCATGACAGGAAGTGAAATCAAGAGTTGAGTCTTCCAGCAAAAATGCCTGTCTTTAATCCCATGATGTTCCTATTTAGGAGCTGTGTCAGCAGAAGCCAGTGTACTAGAGTCCAGCAATCGACTTAGTTCGTAAAGAGAAAGATGCCAAGACCTAGACTGTAGAGGGCTTTATAGAACAGAGACCACACTGTTTGAATTTGCACCTGTGTTCTGTGAAGAACAGGTAGGCATATGCTCCTTAGGGCTCAAGCTGCCAAGTAAGTGGGAAGCCCATGTTCTGTACCAGCTGTAACTCCAGGCTAGCCTTTAGGGGTAGACCCTCGTGGAGCATATTCTGGCAGCCTCACTCAGTTGTTACTGTGCGCAGCTTATTAAACTGCACGTTATTATTAGTTGTGGTGATATCCATGGTAACGATTTATGGTACTTCCCATGGACCCTGGTTTATGTTTGTTTATATATATATATAAATTTACTTTTGGCTTTTTTTTGTTTGGCAGGCTTGGGGGGCTTGTGTGCCGCAATCATTGGCTCTCCTGGCTCGGAGCACTGCTGGGACTGTGTATATATCTTCTAAGGTGAGAAGAGCGCTGCCAGTGGTTTATATTACACCAACAGTGACCTCCTCGTATCAGAAAAAGGGGAGTTCTCTCAACTTTTGTCTCCTCAAATGGTAGAGTCAGATTCCATAGAGAGTGCTAGGCTGGATAGCAGCAGAGGTGCCGGGGAAGGAGCTGCAATTTTTAAATGTGTGTTTGCAAATAGAGAGAATCACTAGCTATCTTAAGGGTTAAAAAACAGGGATGGATGGACATGGACTCTACTCCGTAAAAGAATGATGATAAAGAAACTGAGGCTGAAAATAAAAAAAAGCTGCTGCTGGTGGTGGTGATAATAAGAGGACACATTTTGATTTCAGCTAGCGCCCTGTACGGATCAGCAGCATAACTGTTGTGTTTTGGGTTTGCTTAATTTTCTCTCTCCCATCTCTGAGGCTACAGGAAGCAGTTTTCATGCTTCTCTGGCAGCAGGATTTTTGAATGTGGGAAATGTGATAGTGTATCTGCTTCATGCCAGACATTATACTAGTGCCCCTTCAGGTTTCCTTAAGGAATAGCAAAGTGATGGGAAGAATGCATTTCTTACACATGTAGTCATCACAGTGATAGTAAATATAACACTGATACCCTGCTTAGCCTCCGTCAGCACATGCAGCCGCTGCAGCATGTGTTTGGGGTCAGCGGCTGGAGAATGAGAAGCGATCTCTGTAGGGCTTGCATGGAGGTTTCAGAGTTAGAAGAGAAACTACAAGGGTAATGTCGCTTTATCCAGTCTGGGAAGATGTTTGTCCTTGCCTCTAGGCGTCAATGCATATTAATCTAGTCTATACCATCACAGTCTGGTTAATATTTTGCTTGTCTGTACCTCTTTGTTAGTATGTTGCACTAGGCAAACTCCTATTCATTAGGAAGATGACACACAGGCAAAGTAAAGCTTGGCTATTGTTCCCACCTCTTTTATCTGCGAGCAGCAATTTCCACAAGTGAACCCAATTTAGTTGCATTCACGCTATCCAGTTCAATTGTAAGGTTGAAGTATAGAGAGAATGCACGTGCCTGTTTTAAAAAGCTGTGTTAAAATCATGTAAACAGTCTGGTTTAGACTGACACGTTCAGGAAATTTGGAGGCTTCCCCTTGCAATTTTACCCTTGTAAAGTTGTTTTCATATGGGTTTGTATGAAGTTTGTATGAAGGTCAAATAAAATAAAAATGATTTAAATATAAATAACCACTACCACCAGTGGAAAGCCCCAGTTTGCGTTATTGGCTAATAACTTTGCAATTGAATTTATGAAGCCTGCTAAACAAAAGCAAAATGATTTGAATTGTAGAAAAAATAGATTGAAACTAAGGAAGGCCCTTTGGATATTTTGAGAAAATGGTTTTGTTTGTATTCAGATTTAAACAGACTTATTTTATTGGTGTGTGTGTAAAACTGGCTTGCTATGGGTGCATGCTAATTTCAGACAGACTGCTGGCAAGCAGACTGTGGAAATGTAACTGCTGGTGTCGACCACCTTAACAGTGAAGTTAAGATCTTGAAAAATCCTCCACCAGCTCATGTGGGGCCTGATCCTGCAAAATACTGACTGTTCTGAAATCTCATTGACTTCATGGGGAGTGTAGGGTGCCTAGGAACTGGCACTGATGAAGCCAAGAAGACCTCAATCTGTGCATTCACCCATCAGGAATGGGCCCTTGTAGCGAGGGGGCCCCACTCCCCTGCGCTCCTGAGGAGAACAGGCCAGAAAGGGCGTGGCCATGGGTGGAGCCCCCATCCCCTGTCCCTGCCCCCCGGAAGTCAAGGGGCGGGACAGGAAGTCCAAGGACACCGCCGCCTGTCCTCACCCCCCGGAAGTCAAGGGGCGGGACCGGAAGTACAAAAGCCCGGCCCCAGCACTCAGTTAGGAGGAGGCTGCCAGAGAAGGCAGACGCTAGGGCCCGAGCTTCCGCTGGGGCCGGCCTACCCCGTGCCCGGTACCCGGAGGGGAACTGGCCTGACCTCCCCTGGGGCCAGTACTTAGAGGAGCCGACTGAGCGGTCAGACGCTCGGCCTGTGGAGGAGCTGTCTGGACCTCCCGACGCCCGGTACCCCGATGAGTGGACTGGACCTCCTGCCACCCGATACCCCAAGGAGTGGACTGGACCTCCCGACGCTGCACACCCTGAGGAACCCATGGTCTGGGACCCACCGGACGACGCCGGCAGAGGGCAGGTATCCAGTGAGGGGGAGGTTGGAAGTGGCCTGGGGGCAGCTGACCCCAATCAGGCTGCAGGCTCGCCTGAGCCAATGGCAGTGTGTTTCGGTCAGGATTCCCCACTGACCGTCAGCAGTGTTAACTGCTGCTAGGGCCCCGGGCCGGAATGCAGTGGAGAGGGAGGGCCTGTGTTCCCCCTGCCACCCCTTCAAGGGTGGCAGACTCCCCCCTCCCCTGACCTGTGGAGGCTATATACTGTTCCCCTGTGCTCAGCCTTGCTGAAAGGCCTGAGCGTAGACTGTGTGTGTTGCCCCGCCCTGCCTAAGGGCCGGGACCACTTGCTAACTGTTGTGGGTTCACTCCGTCCCACAGCAAGGGACGGGCCCCGAGTCGACAGAGCGCGGTGGACCGGTGTGGCTCCCCTCCTCCCGCAAGGAGGGTTGAGCCCCGGCGCCGCTTCCCTACAGCCCTGCAAACAAGTATTTGATGTCATTGGGGCCCTTCTTGTTAGCAGATGCTCACTGCACTCTCATCCTCTTGATATTGCAAACCCATAAGAGACTAGCTTTATGCTAGTGAGTAATCCCTCAGATCAGTTTTTGAAGTATTTGCAGGATTGGGGTGTTATGATCTGATCCAAAGTCTACTGAAGACTCCCATTGACATTGCATTGATTCCAGTGGGCTTTGGATCAGGTTCTTAGACTTTATGGGTATGTCAACACTGCAGTAAAACACCCATGGCTGGCCTGCATCAGCTGACTCAGGCTGGGGCTGTGGGGCTGTGAAGTTGCAATGTAGATGTCCAGGCTTGGTCTGGAGCCTGGGCTGTGGGACACTGTGAAGGGGGAGGGTATCCGAGCCCAAATGTCTGTACTACAATTTTATAATCCTGCTGCCCAGCTGGGTGTGTTTATTGCAATATAGACATACTGTATATCACTCTGAAGACAACATGTTTATTTACATAGTAAATAATCTATGTACTAAAGAGAGAACTCTTGAAATGTTGCCATATAATAACATGCATTTTATTAGCCTTCCCTTGTAAAAGTTTAGCACAAGCAGAAATCTTTCTAAAATGAGTGTTTTGTACAATATGTAGCCAATACAAAATATGTGATGGTGGGTGTGGTACATAGACATCTGTTGCCACTCATTTGGACTGACCTGCATAGCTCCCCAAGGGTTTGCTTCTTGTAAGGTAGCCATCGTAAACTCATCCCTATAAATCCTTTAGACCACACCACATGAGTCTGTCTAATTAGCTGTATAGCTCCAGTCACCACAGTGTCTTAGTGCTTCAGAAACATGAATCAGTTTATCTTCACCACACCCTTTTGGGATTAGGAGGTGGTATTATCTCCATTTTACAGATGGGAAATTTAGGTACAGAGATTGTGACATGTTCAAGGTTGTGTAGGAAGTCTGTGGCAGACCCAGAAATTGGACTTGGATCTCCTGAACCCCAGTCGGGTACATTAGTGATAGGACCATCCATCCTCAACAAAATTCCTTAACCCTTTTTTGAGTTATAGGACAGTGGAAAAAGAAATACTTTGAAGAACAGAGCAGATGCTTTTTGTTTTACATAGAATGTCATCTACTTTAACCTAGTTATTCACACCCTTTCCTTTCACCCCGAGTAGAAAGGATAGCTGTGTGTGTATGTAGACATGTTTTAGAGACCATGGAAGTCAATGTAAGTCTGTCTATTGATTTCAGTGCACTTTGTGTCAGGCCCATAATATCATTTCAAAACTGAATTTTACTAAATACATCTACTCCAGTTATCCTTATTGAGGACTGAGTCTCTGTGGCAAGCCATAAGATTTTTAGTTCAAGCTCTCTTTGAATTAGAAAAAGCAAAAACGTCTGAACCCTTGAAAGAATTATCTTTTCCCTGGGCTTACAGCTTAAAGAGGGCTCAAGGGATCTTGCTGAAACTCTCCAAACAAAAAAAATCAATCCAAAAGGATTTTTTGTGTGAAAAATAATAATTCTTAGCACTCACTGACTGATTTATGTATTCAAAGCCCTGTACAAACATGAAATAATTATAGTGTTAAATACAAGGCAGTGGAAAATAAAGGTCAACATTTAACTATAGTGTCGCACAGTCCTTTTCTGGTTTTTCTATGTTTCATTGATCAAAAGAAAAAAAATATCTAATTAACAAATGTGCCATGGTTGTGGGTGACTTACTAGAAGTAATTTGGTACTGTTGGTAGTTAACCTTGACTGGTTCAGGCAGCTGATTTGGGTACTTCTGTCACTTATACCATTCATGAGATAGCACAGGTTTTTTTGAAGTTGTTTCCTCAGCCACGTGTATTAATGTATAATAGAGGTTGTAGAAAAATGGGTCCATATCAGTTAGGACCTCTATCTCTAGTGCTGAAGGCTAATGTAGTGCCTAGTTTCACTAGATACCCTCCCTAAAATATATTGCTTCCTTGCTTGCTGTTTGTATGCTGTTTCGTCGTGTATGGAGATTATGGGTGGACTTTAGGAAGTGGCTTTTCACTTTGCCTGATGGTGTTTTATTATTGATACCCATATGCTGCCACACTAAACCTTTCTTACATTTTATTAGCATTGATGTTGACCACTTCCTAAATCGCTCTGCTGATAACTCTGGGTTTCTGTTTCCCAGTGAATAATTTGAAAATCATTATCGAAGCTAACAGGAAATTAAAAGTAATAATAACAAAGCAATCTGATGTTAAAGGAACAGCAACAATTTAAAAGTCACGTTTGTCCGAAATTGCTTTGCTTACTGTAGATACAAGTTAAAATTACATAATGTGATTAGGGCAATTATTTTTTCAGTTTATTTACTTTGACTATAAATTAAAATCACTCTTTATAAAGTCTTAATGCTTTCCTCATGAAGTGAGTCAATTTCCTCTTCTATGTGTGGGGGTCTTTCATACAGCAGTAGGGGAATGACAAACATTAAAAAGACAAGGGGGAAAAAAAAGACGGGTAGGGGGAGGGAGAAGAACAAAAAAGAGGACGTGATTGTAAAAGTACAAAAATTGCCAGTGGGACTCAGATGCAGGTGTAGTGCCTGGAACTTTCTTAAAATTAAGCCATTTTCCCCAAAGGAAGAAATTACTACCATTGGGAAGCTTGCTGTAACCAGAATTGCAGCTTGCACATGGCAGTGTATTATTTAAAGAGTTCAGGGCATTCATTCTATTTCACTCTAAACCGGGCATCACTATATTTGTGGTTATTCTGAGTAAGTCACTGTATCTTCACCTGTTTCTTACAGTTCTGAGCTCGCAGGCACTCAATAAATGTTAACTCTGTCTCTGGGCTTGGCTACACTCAAAACTCCAAAGCGCTGCTGCGGGAATGAGTGTGATCACAGCACCAGCACTGGGAGAGCTGCAGGTGCTCTACCTCCCCAAGGGGATTAGCTTGCAGCACTGGGAGCCACGCTCCCAGCACTACGGCACTGTTTACATTGGCGCTTCGCAGTGCTGTAAATTGCTGCGCGCAGGGGTGTGTTTTTTTCACACCCCTGAGCGAGAAAGTTGCAGCGCTGTAAAGCACCAGTGTAGCCAAAGCCATACTCTCTCTCTCTCTCATAAATACACTGCCACTTGCTGCATATTTGCACAATACAAACACAATGTGGCCTCTTGGGTACCATTGCAATTGACATAAGTTAGAGTTCTTAGGTAAAGTGTTGTGCTGTAAAGAGATTTCAACCCTCTGTTACAGTGCATTGGTGCTGTTGCCAGCACTGTAACTATGGAACTTCCCAGTACTAATTGCAGTTTTAATATGGACTCCTTTTGCTACTTTGGGATTGGCGCCTGACGGGGGGTGAGGGGAATATTTGTGCCTCAGTTTCCCCACCCAAAAAATTGAGATAATACTTTGATGTCCTCAGGGGTTTGTGGGGATAAACTAGTGAATGTTTGTTAAGCTCTTTGAAGCAGTGTTGTCATATGGCACTTACTGTAGAGGTAGGTGTGACTACTGCTAAATCATACTCTTGCCAAAATTACTGTCATGAACAGCGCTAAGTTAGGGGAAAGGGTGACGGTGAGTACTGTAACAGCTGCTTTAACAATTTAATTTTAAACAAACCAGACCTCTTGGCATCAGTGCAATAAGCATGTGAGATTGGCTTAACTTTTTAAAATGCTATGTGTTATTCCATTCAAGCCACAGTAGCTTTTTTCTCTTTTCATTGAATTGGGTGATTAATTAAAGTCCACAGGGGGTGATGCCATTTTTCAGCTCGGTGGATTTGGAGAATGATGTTCTTGTTGTTCTATCAAAGATCCCGAAAATATGTAAGTTACAGTAATTCAGCAACAACAGAAAAGGGGAACCTAGAAGCAGTGACATGTATTACAGTAATCCTACTTCCTGTTCCTGGTGTCTTGGCTTAGGCTTTTGAACACAATAAGCAGTTTTAAAGTGGAGATTGTTGTCTCTTTATAAAACTTAACTGCTTCAGTCCTGATGGACAGCATTGCCATCCAGGTGGGAGTTCTGGACCCAGGAGACGCTGCCAGTCAGCCTGTGGTTTAGGAACCACCTCTGGACTTTTACTGGGCTTTCAGAGGTTGGCCTTTGTTGCACATCTCCAAGTGGGAACTGTTGTAAAAGTGAGTCTTGCTTCCTGTGGGTGTGCATATCCTGTCAGTGCTTCTCAGTGTTATGTAGTCATTTGCACCTGCCTTAGTCATCTGTAGAGTGAAAGGTAGTGACAGTAGGGGAAGACAGTCTGGTGGGTAAAATACAGAACTATGGGCCATAAGATCTAGGTTCTCTTTGGCTGTGGAATAAACTTCTTGCATGACCCTAACCAAATTGCCTTGGTTGGCTCATCTATATGGGGATGATAGGCACTATCTACTTCACAAGGTTGTTGAGGCTCCATTCATTATTACTGGTCTAGTGTTTTGGGATAAATATTGTTACTGGAGGAAGAGCAGATTTGTATTCTCGGAGAGAGGTGGAGTTGGGGGAAGGAGGGCAGGAAGTATCTGCACTGAAGAGCTTTCGATTGGGAATATTCCCGTGAAAATGTAGCTCCTGCAAAATCAAAAGTTTCTGAGAGAAGATTTTATATTCTTTTTTCGCTTCTCAGTTTTCAATTTTCTGTCTGGAAATATCCTAATGAGTATTTCATTGTGGGTCAATTTGACCCAAATCAGAATGGTTTTGTACTGATCTGAAATGTTCAAACTCTAATCCGTTCCAAAAAAGCGTAAAGCGCATTCCCCAAACAGGGCATTGCCTTATGGGATTTGTAGTTTCCGTTCTTTCCTGTGGGCCAGGCTTTCTTGAGGACTGTATGTCCAATATGGATTTCCCACTAACTGAACTGTGTGGTGCTTCATGGGAGTGACATTAATGTAGCTTGGTCAGGGAGCCTGGCCCATGGGGGAGAATGGGACCATTAGGATCCCAAACTATAATTCCCTTGAGGCACTGTGCCACTGTGGAAAATGCAGTTCCATATGAAACTGACTTGAAATTTACGCCTTTTGATTTTTGGCTTACTGAATGGACCCAAACATTTTAGTTTTAGGAATGCTGTGGGACAGGGATCGGCAACCTTTGGCATGTGGCCCACCAGGATAAGTCCCCTGACGGGCCGGGCTGGTTTGTTTAGCTGCCGCCATCTGCAGGTTTGGCTGATCGCAGCTCCCGCTGGCTGCGGTTTGCTGCTCCAGGCCAATGGGGGCTGCAGGAAGCACCGGCCAGCACATCCCTCAGCCCATGCCGCTTTCCGCAGCCCCCATTGGCCTGGAGCGGCGAACCGCGGCCACTGGGAGCTGCGATCGGCCGAACATGTGGACTTGGCATGTACACAAACTGGCCTGGCCCACCAGGGGGCTTACCCTGGTGGGCTGCATGCCAAGTAAATAATAGGTATATCTTCTATTATTATTTATCTATCTTCCAGAGCTGGAAGGGACCTTGAAAGGTCATCGAGTCCAGCCCCCTGCCTTCACTAGCAAGACTAATTACTGATTTTTGCCCCAGATCCCTAAGTGGCCCCCTCAAGGACTGAACTCACAACCCTGGGTTTAGCAGGCCAACGCTCAAACCACTGAGCTATCCCTCTCTCCCCCAGGTTGCTGATCCTTGCTGTGGGCACTTAATTCTCTTAGTTGTAAAAGCTGGAATTTCCAAAGGGGTCTAAGTTGAGACGCTATTGGATTTGGAAACCATAGGGTTCTGCCTCCTTTGAGAGAAGCCCCTGGGGAGGGACAGCAATCTAATAAAACCCCATTTAGGGGCTCACTACACTGCATTGTAAACCCAGGTCTGTGGACTCTGTGTTTCCAAGTCTGTGTTTGAGTGTTCACTCTGCATTGTAAACCTGGGCTTACAGTTGCTGGACCCAGGTCTCTCAGCCATGCTAACATGTCCATACTACACTCAGGTCAGTGGTTTGAGCTGCATCCACATTGCAAAATGACAGGGCTTAGACTTGAGTTGCAGCAGGACTTGAGCCCTGATCAACTAGCAGGGTCATTGGACATGGATCCTGAGTGCTGATTGGCCTGAGTCAAGACTGATTTGTGTGTGGATCCAAGGGGGGTTGGGCTCAAACCTGACTCAGAGCCTGGGTTTAGTGTGCAGTGCAGACATACTCTTAGAGTTTTAGAGTCTCGAAGAGAGAATCTGGAGCAGGGAGGAACAGGGAAGAGACCATTGTGCAGTGGCATTCTGTGCTCTGCCTTTGTTGTAGGTACACTAAGGGAATTGCAGGGAGATTGAGACACAGATCAGAGACTGGGATATTCTTTGCATCTGCCACTGCAGATAGAAAAGGAAGAGGAGAGAGCCATGGGGAGCCTAAAGGAAAAGGTGTTTTTTGAGGCAGTATGCAAGGAAGGGATGATTGACTGTCGTCTGTCATGAGCTTGCCTGCAAAGCAGTGGATAGCTCCCTCAGTACCATTCGAAAATTCAGCAGTGTGCTGGAACACCATGATGGTAACAGCACTGTGATACTGGAAGGCCAATTCTTTCACAATTCATTTATTTTTCTGTAGGCTGAAGATGTCGTCTTTTTACTTGTGAGTATGAGACAGATGCAGAACCTCAGCTACTGAAATACTGTCTTCTCTAAGCCTATCGGAACCCCCGTCCTTTTCAAGAGGCGGGTGTGTGGGTGGAGGGGGTGCATGTGGTTGTGTGTGACGGAGAGGGAGAGAGATGCAAGGGAAGGGAAAATGGTTAGTGCTGTCAGACAAATCTTCCTGGTATGTCTTGGCCCCCTGCTCTGTGAACTGTTATGCGAGATATATGACACGAGAGATTTATTCCTCACAACATTCAGGAAGTACGTTTGAAATGAGAGAGTAATACTTGTATTGAGCTCCTTTCTATGGCCACCTCCCACTTTGTCATTAGAAAATACCTGATCACACTTATTTGATAAGCAACCTGGAAGAGACTGTAGTAGCAGTCAAGAGAACTGTCAGACGTTTCTATCTCCTCCCAAATGTGGCTCAACCACACCAGGTTTTAATTAAGGGGCCTTCCCACTGCAGTGCTTATTAGGGCTAGCTTGCAGATAAAGGGCTCTCACTGTTGATTTTGACAGTTACTCCTAATTTACACTGGTGTAGTCAAAACCAGGCCCAAATGTGTTTTTCTAGGGCTTGTTACCTTCTCTTCCCCTCCACTTCAATCGAGCGGCTTTCAGTCTGCATTACCTACAATACCTGTCACCATAATATCCCAATACAGCAAAAGCTGTAATCACCAACAGGATCATATTGAAGAACATCAAACATAGATAAACCTACCAAGGAAACAAAGAGATTCTGTCGCACATTTGGTATTGATTAAGGTCCCATGTCTCATAAAGGGCTTTTATACAGAATGCACAGTATGCAAGCCAGGCTGGAGTTAAGAAGGAAATGCAGTTCCCCTTTGTAAGTTATAGATAGATAGATAAAAATAATTAGTTCAGTACATTGGAAGAAGAGTTCACTGTGTTAAACAGGGCCATGCATATATGAGGATCATGTCACCCTTTTTTCTGGGCTTGTCATCCATTTTGGAGGCATGATCCTGCTAATAAAGGAATCCCTCAAACCCCACTGAAGTTAGTTGGAGCTGAGGGTACTCATCTTCCAGTACAAGGCATTTAGGACCTTGGTGAATTGGGCCCCAAGGTACTGTGGTGAGCTACCTGATCTACATACTTAGGTAGATTAGGCTTAAGTGTCTGGTGCACAGACAAGCTGTTCTTCTGATCTTGGAATTGCCTAAGAAAGGCTTGAATAAATTCAGATCAGTCCTCATAAGATCAAGCTGCAAATATTTTATTTCAGAAATCTGATGTGTGTGATGGGTGTATCTTTAGGAAAAATTGGTGCTGTTTATCTAAGGTGCTTTGTTCACAAGCAAGTGAACAAAGGTTAAGCCCAGGTTGAAAAGACTGGGCATTAATTTCATGAAGATGGCCTTGAAAATTGCAGATCTCAGGTAGAGTGAGCCACAGGACTATGGAGTTGTACATTCCCAATCAAAGTAATAGGAAAACTGAAAGAGAGATGCATCATTTTCACTTAGTCCCTTATTCAGAGAGTGATAATAGCGGTGGCTTTCTGATAGTTGATTTGAGATTACTGAAATGAAACATTCTGTGGTGTGCGTCAGAGTCGAACTCAGTGGTTTTTGCATGGACTTCACTCCAGTTTTAAGATAATTGCTGCAATAAACTTCTTCCTGAAGCTAAATTGATTTCTGAATGACATAATTATTCCTCCACTGCTTACCACTGGCCTCTCTGTGTTCAGTTTATGGCTTAGATCTTTCGTGCTTATTGGGGAAAAAATGTTCGCTTATCTTCCCACCAGCAAATTCAAAAAATCAGAGATCAGAAAATACTAGGTTAGATGGAAAAGAAGTCTGGTAAATGGATTTTATTTTGATTGACAAGCTTAATTAAACTTTGTTTCCTCTGCTTTTAACAGTAATGCACTATAATTGGTAACTTAAGAGCATAAAACATGGCCTCACCAGGTCTATGTTGCCAGCAGCTGCATAAGTTAGTTAAGTCACCAAGGCAAAGATCAGTGTATAGCTCTTGTTAAACAGCCTCAATATCGCTCTGCTTTGTCTGTGTTTCAGACTTATTGAGCTATGCCTGATAAAACAATAGCAAAAGAGAAGCAAGAAGTGGATCTGTTGACAGCCCTGACCGATCAAATTCCTAGCCAGGCTTTGGGAGTACTGAGAAGGGGGACTGCTTAAACAATGCTCCCCTTTGATTAACTGGAGATTGGGTGGCAGCTTTGGATGTCAGAGCTGTAGTCAAGTTTGGAATTAGAGTCTGAGGGTCAAAGAAATGAGGTTTTAAAGGCTGACATATGATCCTCACCCCCTCCACCCCCTCTTTGACTGTGGTATAGACCTGCAGGTCCTGACATGCAGTTTCATTTTGTTTAAGCACCACACTAGTTCTGTTGTGATCAGATCCTGGATTCAGAAACCTGCAGTGGAACCTTCCCTCTCTCTGTTTCCCAGGCCTGGTCCACACTACGCTGTTAAACCGATTTTAACAGTGTTAAATCGATTTAACGCTGCACCCGTCCACACTACACTGCTCTTTATATCGATTTAAAGGGCTCTTTAAATCGGTTTCTGTACTCCTACAAAACGAGAGGAGTAACGCTAAAATCGATATTACTATATCGATTTAGGGTTAGTGTGGACGCAAATCGACGTTATTGGCCTCATTCTTTTACAGTAGCTACCCACAATGCACCGCTCCAGAAATCGACGCTAGCCTCGGACCACGGACGCACACCACCGAATTAATGTGCCTAGTGTGGACGCGCACAATCGACTTTATAATATCTGTTTTATAAAATCAGTTTTAGCTAATTCAAATTTATCCTGTAGTGTAGACGTACCCCCAGCCTCTTCTAGGTTTGATGATACTCTTCACATCAAACTGCTCTTTCCAACTTTACTGCTTGCTGGAGTTGGTTAAGTCTCTGCAGCTTTTGCTGCTTGCTCTATTATTGGTTGAAAATTTATTTTATTCGTGTATTTCTCCCCACATAGGTATGAGGTTCTCATACAGCCTGAGGTCTTATGAGATAGGTACCATTGTAGCTGAAACACTTTAAAATATATTTGATGAACATATAGAGTTCTGGCTGCACCATATAGTCTGAAAACCACAGGTAGAATTGGTGCTTTCTGGCAGCAAATATCTAGGACTGCATCCAGTCAATTTGTATCTGTGAAACCCTCATGTAATCTGTCCATGATTCAGTAGAGACCCACCATTAGCTGCTGGGACAGGAATAAGAGGTGAGGCCATTACCTTGAGGGAAACAACTGAATGGCGTCATTGATAGGTACTTTCTAATCTAGCTGTATCTATAGCTAGCTATATCTAATTTAGGTGTATAGGGCTCAGTCCTGCAAAGTGCTTAGCATTGTTGTGAGATGCTCAGGTTCCTCAGCTGCCATTGACTTCAATTGTTGCTGAAAGCACTCAGCACTTTGGAGGACTGAACCCCTAAAATCTAATCCATCTCTTGCTGAATTCAGTGGACGTTTTCCTATTAACTTCAATGGGAATCTGAACAAGTCCTTATAGAGCACCCATCATCACTGCATCCAAGTGCTTTTAGAAACCTTCTGCTTATAGCCTCTGGTTTTCTAGTAGTGTTTAGGAATGCTCCCTTTTTGTTTGAAGCCTCTTGTTTATACATGTTATGGTGCGTTTTTTTGTTTTTTTTTAAAATTGGGGCTAACTGTTGAGTTTGTTCTGCCTTTAACCAGTGTGTGTGGAGAGGGAATTACAAGTTGGAAAAAAATCTGCACATAAAACATGTAGGTGGCAGGGAGCACTGGCAATCCACAGCTTGGTTTGCTTAGTACTTGCTTGCTTTAGCAGCCATAAAACTTTCAGAGATGATAGTAACAAAGTATCTGCATTGAGCATTTTTTAAGTTCTTGTGTAGAGGGCAATTCAATGCTCTCTTTTAATTTTTTTTAAAGAAAACATTTTAAGAAAATAAGATGAAACAATATCAAGATGTGAATTTTAAAACTAGAGTTGGGAGTGGCTCAGGAAATTGGTAATGGGAAACAGACATTTTAGCCACTAGGTCACTGGTTAAAATCCTGGCTAGCTCGGTAGAGAATACAGCAGTTGTTGCTGTGCAAAGGTTCTTCAGTAGCAGATGCAAAATTTGTTTTGGGGTTAGTTCCATCTGAGTGTTCGTATCATGGAGCCACCACCAAAACTGGCACCCTTTGTTGACTGTCTTACCAGAGAGGCCAGAATTTGAACAGACTGGCCGAGAGGTGATCTCTCCAAAGCAGGGTGATGTGGGGGAAGATGGAAATGCTTTGAGAGAGCTGTCAGCAGGCCCCCCTTTTGAAGAGAATTGGAATAGATTCTTGTTTTGAAATTAATGCATATGGACTCTTCACTTCTGTCCTGTCTTTACTATGAGAGGGTGCACTGAATGCCTTAACTAAAGTGCACAGTACAGTTTTTCTCCTTTCATCTCTACTGAAATCTGTGGTAAATGGATACTAAACTTAACACAATTTGTCTGCTTATCTGGATTTCATATTGACACAGCAGTATCATGTAGCAGAGTGAACTGGCAGGAAACTAGCTCAATCATTCATCTTTATTGTGGCAAAGGGAAATTATAAAAAGAAAAAAATGACAAAACGCGATTTAAAAGGAAGAACAAGGTAGGTGAGTTAATATCCGTTGTTGGAACAACTGATGTTGGTGAAAGGGACAAGCTTTTGAGCTTCACAGAGCTCTCGCATGTCCTCGGACCAACATGGCTACACCAACACTATTCAAAAGGAAGCATTAGAAAGGTGTACTAAATGCACACTAAAAAATCCTGACTCGCTCAGCATCCTGGAAAGCTAACATACAGATTTCAGATTATCAAGTTGTGACTTAAAAGTTGCCTGTTCACCAACCCTAACTATGGCGACATAAGTTCCACAGGCCAGCGTCTTAGTTGGGCTGCACCAGTATAGCTTCATTGAAGTCAGTGGTGCGCACTGATACACATCAGCTGAGAATCTGACTACTTGCTTGCTGTTAGTACTATACCTGTTTTCAAAGACGAGACTCTGATTTTTGGGGTCTGAACTGTATGTTTTAATTGCTGCAAAGTGCCCTGTACATCTACTGTGCTGTTCAGATTGTAATTAATAGTCCGTAAGGCACTTTCAGAAACCTCCAGCTCAGGAGTCTAAATTATCATGTAACCCATGGTTTACTGAATGTAAATTAATATTGGCTAGAACATCCAGTGGAATCTCTTTAAGCAACCACTCAAGTGATCAAGAAAAACTGCTTTCCCAGTAGAAACGGGCCTTCTAATAGACAAATGCTGTATCACTTTTCTGAACTTCAGGATACTTTGGGATGGCCTCCTAACAAGAGAGATTGCCGAGCATGGACAAGGTCTCTTATACAGGTTTTACAGTGTATATTGGTGACATTTTAAAACTTAATGTTGATAGAAAGAATATGAATCCTATTCAGGTTAGTGAATAGCTTCTGATGGGCACCACTGCAGGCTTCACTTACCGTCATTGTTCTCCATTAATTCAACCTGCCCTCCTACACAACACACTTCTTAATAGATCTGTTCCTGGTGGAAAACTTGCATCAAAAACTGTCTGATTTGAAACCCTTGACTGGAAAAACACAAGGAAACAGCATTTATAATACACCCAGAAGGCTCCACATAGCAGTGTACGCTTTACAAAAGAAGTAATTATGCAAAAACACTTGCCAAGAACAACAGGGTTTAGGAATTTATGAGTCATTACCGAAGCATAATGACCAAAGTTTGAACTCTGAAAGCAACTGAGAAGACATTTAAAACAATTTACATAGTAAGACTTAAATGGCAGCAGAGGTGTAGTTTTGAGTGTAGGTTAGGTGTGGTAAAAGGCCTTCTTTTTCCCTTCCCTGAAACACATAAGGTTAAAGCTTTATCCAGGTCATACAAGATGCGTCCAGTTACTACCTGTCTTTAAAAACACACGTTCTATTCAGATTCTGATCAATTCATTTAAAATTTTTTCATTTAAGATTGAAATGGGATTTGAATCTAGGCATCAAAGATGAAAGCTTAAGGCACTACCTTATGCTGTGTAACCTTCTTTGTCACAGTGTTAGCATCTTCTCTTGTTTATGGCAGATCACTTAATGGAAATGGTTGTCTTCCAGGAAGACTTGCAGAGAAAGGGCTGTTTTAAGCCATATTGGTTCTGAGGAAGAAGGAATTTATTTTGTTGGTTTTTTCCTAAAGGTGCATGAAGGTGCATCACAAATAGTTCATAACCACCTATGGCTGCTTAGTTATTGGTTTTTCTTTTACTTCAGGTTCTCTAGACTGGCCTAAAAATATGCCTAAAGTGCTGTCCCTTTGGATCATTAATTGCAAAAATGAGCCATACTGCATAGTTACCATAGCAGCCATGCAGGGTGTGGTTTCTATGGTAACAAGTTGCAATGACATGGAGCCAGAAAAGTCATTTGTTTTGTTGTTTAAATGCTTCTTTTATATATGCCTTTCTGCTTGGTAAACGGTACAAATGTTTTGGTTTACATATGTTAACAAAAGACCTTAGTGCCAATCTGTAAAGTGACCTCTTTTTGAGGCAGTGTCAATTAAAAGTCCACTAACCCTAGTCACTAATCAAACTGTGTTTGGGCAAGGAGTAGATCTCAAAACTGGAATTACTGCATAATTCCTCACCCTGAGACAGAAAGCTGTACTGGAGGTCTGGCTTTCCCTCATTTTTTATTCTTCATTATTTGGCAGCACAGCTGAGTTCTGTGTTGAAGTAGTACAGTCATAATCTACAGCAATGGATTAATATGGAGCAGACCCAGTTCCCAGAAATGCCACCTAAGTATATTCTTTGCTTGTCTCCAAAGCAATTTTTTTTTTTGAGATAGGGATACTAGACTGGAGCTCATAGCTACAGGTGAGAGCATATAATCAATTTATATTTATTTACTATTTGGATGACATTCACTCCACTTGTACTAGGTGCTGTACATACTCAAGCCTTGTCTGCACTACTGGGGTAAGTCGACCTAAGTTACGCTACTCCAGCTATATGAATAACATAATTAGAATCAACATCGCTGAGGTCGACTTATCCCGGTGTCTTCACTGCACCGCGTCGACGGGAGATGCTCTCCTGTTGACTTACCTTACTCTTCTCAGAGAGCGGTCTGTCGTCAATTTAGCGGGTCTCCACTAGACCTGCTAAATCAACACCCACTGCATTGCTTGCAGCAGCATCAATCCCTCAGTAGTGAAGACCAGCCCTCGGAACAGGAAGATGGTCTCTGCCCCAAAGAGCTTACAGTATAAGTAATAAATAACATAATGGCATTATAATATTTTCAGAATGATTTCCCTTTCCATTCTTTATGCATACTAACGTTTTTAGTTGCTTTGTTTTGACTACATTGAATAGTGACTTTTTTCAGCTTTTCATAACACCCAGTTTACTGTTTACTGTAATCTCAGATGTTACTTTTAACAATAATGTATGAAAAATTGACACAGACAGTGGTGACCCTTTAAATATATACCTGCTCTTTTCTCCCCTTCTCTCTGCAGTAATACATTTGATGTGGGTATGTTTCCCATTTTTAGATGTGAGAGATTCTGGGCTTTACACACGTTATGCAAGTCATAGAAAAAGGGCAAATTGCATGATATATAATTTAGGAAACAATATTATTCTGTTGAAATTGCATTCTCCCTATTGCACTTTTGAAGTTGATTTCCTCTCCTTAGAAGCTTTCATCCCATGATATATAAATAGTAAAGGGATTTTCAATTTTTCATACAAATCTCTGATCAAAGCAGAAGTAAATAGTTCAAAGTGTTCATTATTTTACTTAAAAAGCAAAACTGTAGCTTAAGAAACCTTTGTTAATTGGCAAACCAATGTTAGAATCGAAAAAAATAGCTAAAAGCAATTTTTGGATAAGCCACGGACATGTCTGCTAAATATCTATCCATGCCAACAATTTTCTTACACATTAGATCAGTTCTGTGCAGTAACTTGATTAACATCCCAAAATGGGTTCAGGGTACTAATCTGCATATTCAGTTAGCAGCTGTTTAAACATCTATCTGCCTCTCTTTGACCACTTCTCTAACAATAGTATTGACGTAAGTTTAGCCTTAGTCTTTGCTTTATACCATGTACCTCATTGACCAATATGGAACCATTTCTAAAATGAACTCTAGTATAAACAAAAGAGTAGAATCTGTCCTCAAAGTCTTCCTGCCTTGATTACCTATAACCTATCTCACCCTGTTGAAGTATCTCTGACCTTCATCGTTTACTAATTTAAAAGTATGTTATAAATTTATACCTGAGTGTGCAAGTTCAGATGCTGCACAGCATACAGTGTTAGCAGAACATGCTGCTATATAACCTGCACCTTAAGTTATTGATAACGAGTCTGTCATGCCCCCTCACTGTAATTACCATAAGCTAGACCATGGCCCATTTGGGTAGGGAATTGCAGAATTAGAACATATTTTCCTTCGTCTCTGTGGCATTTGCCATTTGAAAATTCTGTGTGTATAGTGCCTAATGTCCTAGAGCCCTCAATGGAACTGTTAGGTGCTACCCCAGGGGTCGACAACCTTTCAGAAGTGGTGTGCCAAGTCTTCATTTATTCACTCTAATTTAAGATTTCGCGTGCCAGTAATACATTTTAACGTTTTTAGGTCTTTCTATAAGTCTAAAATATATAACTAAACTACTGTTGTATGTAAAGTAAATAAGGTTTTAAAAATGTTTAAGAAACTTCATTTAAAATTAAATTAAAATGCAGAGCCCCCCGGACCGGTAGCCAGGACCCAGGCAGTGTGCGTGCCACTGAAAATCAGCTCACGTGCCCTAGGTTGCCTGCCCCTGTGCTACTCCATTGAAAATATTAAATGGTAATATTCACTCCTCACCTCTGTCTCAGTTTCCCTGCCTATAAAATGGTGCTGATCTTTCTTAATCACTGCACAGTGGTTTTGTGGGAATTAATCAGCTCTTATTTTCACAGCATTGCCAGGGCTTGTCTTCACGGTAACAGTTAATTCAAGTTACTCCTCTTTGGTTAGCCTCACCTAGCTCCAGCGAATTAAGTGAAACAACCTTCTGCTACACAGAGGGATTGGATTATCAGAGTGATTGGACTGGCAGCAGGTGATTTGCTGTAATTCGAGCTGTTGCATCCCCCATGCATCAGTTTCAGACCACCTCACCAGATGGGCCAGCTATTTTACATTTAAAGCACCACTTAATTCAAGCTAGTGATTATTATGTGTGAACAAAAGTTGGTTTAGGGGCAAAACTTGAATTGTTATACCTTGAGCTAACAATGCACTGAAGACAAGCCCTAGATGTGAAGGGTTATGTAAATACTAAATGTTATTGTTATGCTTTATTCATATGCTCTCTTATTCCTGTATTTAAGAATAAACAAAGAACAATTCATTAAAACAACATCTGCAGACAATCCCAAATGGGTTTACATTTTTCTTGTTTCCTTATCTATGGTTCTGCTTTCTCTGAACTCCCAATCTGTTTTGTCTCCACGGCATGTAAAGTCCTACCCTGACATACAACAATAAACTGCTGAGCTGAGGTTAATTTCAGAAGTTCCCCCTCTAGTTTTCTGAACTTGAAGCACTGGTATAATTGGCCAGCAAAAAATGCATTTCTGGTATGTTGAATGAAGAGAGAGGATTTTTTTTAACAAAAATTCAGCCTAATTTTCATGAAGATTCTAAAAACAAACAACCCTGCTAAGTCAAGGTAGCCAGACTTAAACAGTACAAAATGAGCCACAACTTCAAAGGAGTAGTTCCGTGCAAAACACGCTTAGGATAGATGTGAAAGCCATGACCCCAATGTTACATTACCTCTTAAACTCTTTCCATAACGGAGGCCTATTCTTTTATGACTGCCTGGTGTATGACTTCAGACGTGATATAGTACTTCATATACGTGGCATTTGAGAAGGTTTTGATATTTCATGTGAAATTATAACCAGAGTTAAAATCGGGTGAAAGTCCAGTCATTTTGGGACTTGATTTTTTTAATGTAATTTCTTTAATTTCATTTTATCCTTTTCCTAGCAGTACTCCCACATGGCATTTAAAATGATTTCCACTGAGTCAAAAATGCACGTCAGACTTAAGCGCACATCTGTTACCCATAATTTGTTCATCATTTGCTGTGAGATCTCATCACATGGATTTCCAAGGAAGCCGGCTGGATAAATTCAGGCTATAGGGGTTGACTGCTGAGAAGCTTGGAGGCTTTATGAAAGGTTGTGCTTTGCCCACCATTGCAGATTTTTTGCAAAATCTCAGACATCCATTTCGACAGATCTAGCATCTTTTAGGTGATAATTTCCTGAGGAATGATCTTAGGGTTTGTACAGCAGCTCATCATAATAGAATCTGAGTGCCTAAAGGTGAGGGGTAAACAGAGGTGAAGTGACTTCCTCAAGATCACACACCAGGTCAGCAGAAGAGCCAGGAATAGAACCCTAGTCCAGTGCCTCATCACTGGACCAAGCTGCCTCTTGCTGCAATAAGTGATTGCATACAGAATTCTACTTCCCTCATCCTCTTGTTTTCAATCCTTATTTTTTATTTTTAAGGGTCAGAGTCTTGAAGGAGAATTTTTACAGTGGGATTGTTTCTCAGGCAATTAAAAATCATGATCATTCATGCTAAAAGGAATGTTGTCCCCAGCTTTGAAATAAAATTCCATTGGTGGATCTGAATTCCCCTCTTTCTGTGAAGAGCTCCAAGGATGAGTGGCAAGGATAAAACAGAGACGGAAAAACTCCAGACGAGCACTAATGTTGCATAGGGCAGGAAAAGGGAAATCCATGGATGCACTGGCCCACTTTTTAAAGTGATATTATTCTGCCCATAAATACTTGCCAAAAGTTTGGTCCAGAGGAAGTTATGACAGTAACTACTCGATACTTGCAGTACAATCATTGCTATTGTGTGCATAGCTGTGTTCAAAGAGTTTGAGAGTGAGTCTGTTTGATATCATTTGTGCTCCCTGTGCTTTCTAGACATAGCATAACACTGTCAAGTGGAAGTATTGATCTTTGTTGGAATCAGTATTGCCAGTCTGGCTTCTAGCATGTCACAGGTCCCTTTTTAGTGTTGATTTTTTTTTTATTTACATCTTAGTTTAAAAAAACACAAAACCTACCCAAAAGAGACTAACAGATGACTAAGCTGGTGCATGATTCACTGGATCCAGGGCTGAACTAACTAATTTCATGGGTCAAGTGGATAGTTGAGTACTGATTGATCTCAAAATATCTTTGAAGTGTAATACTTGCTGTTTAAATTTCTTAAATTCATGCTTCACTTGTAAAGCGCTAATCTGATAGTCTTTTTTTATCCCACCCTCTAACAACTTTTTACTTTCAGACAGTACATGAAATCTCTTGCTATGCTGCATAATGCACCCAAAAATGAACGTAAGGGTTTTTTGAGTGAAAGCTTTTACCAACTGACTTTTCTCTCTCTCCTCATACATGACGTGAGTTTGGTGGATCTGAGTATGTAGATTCTAGTGACCAAGCATTTTACATAACAAAAAATCCCCACCATTGAAGTTGTGGATACTTGGCACCCTGATTGGCAAATGCACTGGAGAGGCCAAAGAACAAATGGACCCTTGAGATCAAACTCCTCTCTATCTGTACCTGCAGGGGTTAGTCCAGGGGTGGGCAAACTTTTTGGCCCAAGGGCCCCGTCTGGGTGGGGAAATTGTATGCAGGGCCTTGAATGTACGGCTGGGACAGTGGGTTGGGGTGTGGTGTGCAGGAAGGAGCTCAGGGCAAGAGGTTGGGGTGCAGGAAGGGTGCAGGGTGCAGGAGGGGACTAAGGGCAGGGCGTTTGGGTGCAGGGTGCAGGAGGGGTTCAGGGTACGGGCTCCAGCCCAGCGCTGCTTACCTCGGGTGGCTCTGGGCTGGCAGCAGTGTGCAGCGGGGCTAAGGCAGGCTCCCTGCCTCCCCTGGCCCCGCGCCGCTCCTGGAAATGGCTAGCGTGTCTGGCAGTGGCTCCTGGGGTTGGGGTGGGGCAGGTGACTACACTGTACACTGCCCTCGCCTGCGGGTACCATCCCGGAAGTTCCTATTGGCTGCGGTTCCCCGCTCCCGGCCAATGGAAGCTGTGAGTGGCAGTGCCTGCAGGTGAGAGCAGTGCATGGAGCCCTCTGCCTCCACTCCCCTACTCAGGGGCTGCAGGGATGTGGCTCCGGTTACTTCTGGGAGCAGCCCGGGGCCCTGGCAGGCAAAGAGCCTGCTTTAGCCCTGCTGTGCCACGGGGCTGGCAATCCCACAGCACGGATTGAAAGCCTGCAGGCCATAGTTTGCCCTCCCCTGGGTTAATCCCTTTTTGTTCCTCGTTGAGGCACATTGCCAGGGCAGTATGGGGAGGTATGCAATGCTGCATCTGTGCTCTGCTTCTTTAGTGGGTCAATAGGAGGAATCCATTTCTGGTGACAGCACCTCTCCCCTGCAGATATCCTTCCTGTTCAAATTTACATTTGAAAACAAATGTTGTCCTGCGATAAATTCAGTAGTTATAACTTCAAAGCAGGCTTTAGTAACACACATTTATGAATGATGCGATTTGGCTATTTCTCATTTAAACAACTGTTTAATGCTCCTTCTACTGCTCTTCAGAAGTGGCCCGGGGGAGATTTAAATGGCCGAGCAGTTACATAAGACATGGCAAGGCCCTAAGTTTATGATTTAAGGCCTGTCCAACAGAGATGGTGCAATGTAACTTGACCGGTGGAGAGTCTGCCAGTCTATTGCATCTGACTGCATGATTCGACAGTTGGGCCCACATTCAGCAAAGTACATGAGCACATGCTTAAATGCTTTGCAGAACTGAAGCCTTGGGCCACGGCTAGAAAACGGGAACATAACCCAAGGAAGGTGGATGAGAAGCAGCAGTACATAAAGAGGAAGCATCTTAGAAACCAGTGATCAGATAAGGATCATCTGACCAGACATTTTTTTCCCCTTTTTAGATAATCTTTTATGTTTTCACAAGAAAGATGTGGAACAGGAAGATTTTGTACAAATATATATATTTGCTCAAAATAATTACAAAATGAAAGGAGTAAAAATGGAACAGGAGTGGGAAAATCAATTTTAATGCCCCTCATCAAATGCAGCTCTAAATCGTATGCTGGTAATGAGCAATACTCAGGAGATAATTATTTAAAGGAGGACAAAAAGAAAACAAGAAACCTGAATCATACATGGACCAATAAAAATAGACTGTGTTAAAAGGAATCAGTTTGCAGTAAAACCCTGCAGTCTGTTTTTAGTTACATAGCGCAATTTATTGTAAAAGTCCCTGTGAAACTGGGTCTCTGAACAATATGGTGGACAAAGGGAGGAGAGGATTTTTGTATACATCATAGAACATCTTGCATAGGTATACTTGCACATGTTGCTGGGCCAGTTCCAGCCCTCTCTCCCCTATCACAGTTTGAATGGTCCAAGAGCATTTCCCCAGACTGAGCCCTGATCTCTTCACTGAAACATTCCTTCAACCTAATTTTAGGGCCAAGCCTGAAATGAAACAGCAGTGAACTTTAGGGAGGGTTTCAAATATCAGGATACAGTTCTGAAGTTTTGTAGGTACAACCCATCACTGCTTTATTGTAAGGCAATAGTTACCTTAGAGGAAAAACAGGAGTAGCAAAACCGAGTTCCAGTCCTGCAGTGTTTCATGTATTTGCTTAATTCTATGCATGTGAGTAGTGCAAGTGACATCAATCGAGCTGCTCGTGCATACAATGATCAGGGCCTATTTTAGTACCCATGCACCTTCCCTGTTTGTGTTGATTCATCAAAGCCATTGGCTTGTGACTGGGTATATGTGTAACCTGGTTATCGGGCAGTTTCATCCTTTTACTTCATCATATTGTAGATTTACAAGACATGCGGTGTTTCTGATCTCTGGGTTTCATGGCACATAAAGGAAAAGGCTGTGCGCCATTTCTTTCAGTTACGCAGCCTAAATTATCTTCCGTTACTTGGTATAATCATGTAATTGTGATACTGTAGTAGCAATAGCAATAGACCATGTGATTTAGCACTAGATTAGATTTTTAAAAATATAATCTCTTGTCTGTCACATCTTTTAATCTGGAAACGATTTCCATGGGAAATAGTAGCGTTTGATTTATTCAGAGCGGATATTTGTTGTTAGTGATAACATTAACACATCTGTTTATTATGGGATTTGTGTAGGAAAAATCCAAAACTAAATGGTGGAAAGGATTACTGGAGTAATAGAGGGACTTCGTAAGACTTTGCAAGTCAATAGAAATGGAAAATGACATTTGCTAACGGAAGTTAATGATAGAAGATCGTTAGGATTTATTTTTATCCGTTCTGTAACTCTTGATTGGTACATCTTCAATGTAAATTTTAAATCACTTGGTTTACCATTAATTGCTATACATTTTGAGTAATGGTTCCAGCATGCAGGTGTACTAGGTATAATGAATGAAATATCTATTAGAAACCTGTAGTGTAGTAACAGCAATACAAAAAGTCGTCTTAAAAATGAAAGTAAATATCTCCAAATAAGGACACTAGTAACTACTATCTCTTTATCTGATTAACTGATTCCCTTCTCCTCATATATTAGAAGTTTCTTCCTTCAAAGATTGTTTCATTCTCATCCAACATTAATTATATTATTTTTTAATTAATATAACAGTGTCCATCTGCCAGTGCAAACCTAGCCTGCTTAAACAGAAAAATCAACATGTCTAGAAGTTCAGTGAAGGGCAGGCAAGCAAGCAACCATTATGCATATAAATTCAGGAAACTCCATTAAATACTTCAAAGACTAAGATGCAAACAGACAAATCAAGAAATTCCTGAGTCCAAGCATGCTTGAAATGTGGTCAGATAGTGTGGCAGACGTGGTACCGCTGGCTGTTGGTCTGAGATTTCCTAATGCTAGTTCTCCTCTCTGGCCAAGATTTAAAAAGCATTAGGAGCCTTGAAGCTAGACTTCTAAATCTATAGCTAGGCACCTAAATAAGTAGCCAGATTTTCGAAAGTGCTGAGCAAGTAGCAGATCCCAGTGAAGTCAAAGGATGCTTCTAGATGCTCAGGACCACTGTTATAAGAGCCTACCTTTATTAAAAAAACAAACTATTAAATACTTTCCCAATGGAAACGATTGCTGGATGATGTTCGATCGTCCATTGCAGAGGTAATAGTGAAACCATGAATGTGAGGGGAAGTGTTTGCATGAACATTTCTCTCTTATGATGATGTGGACAGTGCTATGGAAGAGTTTGAGAACTGCTATCTGACAGCATGATTTCAGCGAATATGGTGGTTGAAAAATATCCCAATCCTCCTCTTGGACACCAAATAATGTGAAAACCATGCTAGTTTTTTAACACAGTTGTACTTTAACTTGGTTTATGTATCAGTATGGACAGAGCTGAGTATAAGTACGATCTTTTTCATGCACAGCAACGGTATCTAAATAATCTTTGTGAAATATTCAGTAATCTACCTGTTTTGTATAGAGGTGAGTGAATTGTGAGAGGTAGAATAGATGGAGATTACCTTGGATTTCTAAGTATGGAGCATGGAGTTTTTATTTTCATAATAACCTGCTGTAATTGCAGTTTTAAATGGTGTTTTTATATCTTTGTGTCATGTTGCTCGAGGCTTGAACCATGCTGACGAACCCAGAGATACTTGGACAGAGTTGACTCATGTTTGTCACTTGAATAGCTCAGGTCGTGTGTTCTCAGCTGTTGTTGGGTTTGGAAAGGATAAAACACAGAAATAGGTCATGCTGCTTGAAATTCTTTCACAGCCAGGCCTGACCAGCAATGAAAACAACTGCCCCTTCACAAAGCCTCTTTAAAATGATCATTTTATATGGGTGCTGTGCTCTGATTTCAGCTTTGAATTACTTTTCATCATTTACCTAAGACAGCTGTGCGAAGTAACAGCTTCTTGGTTTTGGATGGTGTGGAATATCCTGAGCCAAATTCTATTCTGTGCCTGTATACATAAAGCTTAGGTTCTTTTTCCCCCTCCCCCTTTCTTACTCCTTTTTAAAGATCCTCTAAAATGAGAAAATCTAGGGGTTTTTGTTGTTTGTTGTTTTTAAGGGTGTGTCATAAATGGATAGTGAAGAGTTAATAGAACAGAAGTACTTCATGTCTCTTTTGCCTGTAAAGGGTTAACAAGATCAGTGAGCCTGGCTGTCATCTGACCAGAGGACCAATCAGGGGACAGGATACTTTCAAATCTTGAAGGAGGGAAGTTTTTGTGTGTGCTGTTAGTTTTTTGGTGGTTGTTCTCTCTGGGTTCTGAGAGTGACCAGACGTGCAACTAGGTTTCTCTCCAATCTCTCTGATCCAGGCTCTTGCATGTCCAGAATAGTGAGTGCTGGGTAGATAAGGCGAGTTAGGCTTGTGTTTGTTTTCTTTATTTGCAAATGTGTATTTTGCTGGAAGGAGTTCAAATTTGTAGTTTGCTGAAAGGATTTTAATTTGTACTTGTATACTTAGGCTGGGAGAGTATTCCCAGTGTCTATAGCTGAAAGACCCTGTAACATTCCATCTTAAATTTACAAAGATAATTTTTACTGTTTTTTCTTTAATTAAAAGCTTTTCTTGTTTAATAACCTGGATTTTTTTTTTTATTCTGGTGTGAGATCCCAGGGGACTGGGTCTGGATCCACCAGGGAATTGGTGGGGAGGAAGGAGGGAAGGGGGAGAGAGAGGTTAATTTTCTCTCTGTGTTAGGATTACTTTCTCTCTCAGGGAGAGTCTGGGAGGGGGAGAGAGAAGGAGAGGGGAAGGTGAATTTTCCTCTCTGTTTTGAGATTCAAGGAGTTTGAATCACAGTGATCTTCCAGGGTAACCCAGAGAGGGGAAGCCTGGGAGAGGCAACAGTGAGGGAAAGGGTTTACTTTCCTTGTGTTAAGAACCAGAGAGACTGGGTCTTGGGGGTCCCTGGGCAAGGTTTTGGGGGGACCAGAGTGTACCAGACACTGGAATTCCTGGTTGGTGGCAGCGCTACAAGTACTAAGCTGGTAATTGAGCTTAGAGGAATTCATGCTGGTACCCCATCTTTTGGACGCTAAGGTTCAGAGTGGGGAATTATACCATGACAGGGTGGAAGTGAGGAAATTTTGATCTGGGCAATATAGTTAAATAGTGTGAGAATGAGGCTGAGATTATTCATTGTTTAGTTTGGGGTGAAAATAATTCTAGTTTCATTTTAGCAGTTTTATGGGAGCCACAGACTATACAGAACAGTCAGTGAACTGTAATATAATTCTTCCTCAGTGAAAGTCAAATGTATCTACAGTAGAACCTCGGAGTTACGAATACCTTGGGAAAGGAGGTTGTTCGTAGATCTGAAATGTTCGTAGCTCTGAACAAAATGTTAAGTTTACAACTGAACATTGACTTAATACAGCTTTGAACCTTTACCATGCAAAAGAAATCTGCTTTTAACCATCTTAATTTAAAGGAAACAAGCACAGAAATAGTTTCCTTACCTTGTCAAATCTTTTATTAAACTTTCCCTTCCTTTTTTTTCGTAGTTTACGTTTAACACAGTACTGCACTGTAATTGCCTCTGCTGCTGCCTGGTTCCGTACTTCTGGTTCCAAATGAGGTGTGTGGTTGACTGATCAGTTCCTAACGTTGATGTTAGTAACTCTGAAGTTTTACTGCATATCTGTAGACCAGGTTATCAGAAAAGTTGAACCATCAGTTGCTGTCATGTAGGCACTTACATGAAATGGATAGATTTTCAACAATTCTTGGCACCCTTCTCACTGGAAGCTGCAAGGTGTTGACTGGTTTGGAGAATCATGTGTGTGTGTGTGTGTGTACTTCCTAGATCTGAATTAAAGAGAACCTAGTCCTGACCATCCTTAAAATAGAGCACAGCTACTGTAAGAATGAGTGTTCGCTCACTAACCAGCCTGGCACACTTCTGAGAAAGAAAAATGAAATCCTTCCCAAAACTGTCATGTATTACTTAGAATAATTTTTTCTGTGTAAAGTATCAGAGGGGTAGCCGTGTTAGTCTGGATCTGTAAAAAGTGACAGAGTCCTGTGGCACCTTATAGAAAACACATGTATTGGAGCATAAGCTTTCCTGGGTGCGTCTGATGAAGTGGGCATTCACCCTTGAAAGCTCATGCTCCAATACGTCCGTTAGTCTATAAGGTGCCACAGGACTCTTTGTCACTTTTTATCTGTGTAGCTTACCTTTGCATGTAGGGGGCTGTACAACAGAGTAAAAAGAAACACCAAACGTTATCCCTTAAAGCACACCTGCCCTTAAAATAAACGCACTCTGGTAGAGTCAATGTGGAGCAACTTTTCCACAGCTGCTGCCGGTGTTGTACTTGCTCGATGGAATAAATAGAGAACTTCAGGGCCAGGTTGGTGGAAATTGGCAGTGCTCCATTTGACTGTATTAGTGATGCCCCAGTTTACATCAGCTGAGGACAACTTCGAGTCTCTAACACAATCACCCTGGTTTTTTCAAGTGCCAAATTCCCTTTAAAAACACTTTTTTTTAAAGTGTGTGTGTGTGTACACGTGTGTGTGTGTGTGTGTGTGTGTGTGTGTGTATAAAATTGGCACAGCAAATTTAAGTCTTATGCAGTGCAACAACGGTGGACCTTTTATTATCCTCGTTTTCCTGGTCAGCTTTAGCACCATATTAACTTAATGAACTGCAGTATAGATATGAGTCTGTATGTAGTTGCTACAATGTTCCTGTAGGATTATAGATTAACTAGAGTTCTGTGATAACCTTGGTTTTATTATTGTCAATTTCTGGAACCATAAATTCCAGAACTCGAACAGTCTGACCCAGGGTGAAAAACTAAATGGGGGGTTTCTCTGATATGCTGAAGTTACTCCTTGATTTGTCATTTCTTCCACCAGTAACCCTCTGACACACGGGCAATAAAACACTTAACATTGATAAGTCACTGTAACAGCAAGCGCACTGTAAATAGGTTGGACTCTTAAATTGCATGCTGATAGAGAAGGAAAATTAAAATACATGTATCCTCCTAGAGCTGTAAATCTATAAAATCAGTAAGGTGTGGTGCATTAAATGAATGTATATGAAGGAAATACATTTTTCTTTCTGTAATACACTAATTTATATGAAAATAGCTATAATGCAATTTCTAGAAGATTAAATTGCCGATGCTGAATTGCCCTTTGAGGGTGCCATTTTGTCATTTCTTGAATTGTTGAGTAAACAGCATGGAAAGATGAGACCACATCTTGTGCCACAGAGAACGTTCTTGTTATCTAAATAGGCAGAGCATTAGCCAAAGCTAAGCAGCAGTGCTCTAATCGCAGGATTACAGGAGGGGATCTCCGAGTCTGCTCACATCTTTAGTCTGAATCACACAGCCAGTTGGAATCTGTTCATCCTAAAATATGTGACATAATATTTAACACCAACTGGCATAGTGTACTGACCTTTCAGCTGCTGGCAGTAGGTCTTAAATATTTACAACTATTATAATACCAGATGCTGCTACCCACCTGGTCCTTCTATCCAAGAAAAATGCTGGAGAAAGAGATGCATTTCTTCTTCTCCATGAATTCTGGGTGAATTACTTTCTAAGGGCTTTCACCCTGATTCTCCTCTTGCTGGTGTAAATCTGGAGTTTCATTTATGTAAAACTATTACAAACAAGTAAGATCAGAATTTGGGCCCTTGATTTGCTAACCTAAAGTTCAGTATCTATCATAGGTTTCTAACCCTAGGGTCAACTTTCTTTTTCTGGTAGGCGTGAGTCTGACTCTTATTGCATGTTGCTTTAATAGTCAATGTAAAATGTGTGGTTTTTCATGAGGTAGAAAAACAAAATGAACCCAAGCCTTCTGATTCCCGTAAGTTGAGACTTAAGCCTTTCCTTGTGCCTTAACCACCAGACCAACCTTGCTCCTCCTGATGAGCGTATACAGCAAGTGAGATTGAGCAAATTATAATAATTACAAACACACCCACGTGTTATGTTCACAACCCAATTCTAAACTAAACCCTGAAGTGATCCAAAGAACAAAACCGAACTCCAGGAAAATATACATCCTTCCTTCACCCAAAGAGACAAGGGCAAAAATCTATTTCTTGAAGCAGAATGTTTATTTTCATAGATTCCAGTGCCAGAAGGGATCATTGTGATCATGTAGTCTGACCCCCTGTGTAATACAAGCCATAGAACTTCTTCAAAATAATTCCTGGAGCATATTTTTTAGAAAAACATCCAGTCTAGATTTGAAAATTGCTGGTGATGGAGAATCCACCATGACACTTGGTGAATTGTTCCAATGGTTAATTACATGCAGAGTTAAAAATCAAAGGGGTAGCTGTGTTAGTCTATATCCACAAAAAAATGAGGAGTCAGGTGTACTTTAAAAACTAACATCTATTTGGGCATAAGCTTTCATGGGTAAAAAACCCCACTTCTTCAGATGCATGGAGTGAAAATTACAGCATCTGTTTCTGAAAATACCTGCATCTGTAATTTTCACACCATGCATCTGAAGAAGTGGATTTTTTACTCATGAAAGCTTATGCCCAAATAAATCTGTTACTCTTTAAGGTGCCACAGGGTTAAAAGTGTACACTTCATTTCCAGTCTGAATTTGTCTAGCTTCAATTTAGGCCAGCTTTTAATCAATTTAATGTGTGCCATGTTAATTGTGTATCATTCTAATTTTTAATCAAAATGCCATGTGGTAACAAGTCTAGGTAGCTGTCGCTTATGTAGCAATCCTTTCAACAGATATAGTAACGCAATGTATTTTCATAATCAATCCTGGACCCATCAGTATAATCCATAAATGGCATCTATGTGCTTTCAAAATAACCTGTCTTTTATAAATTGCTCTCTCCAGAGATGCATTGTAAGATTAGTAATCTATTATTGCCTCTGTTGGAGGAGGCTTGTCTTACCAATGCTTTAAGATACTTAATCACTGCCATTAAAACTGGTTGGAAAATGGGGAATATTTTTGTGGGGAGATCTAAAATTTATCTTAATGAGAATTTTCAGACCAGCTGTACCACAGTTAATTCAAATCTGCATCCAGGTTGCTTTCTTGGATTGAACATTCTTCAGATCTGGTATGCCACTTGATCTTGCACATTACAGGTGCAGAGTGGAGCTGGGCAAAATAGCTTGCGTTTTGAAATTTCAGGAAGACGTTTGAAAAAATGTCAGAGGCTTTTGTGGAAAAATTTCCCCTGTCCCTGTTTTATCATCAACTCTAGTGCACAGAGTTGTGATTATAAATGCAAGGTTAAAAAATGCTGATCAGGACAGAGAGTACAAGCAAACTGATCCTATATGAATGTGTGCTGCTTCATCAGCACTAAACTACTACTGCCTAGTTGCATGAATGAGGCCTCAGAGAGGAATGCAGAGCTAAATGTATCACTGGCATAATAAGGACCACATTTCTGCTCATTGTTTCTGAGAGCTGATTCTCAGCTGGTATAAATCATCGTAACCCGATTCACATTGATGGAGCTTCCCGTTTAAGCCAGCTGAAGATCTGGCCTCATGTTTTCTGTAGGTGAAGTTTCCACCCACACTCTGAATCTTTATTTTATCCTGCACTCTTGACTGTGGGCAATGGGCATGAGCCTTAATTCCCTTCAGTGTGGCGGACGTGACCTAGCGCTTAACTTTGCCTGCTGTCATATGTAGCCTGTGCGCTCACTTGAACTAGAACACAGAAGCCCTCAGTCCTTACTATGCACCATACATGGGCTCATAGGATCAAGGTCTTAGTCTGTAGATGGCTGCGCTGGCTGTTAAATTCATATCCAGAAGAGTTATCTCTTCTCAATATCCATATATTGTAGCATTGTGCCAAAGCATGTGAATAAGATCTGCTTTAGGATGGTGAGAGATATCCGGAAAATATTTACAGATCTCAGGCCTGACCAACCCTTTTTCTGTGACATCCGATATAGACTTCTGCATTGGCATGGGGATGGACTGGGTGCTTTCCTAAGTCTTTTCCAGTTCTAACGTTTATGATGACATGACATTTTTTAAGATCAATTTGTATAACAACATTTATTTGTTTAGCCCAACTCTGGTAATTGTGTGATATAAAAATTGGGTTGCCCTAATATGTCATTCGTATTATGGCTTTAATGGAGGAGAGGCAGAGATCTCGCACAGTCACATTGCGAGAAAGACAGTGTAATTTATCTGCCTTTAATACGTCCTTCTTTCACTGAGCTGGGAAATGGGCATCTGTATTTTTTGCTGTTTTGTGCCAGCCTCTGCTGCCAGGAACTGCCATCTTGCTGGGTAGGGTTCATCTGGTGGGTGGAAAATCAAAGGAACAGACAGGAGTTCTTAATTACTACAGATAGACAAATTAGTTTTTGAAAGACCACGCTCAACCAGCATTAATCCATTTCTGTGACCCAATTTAGACAATTAATCAGACAGTTCAGACATTTTTAACATTATAGTACATATGTACAAGAGTCTCATTCCTCTCTCGTGAGCTGCTGTGAAAACATTTTCATTGAAATATGAACAGAAAAGTGATTTTTTTCCCTCATATCACAAGATCTCCTGGCCTATAGAACCATTCCTGCTCCTGTTAACAGAATACAAAGCTTTCCATTTTCTTTAGAGAGAGGGAGAGAGAAAACTTGTAATGACTTGCTATGAATATGTGAAAGGGTTATAAAACAGCCTGAATAAAAGCCTCCGCTCATGAAGGTCGCAACCCGTGTAATTGATCTCCTAGTGAATGCATGTATTTGGGGCTCTACAGTTCCTTCAGCTCAGCTCACAACATCACCCTGCATTTCTTTCAGTCCATTTTATTTTCTCTTCTCTGCTATGTCTCATATTCTTAACCACTTCAAGGCAGGTCTGAGACAAATACAACACAGTTAGGTGGAGTTGCCTATATATAGTCTACTACACCTGTGGTTGAAACACATGTTGCATGCAAAAAGCATGAGATAGCAATACTGACCCATGTAAAAACTATCCTAACACCTTGATTGTGCAAGCTTTCTTCATGCTGAGTAGTACTCTCAGCCCACTACTCAGGGTACGGAAGTATATCGGAATCTTGGTGTAATTTGTAACGCAGTCTAGAGTATCTGTGCACTCTTCAGTATATTAATGAGAGAGCCTCTGCACTGCACTTTCAAGCTTTTAGTTACTACTATTCTGGTTTTTGTGGCTCAGACATATTTATTTGCATGTGTTGGAGAGAAAAGAAATGCTCCTAAAATGTCTAGAGGGAGCCAGTGATATTCACCTATGTTGGTACAAGCTGTTCAGTAACTGAATGCGATGGCCAGAGCATACAACACGCCCTTAAAAACACCGCAGGCTTCTACCTTCTCTTCCCAGCCCTGGCAGGATTTTTCCTGTAGTATGTTAGCAGGACTGCCAGCTCATTGACATGGGCTCTCTGTTCAAACAGTTGTGTTTAGTGGAGAGCATTTACCAAGAATGACAGCATGATGTGAATAAGATTCTGGAGTTGCAGAAAAATAGGCTATCCGGGGACTGCAGAATCCTTCAGACCATTTTGCCATCTTTACACACTGTGAATATAGTTTCTTGCAAACTGCCAAGCTGAAAGCAAGGAGTAGAGAGGTACAGTACTGGAGGAGCAGAAATGTACTTTGTCCTCTGCCATCACACAAGCCAGCAATGACGTGAGTTTCTTGGTAGATTTTGACTACAATTTGTCACAGTGGCTGGACGCTGTGGCGAGAATTGTAGGTGCTACCTAGTTTTCCAGGCAACACAGAGGTTAATGCACTAATCTTGGGCTTCATTTTGTGACTTTCAGAGGATATGAAGCTTAGTACCTTGATACTCAACATGTACAGCACGTCATCATGAAATCTTTGTCAGTAACTGGGAAGTTCAAAGCCAGATTTATTTTTTCCCTTTTAATGTAAAATGAAGCGATAGCAGGTTTATTTTTAGAAACTATATATTTTTAAAAAAAAGATACTTGTGGGAAACAAACTGGTCTGATGTGACTAATACCCAGCTTCCATTAGGACCAAAACCTCATTTGTTGTTAACTTAACAAAAGTGAGACGGTATGTAGAATGTATATTGGCTTACATCCTCCCTGGGTTTATGGGCTCACCCTCCCTTCATTATGACGTTTATTACCAATGAAGTAGGTACGGTTGAATGGAGATCATCATCACTTTACTATGTTTGCTGCTTAAATAACACTTACAGGTAGAACCTGAAGCTCTAGTCATTTCTTATAATATTTGACTCATAGTGAGCTGTGCTTTTATGATTATAAGGGTAAAAAATGTCAAAAGATTCAGTTCTTTCAGAGTCCTTTATGTGTGTATATAGGTGTATGCTCATGCAGCCTTTGTGAGTAGGATAGAAAATTGCTTGCTGAGATCTAACATTACCCTCATGGTATAAATGTTCTTGTACTTCAATTTTTTTCACTGTTACTGCTGACAGCTGCCATCATCTCAAACAGGGGCACCAAAGTGTTAAATGAAAGGAAAAGGAGGGGAAAAAATTTCAAGTGATATATGCAAAATATATCATTGCAGGTTTTTTTCTTTTTACAGTCCACAGTTGTCTTTGGCCACAAGTACGTCTCTTAAATGGTAACAGTTGCACTTGTTTGAGTACTTTCCATCCAAACATATTACAAATATTTAATTAATTTAACCTCATGGTGCCACTTTGTAGCTAAATTTTAGTAGCCTTATTTAATGTGTAGGGAAACTGAGACAGAAATTAAAGCGCATATCTGCAAAAGTGACTCTTTATTAGAGGGGCTCAATCTTTGGGTGCCCAGTTTGAGACCTGATTTTCAGTGGTGCTGAATGCTTGCAACTCCTAACTGAGGTTAGTGCCAGCTTCAGGTATTCAGCATCTCCAGAAATCATGAGCCAGATGTCCCAAATTTGGCACCAAAAACTCCAGGCATGGGAAATGAAATGGATACTTTTGAAAATGTTGACTCTAGGTGACTTGGTCACATGGTAAGTCTATGGTAGGTCTCCTGACTCCCTGTCCTGAGCGTTAACCGTAAGATAATCCGTTAGTTTTGTTTTTTATTTTCTATTTAAAAATGCAGAATTGATTAACTAGGTTCTAACCCTGTGAACTAACCATTCGTCATGCTGAATTCTCTTTCCCTCTCTCTGTATACGTATGTGCTCTCTCTTTAATTTTTCTCTCTCTTTTGGGCTAATGGGATCAGCAGATTTCTGACCAAGTTAATGTTAGGAGCGGAGATGCAGTTCTTGGCTAACTGCAGGCATGGGAATATGAAGTCCTCTGCTTCCTGTTCCTCTACTCTTTGTTACTATAAAAGACCAATCGATCTGTTTGTCTGTGCCTTGCAGTTCCTATTGGGGTTTTTAACAGATGGAATTTGAACCTGCTTATCTTTTGCACAGAGAAGCACAGTTAACATTTTGTCAGAGTTGAGGACAACCACCACCTCCACCCAGTCAACAACAGTCTTAGCAGACAGAATCCCCAATGTTGTACATTCACTAATGGCCATTTCCCATCATGCTGCAATCAATTACAATAGAGACAGTTGCTGCACACAAAAGGGAGCCCCTAATACATGTCTCCTCTTCCACTGGCATGGTCTTGTCTTCCTCTGTTTGCTTTTGCTGGGTAGTGCTGACCTTTGGATAGTTCCTCTCTACTCAGTGGGGAGCACCAGAGACTGCAGCATTTCACAATAAAAGCGTCCCCCAAAAAAAAATTAAAAAAAAAAAAAAGGTGGAGCTAGAAATAGTGTGTATTGCGAGCATTGCAACAGGAGAGGGTCATTCTCCTGAAGTCCATGGGATTTAATTATATCCTGCAGCAGGAAAATTGAACCCCAAGAATCTTAACTTAGCTTCTCCCTGATTTCTCGTCTCTCAGTGTAAGTCATTTCAGTGTGAATCTTTTTATTTAGGTTTTTTTTTTTAATTTTAATCTCCATTGCTCCTACTTGTGGTACTTTGTATTCTTTTTAAATCTGAAGCAAACATTCTGTGTTAACCATGCTAGATAAAGAAGCTAGGTAAATATAGAGTGACTACACTTTTGAGGCCCTGTGTTGGAACAACTATGTTTATGAATGATTCTTGTGTTCCTCAGCAACCAATCCCTACTGTTGATGTCTCCCTTTAATGTCTCTGATATTTTGAGCTTGCGTTTCCTTGCTCTGGTTGTCTGGGGGTTGGTGGAGATGTTTGTGCTATAGTCTCTTATGATGGCTTGAATTTAATGGCACTCAAGTGCCCACTTACCATATAAGGTAGTTAAGACTTGTGTTGAGATACCCGTAAGGGGTTCTGCTCTCCACCTCCCCACCTTGTAGGCTCAGGTGTTTGCCCTTACTGCTTTTGTTGTGTTCTTTACCTGTGGTTACTGTGGAACAACTTTGGCAAAAAATGTGAGTCCTGGGTGGATGCTCTGCAGTAAACGTAGAAGATTTACATTAGAACAAAGAATTTTTGGATGATGCATCATTTTCCCTACATTAAAATCTATCACTTATGCCAGTAAACCACACATCAGAGATGTATTCTTGTTGTTCCTGCTAACTTCTCTACTGCGGAGTAATTCCAGTACCTCCCTCTTGGCCAGCTGGCCTCTGGCATACACCGAGTGACTGGTCACTCCATGCCTGCTTCCTGTATCTCCCTGAGGCAGAGGGAGATTCTGAAAAGTCACCCACTTGGCTGCAAACAAAGCAGCACTTTTGCCTCCACTGAAATGACTAGCCTGCTGACACTGGAGTCAACCCCTTGTGGTTGCACAGCAAGATTTACACACGCTGCTGACTTCAGGGTGCAGAGACAATTCAACTACTGTAAAGCTGTGTAGAGTTCTTAGACGTTTGAGCTCTTTAAAACAGGCTCGTCTTGACTCTGTGTTTGACTGCTGCCTTCTGTCTTTGCAAGGATGCCTAAGTGCAGCGTGAGCACACACATGATAATGTGCTGGTAACCCACATTTGGCATGGGCTGCAAAATATTTTTTGTTTTCCATATAAATGCGAACAGATGTACCTATTGGATTGTGTGAAAGAACAACACAATGACAAAGGGAGCATAGGTGTTTAAAGCCCATCTCCAGGTATTAATACAAATAAACAAGAGGGAGACGAGCATCAGAAATGACCCCTGTCCTTTTAAAGGTTTCACTTTTTTAAAGAAAATGTAAAGGATGAGGGCGGGGTGTAGGGGGAAATGCAACAGTGTTTTTTACAGCTGGTGCATGGCTGTGTTTTTATCACTGAATCTCTGAAAGGTTATTTGCTCCCCACCACAGTGATAGCCCCCTGACAAGAGTGCTGCTTGTAATCTGTGCTCTTTTGTCTTTAACTTTGTCACCCAGTGTGTGAGATCTGATAAAGCTCAGATACTGAGAGGAAAAGAGTAAAATCCAGTCGTATGTTGTTACATCTTCTGTGGAACGCCAATTATAAGGTGTACTGAAAGTGTTCAGAGGGAACACAGACCTTAGACAAATTATGGCAGGGTAGTCTAGTGATAAGAGATGGGGACTGGGAACCTAATTCTTGCTCTCCTACTGACTGTGTAGACCTGAATAAGCCACTTCACATTTCTATGCCTCAATTGCCCAGTAAAATGGGAGTAATGATATTTAGCTGAAGAGCTTCGTGGGAGACAGTTACACAATGTGCCTAAGATGTTCTGATTGATTAAAAGGGCTATATAAGGACCCAGTATTGTTATCTACTCCCTGTTTTAGTATGCAAACTAGATTGAGTGTAACCTGGTAGTGCATTTGGGAGTAATTCAACTGTATCATACTGCTTGTATACTACAGATCGCTCTTGGGAAACATGATCTTCCAGGGTCTTTTCTCTGTTACAGATTTACACCCCATGCGGCGAAAGCCGCTTTCTGTGACAGGATTCTAGGTTTGCTTTGTTTTTAAGAGAGTAGGAGGAATAAGTGGTGTAATAACTTGCTGTTGCTCAGGGAATAAAGTCCCTTGCTGTATGCACCTTGCTTTAGCCCAAATGGGTTTTATGTCTCAATTAGTTTTTGTTTTTAAAGGCAGCAATAGGCATATCAGAGGCAGAGGAAGAGAAATGTAGCATTTTTGTTATCTCTTCGTTTCAGATCATTGTGATACGAGATGAGATCATCCAATTTAACCCTTTGGACACTGGGGAAGTCTAATTTTGATCTATGCATCTTCCTAAGTATTCATTGAGCTAGTGGTCTATGAAATGTGACTGTTATATAGGTTAAAACTCAGAGGCACACCTGACAAAGATCTTTGTTGTGAGTGATACCCAGAGGTGTCTTTCAGTAACAGTTCAGCCTGTTGAAGTGAGTAGTTTCCAGGAGAACTTGCGGGAATGCGTGCTGTACTTACACTTTTTTTCCCCCTTTTTTTTTTTTTTTTAATTATGGCCTATAGACATCATTTCCCCCACTTCTTGTGGTGTTAGTTTTAAACCCAATTTTTAAAAAGAGGGCTCTCTTATCAGCGTTATGGAACTGGTGGCTCCACGTTCGTGTCAGTTCATGTGGTTGGTGCTGCTGTCTTTGTAGCATTTGGAGAAAAAAGCTACATACAGTCCCAACACCCAAACCATAGCTGCTTCCTAGATAGACTGCATTTCTTGCTTGCATCCTGAGATGAGACTGGTCATCTCAGTCTTAACCCCGGTGAGCAATTAGAGTACCTTTTAAGCATTTTGGCCCTTCCACAGAATTAATCCTGTCAAAAGGTGTGTGGAAAGGCGAGACCAAGTGCTGAGCTGAATTGCATGGCCTACCTCCCCCACACTGTATTTCCCTGCAGAATCAAGGAAGCCTGTACTTGCCTGCCCTGCACGTACACTCTGAATAAATCATAGGTTTAGTTTCCATTTCAAAGCCAGTGTTGGCTGCTGCACTGGAGATCGAGTCTGATCATTTTGGTTATACATAGTATGACAGGTATGCTTTTTAAGGGTGAAATTACTGCTGATGAAGGGACTAACTGACAGCCTTGAAGAGTGACATCATCTGTGCATAGTAAAGACAGAGTGGCAGAAATCCAAGTTCTTCCACTGTGAAAGGATCTCCTCTAAGAGACTCAATGCCAATCAGTCCTTGGCCTTTCTGCTGCGACTGTCAGCACAGGTGTCAGGACCAAGCATTATATTGTTTTTTGCGAGGTGACTGCTAGCAAGCGGACTGAGACCAGCCAACTATTTTTGGACAAGCTACTGAGAAAAGACTGCAGGATTTGGCCTTAGAGAGAGAGAGAGAGAATGGGGTGGGAAATACAGTGCATTCCATTGCAAAAAACAATATAATTATTTGCACCTTTCAGAAGAAACCATGTGGAACAGTCTCTCTGGAACTTACAAGTATGTTTTTAGACACAGAAAAGTAGAGCTAGAAAAGCTAGAAGACTTGTTTGGGATTTGGTTTTGGGTGTCATATGTAGTGGTGTGTGCAGTAATGCACTTAGCTAGAGGACCTGTTAAAGCACAGCTATGCTTCATCATTCAGTGGTTAAAGTTACAGGAAGCTTGTGTCCGCATGTAAAATGTTTTGGTAAAGTAATATGTAGGTCAGAGAAATGACGTAGATGCAAGTAAATTCCTAGATTTGCCTCCTACTTTCTTTGTTTAAGTTGCAACATTTACTAGAAAATAATTTGGAATGGTGGTAAAAGTTAAGGTTTTTTTTGTTTTTTTTTTGTATTTTGTCATTTACCCGCACCACCAGTTTGAACACAGTACTTAGAAATAATGGTGCAGATTTTCAGTTTCTCCAGCTATTTGTGCAAATTGTTTTGTTGCACAATAATAATAATAATAATAATTAATAAGCTCTTTTCATCTGTTGATCTCAAAGTGCTTTACAACAGAGGGCTGTATCAGCCCCCTCCATTTTACAGATGGAAAAACTGAGGCATGGATAGATGAAGCGGCCTGGCCAAGATCACTTCGTAGGTCTATGGCAGATCTGGGAATAGAGCCCAGTTTTCTTGTGTCCCAGGCCGATGCTCTGTCATGAAGGCCACCTTGCCTCTGCATAAGTGGCTACAACTGGCTGATTACACAATTACCTGATTTATGCTAGTTGAAGCTCCCTAAATTCCCACCTAAAACGTGAACTTCTAATCCTGTTTAGATGCTCCCAGCTTAGTAGATGCTGTATACCACTTGCATCCAATGAAGTGGATATTCACCCACGAAAGCACATGCTCCAATACGTGTGTTAGTCTGTAAGGTGCCACAGGACTCTTTGCTGCTTTTACAGATCCAGACTAACACAGCTACTCCTCTGATACTGTATACCACTTGTTCTTTCAAAAACTGTAAAGCAAAACATTTTCATAGATTCTTCATTTCCAAGGCCAGACGGCACTGATCATGATCATCTAGTCTAGGGGTGGACAACCTTCCAGAAGTGGTGTGCCGAGTCTTCATTTGTTCATTCTAATTTAAGGTTTTGTGTGCCAGTAATGCATTTTAACGTTTTTAGACATCTCTTTCTATAAGTCTATAATATATAACTAAACTATTGTTGTAGGTAAAGTAAACAAGGTTTTAAAAATGTTTAAGAAGCTTCATTTAAAATTAAATTAAAATGCAGAGCCCCCGGACCGGTGGCAAAGACCTGGGCAGTTTGAGTGCCACTGAAAATCAGCTAGTGTGCCACCTTTGGCACGTGTGCCATAGGTTGTATACCCTAGTCTAATCTGACCTTCTGTATAACACAGGCCATAGAACGTCCTCCAAATAATTTCAGCTGCAGCCTGTATTTTCGGAAGGTAACTGTTACATAGAAATAGATCATATATTTTCTATGGAACTGGTTTAATTAGTTCCTTTGATATATATAATCTCTCCCACAGTTCTGAAAATAATGATCTCCACAACAGGGAGTGGGATGGTGGCAGGGCACAGACTGGTCTGTAACGTTTTTATATGTTGTTTCCTGCAGTGACAGATTCTTGGTGCTGATCTGTAGTGCCTTCCCTTGGAAAGTGACCAGTGGAATGCAGACTGCCTTTCTGACCACATATATGTAACGAAGGCAAATAATCCCACCATACGATTAGACAAGCCTACTCTGTGATGAAAATGGGGAATGTTTCTACAGCTACAGCACCATCTTTTGATGTTTAAAATGATCCTTTCCTTCCCTAGAAGTCAGCCTGCCCTTTTGGCAGTGATCAGTGACGTTTTATATGTTGTGGCAATGAAAATTTATTAATTTTCGTCCTAGTGAAAAGTGCCCATTTGTCAGCCCCAGGAGTAGTTTTCAGTTTATCCACAGGATGGGAACTGCATGAGCAGGGGCATTGCAAACTTTCTGCACCTGATACTGCGCTTATTAGGACAATCTTTAAGAGTTGGTGGAGCTTTCAGACATGATTCCCATACATTCCTTGGCCTCTGTCCTCATTCTGCCAATTGCTGGCAATCAGTGCCAATTGTGATTATGCTAAGAGCTCGTTAGTTATTGCCAGTTTCTTTCCTACAAGGAAGAACATATGGTTGCCTAGTATTTGCTGTGTTACAAGGTTTTATCTCGCAGAAATTAAGTAGGATAGACAAATCAATTTATAATCTAGATGCCCTTGGTTTCCTTTTCTCCATTGACAACCATCTGTTATTTTACACAGCCTATGAATCATGTCTGTACCAAGGAGCTGTCAGAGTGGGGATAGAAAAGATGCCCCACATATTATGGGATGCATTTCTTTCCGATCCCATCAGAGCTACTGTATGGACAGCAGATTGCAATTTCCTTCATGCTCTTCCTGTGTAAAAGAAACAGCAACCCATGGCTGGCACAGTACCTGCAATGTATTGTGTTATTCAGAACATTCATCTTCTGTGTTTCAAGGGCGTAGTATCCTGTGCTTAATCAAAAGCTGACACCAGTACAATTTATGACATGATTGCATTGAATTAGATCGACTGTTAACATTGTTTGAGGTCGCTTACGTTTATTCCATTGGCTGCCCTTTCAAAACAAGGAGCTCTCTTGGTTGGCAGGAGATGGTATCCTGCCACTTGATAAAAATTTGTTTGGCAGACAAAAATATTAGGGGTCGCTGCACTTTGAAGTTATAGGTTATTTTCTGCATGTCCTGGGCACTGCTGATGTTCACTTTTTACATATGCAGACAGAGCTCCAAGAAATTGTTGTCACTGTTATATAGAGTTGATCCCTGTAGCTTTCATGTTTTAAAATGATCTTCTAGTCTGCCATTAGAAAAGAGCTATGTCTAGTCCTGTTTGCATCAGCAAAAGGGAAGTACACGAGACCCTGAAGCCATTAAGAGTTTTGAAAGAAAAAAGTACCTAGTTAAAACCAGTAGGACAGATTACTGGAAGCCAGCACAAAGCTACTCAGAAATGGAATAACACATTGATCAGATTTATGAGTCAGTCAGCTCCTTTTCTTTCTAATGTCAGTAGCTGTCATGCAATTAAAAAGTGTCTAATTTATCGATCTTGGATATGAAAAAGTCAGCCCAGTGGAAGAGGCAGTACACCTCTAGCCTGATATAATGCAGTCCTCGGGAGACAAAAAAAATCTCACCGCATTACAGGTACTACTGCATTATATCAAACTTGCTTTGCCCTCCCACCGTTCCTTATACCCTGACTGCCACCTCCAGATACCCCCGTCCCTAATCAACCCCAGGACCCCACACCCTACCCAATCCCCCTGTCCCCTGACTGCTCTGATCCCTATCCACCTGCCCCACGCCTGACAGACACTCACCGGCAGCGGCGGGAAGTGGAGCAGCCCGGCCCCAGCCCGCTCTGCTCCGCCAGCTACCAGCTGCAGCGCTCTGCTTCCTGCCGCAGGTGAATGCGGAGGGCATCCTTTCCCCAACCTCCCCGCACTCACCGGCGGCGGAAAGTGGAGCAGCCCAGCCCCAGCCAGCTCCACTCCGCCAGTTCCCAGCCGTGGCGCTCCACTTCCTGTCAGGCAGGTGAGTGCAGGACCTTTCCCCAGCCGCCCCCCAGCGACATGGCAGGGGCCAGGGCAAGGAAAGTGGAGCAGGCTGGGGCCATGTTGCTCTGCGTCCCGCTGCAGGTGAGTGCGGGGAGGTTGGGGAAAGGAATCCCCTGTACTCACCTGCGGCGGGAAGCAGAGCGCTGCGGCTGAGAGCTAGCAGAGTGCAGCGGGCTGGGGCCAGGCTGCTCCGCTTCTGCCACTGTTGGTGAGTGCGGGGGGGATCCCTTCCCCCAAGCCCCCTCCCCCGAGCAACATGGCTGGGGCTGGGGTGAGAGAAGCAGACCGGGCTGCTCCTGCCCCCCCACCAATTCCCCAGGCCACTCTGGGACTGCGGGGTCCCCAAAAGTGCCCTCCTACAGCTCCTGCCCTCCATACCCTGGAGGGAGGAGCCTCTGACTGCCCTCGAAGCCCCCTGCCCCTTATTGAATCCCTCGGCCCTGGCCTGGCCCAGCACTCTTAACATGCTTGTCAGAGGTTTACCGCCTTGTGTGCGAACCCACCTTACATCAGGTCGCGTTATATCGGGGTAGAGATGCATTTACTTGCAGAGATGTGTGTGAGAATAGTCTCAGTCACAGTACATTCATTTACATTAAATGCAACCATTTTGCTGAAGTAACCCAGACGAAACCTGCTTGCAGTTTGCATGGTCAGTCTTTATCTCCTTTACATGGTGGGCCAAGGACTTGACTTCTTCTAACATGAGGTCAGATCCAGTGGCTTGTTCTTCACAGGGACTTCCTCTTTTCCTGTGGAAGAAAGAGCAGAAACTCCAGTTGCTGACGTCTTTTGGTTTCTTTTGAAATAATTAGGGAGTGTTAGCAGCAGAGTTCAACTACATCCTTACTCTTTTCTCTGGGTCCCGGAAGGTCGTGTGAGGGAGGAAGCTGTTTAGTGGAAAGCAATTCCATAATCTTTGGTAGGAAGGCACACCACGTCACTACAATGAGATGTCTTCAAAAATTGCTTATTAGAGCGTCTGGTATCAGAATAGTAAATACAATACCTCCCCTGCTTTCGACCTGCTTTGTCAGAAGAAGTGAAAGATACTGCTGGAATGTGAATATTCAACCCCTGTCCCCCAACTCTACAGTACTTCTTTCTGCACAGTAAGATCTCTTGAGTTAAATATTAAAAGAAAATGTCTGTGCATCATTGAGATTGTTCATAATTTTAGATTCTGATGGTTGAAATCACTTTGGTGTATGTTCTGATGGCCTATGTCATGTAGTGTTGCTCCTTGCATAGTCCTTTTGGTTCCAATGGGATGATTGGTGGGGTGAAATGTCAGAAACTCAACTTTGGAGTGGAAGGTCAGTTTTGAGGGCACAAAGTCAACTAGCTTTAAGCCTCAAATATAGTTTTGCTTAAAACAAAAGGGGGACTTGCCAACCCTAATGTAGGTCCTGAATAAAATCCATTTAAATCAGTGGGTAAATCTTCCCTGACTTCAGTGGGAATTGGATTGGATCCATATATAGAAGTGTTTCCATGATTTTTTTAAATAAAAAAAAAGTCGCTGCAGTTTTGGAATCTCAAATACAGCACATGTGCGGCTACATTAAAATCAGACATCAAAACTCACTACCTAAATGGCAAATTAAACAGCCTGGTCTCATTGTCTTTGTAGAGCAAAGAACAAAACATAAACACGCAGCACTAATGGTGAAAAGTAAATTGGAATTTTAATTTTTTTATAAAAAGTTCTAATAATTTAAGTAGCGTGAGTATTGATTAAAAACAAAACAAAACGCCTCTTTCTCCACCCCTCTTTTGTCCCAACACCATCTCTGTTGAAAAGGAAAAATAAACCACTCCATTCAGAAATATGACAGAATACAGAAAAATTGACTATATTTAACAAAAATAAAACTATTTGAGTGTTTTGTTTTAAATGGGAAGCAAAGCATGAGAAACCATAGGCCATTTATATATATGCAGACCCAAAGGAGACAGCCAAGCACAGAAAAACCCCAAGCTTTAGCATTCAGAAAAATATTAATAAAACAAAAACAAAAAGTGACATTTAAAAAATGTGCCTTGGTATTTTTTCTTTGTCTTTTTTAGCCATGTAGGTGGTGGATATTAAACAATCCTCTCAAGTTCTTAAGGCCACTGTCCCAAATTGCCTCTCGTGTACAGAGGAAATTTTAGACATAAGTCAAGTTAGTCATTGAAATAAAGTCAAGAGGTTAGATCCCAACAGTCTCCTGCTGCTTTTAAACAGTTGCTGACGCCATTTGCACAAATTGAGTACTATAGTTAGATGCCGTTTGAATACTCGTGAAACTTGGTTTTGGCGTGTTGAAAACTTGGCCCCTCTTTATTTCTAATGATAAATAAAATAAAGACCTGAGGACTAAGGCTGGCTGCAAAGGGACATTAACAATTCTGACAAACAATGAGATGCAATCATGTTGGAACAGTATCAGAACAAATAGCTCATTTGCTTCTTGAGAGACACATGAAAACCATAAAGAAAAGGCAGGGCAAGGAGGGACATTCTTTTGTTTCAAGGCCCTGAAATTTTTAGTATTCCAACAAGGGAGGTTTCCAGTGATGCAAGTGCACCATCCGTTATTTATTGTAATGTAAACACCTCATTTAACACAGGAGGATTAAAATTCATCCCAAGGGATTATGTCATGTTCCACTCCTTCTACCACATAATGGATTTGCTCTTCCGTTTTGGTGCGTGGCCCTGAATGCTGCGCTTATGAACTTGCTTGATTCAACATTATTGAATGAGAATATGAGAGAGCTGCCATTGTATTTTGCCAGGTCAGTAATTTGGCTTTTTATGCCTTTTCTCTGTTGCCTGAAATTGAAGACTGTCATTTGAATCAGAGCAACACTTAGGTGCTTGCTTTTGTTGAATTCTGGAGAACTGTTGAGGGAGGTAAATTTTGATGGCTTTCCCCATTGGTTTGCAGAGTTACCCTCATATTTGCTGCTGATGTTGAGAGTCTATGGCAAAAGTCAACAGAAGGAGCCTTGGAGCAGGAAGGAATGGGAAGTCGGTGGAGCCCCATGGCTCAGTTTTCCCATCTTCCAGTGGCACTAATTTTTACCTAACTCTCAGGTTTCCTGTGCAGCTTAATTTGTATTCCTGAAATGCTCTGAGATCATGAGAATAAGGAAGATAGAGAAGTGCAAAGTAGCACTATTAGAATAGTGACCTTGAAAAGCATTAGGAAGATACTGCATATCAACTGAATAATGAAAGACACACTTTTTTCTTTTCTAAAAGCAGCTGCACTTGACTACAGTAGACTGACTTTATATTAGAGTAAATGAGAGTGGCATTTGGCCTCTAGTGCTCTTTGTAATTAGAATTTACATGGTCGTGCCTTTACTTTGTCCCTTTTTTTCTGTCATTTTAGGCTCAGCACTGACTTAAAGGGGGAAAAAGTGCCCCCTCCTGCTTTACCATCACCACTTGCTGCAGTACCCACAAGTTCCTAGGACAGCTCCCACCCAAGTGTTGATCCTGCCTGTAGCATATTTAGTTTGGGAGATCTTTTAGTGGTGCAGGCACATGCTAATCCCGGTGTCCCCAAATACCATAAATGTGCTTTGATCAATGTGACTAATTGATAAAAATGGATTATCAGATGTCTTTTTGATCTCAAGACAACAACAAAACCCCACAGCAACAACCAAGCCCATCCATAATATCTTTTAGAGAAGCACAGATTACCAAACATGTCCGTTCCCTTTGTAGGTTTTTTTTTATATATTTATGATGCAGGGTAGCTGTAACTGAGCTAAAATTTATTCCCATTGATGTCACTGGAATCTTTACTACTGAAGTGGCTGGGTGTAGGATTTGGCCTATAGTGACCCAATAGTTTCCATCAAAACTTCTTATATTATCCTTGGTCATCTAAAAGCATTTTAATTAGGATGTGCAGAAAGCAAAAATGCCTTTTTAAGGGGCCTTCTGCATGTGTGAACTCAGATCAGAATATTCAAAGAATGGTCTTGTACCACAGGAGCTAATAGGAAGGCCTACACGTGAGTTTCCTATACAAATTTAGCTGTGCCAAGGAATGAGAGACGTGCTTAGAAATAGATTCATCCTGTGACAAGTAGTCAAATGCATAGTATTTTGTGTCTTTGTCTAGTGCAGTGTTTCTCAACCTTTTTGTATTGGCGACCCCCTGTAGATTAAAAAAAAAAAATCGTGACCCCCCCATTAGAAAAAATTGTGATCCCATATCTTAAGCTGAGGGGCAGGAGGGGCCTTTAGCTGGGGTGCCAAAGGTGGGGCTTCAGGGCTGAAACATATGAAGTAGCTTCGTGGGTCACCCTGTGGCTTGGGCCCCAGGCAATTACCCTGCTTCCTACCCCCTAGCCCTGGCCCAGCTTGCGAGCCTCCTAAACTAGTCCTGCAGCCGACCCCCAGGTTGAGAAACACTTGTCTTATTTGTATTTTTAATGGACAGACATGGCTACCACATTTGTATAGCTCGTAAGCTTGACAAACAGCTCTCGTAATGTGCCTTGTAAATAGCTCTGTATGGCAGCTAGGAGATCCTGCTGTGCTTATGAGGCCACTTCATGGTGAAGAAGACGTGACTGCCATTTTGGGGTTCTTGTAGCATGAGAACTACTAGAGAAATAGAATGGTTGTGACTCTTAATTAAGATTCATAGTCTTAGATTTTAAAGCCAGAAGGGGCAGTTATGATCATGCAGTCTGACTTGCAGACCACAGGCCAGAGAACCACACTTAGTAACTTCTGTATCAAGCCCATAATTAAACTGCTTTCGGTTTTAAACTCAGGGCTTGATCTTCAAATAAATGGTCCTATATAAATCAAGGGAGCTGCTTGTATGCAGAAGGTCTGTATGCATGAATACATACTGGCAGGATAAGCCCCAACAGTTATCCTGTGGCTCATTTCCATAGCCATTAATTACTGAAAGACCAATCCCTGCTCATCTTGCTCACATGAGTAAATCCTACGAAGGTCATTGAAAGTTTTGCCTGAGAAAGGACTGAAGGAGCACTTCAGGATTTGGCCTCTGGTTTTAAAAATAAGCTGCTTTGTTTGGGTCTAGCATTGTTTCAAGGTTTAACTTTCATTTGTAAATGTGTATCCTGTATATTGTACTATGTATGTGCAGTGTGTGTAATGTTGTATACGTGCACATCTGTATATGTAGATAGGCACTGGTGTATTTAATGAATGTTACGTTACTTCTAGAATTATAGATGCAGACTATGTTTCAAAAAGTGTTGTTAGAATTCAGCAAGATTGACTGTACATCTGTTGCCATTGAGGCATTATTACTGCATTGTTGATTCTTATGAGGTCACGACAGCAGATGGGAACACTATGTTTGGTAGCCTCCTGGATGAATGAGATCCTGGAAATTAACGCACTGGATGGAAATGTTAATAAAATTTAAACAATTGATGCACCAAGATGTAGGAGTATGCAAGATGATTACCTGTATCATTGCCATGAGCAGGCATGTAGAGAGACTGCACAGCTAGAGAGCTGAGATAAAGAGGAAGACCTAGTCAGTTGCCAGATATTCAAAAGTTTGCGATTTTGCTGTTGCTGGGTTTTCATGGACCGTAGGTCATAGCCATGAGATTCAGATCTGTGCAAATGGGGTGGGTATGTAATTGCACCTTTGAAAATCTGTTTCTTTAAGAATGCTTTTTAAATGCATAATTCCCACCTCGCAAGAGTGATTGGAGCTATACTGTGAATTCTCTGTTCTCCAGTTTGAAAGAGGGCTGCTAACTGTATAGTTACTAAAATTGGGGCCAAACTAAAACTTGAGGTCTGGGTCTCATATCCCTGTAATGAGCAGAATTGAAACTGTGCATCTGAACTTCAGATCTAGATCAGAACGTTTTGCCCCCAAATCAGAGTTCTAGCTCTGAATGTTTCAAAACTTTGGGTGTTTGGAATCTGGGTTGTAATCCAAACTGGCCCAAATGTTGGGGTGTTTGAACCTCTCTCGTGGGCTGAATCCAGGCTACAAACTTTGGATGTGGGTCTGTGTTTCTGCTTCAGGCCCCTTTCTAATAAAAATTAGATTTCTTGCAAGAGAATGAGAAAAACTGTTTACGCTTCCAGCGAGAAGATTTTTTTGTACTTTTAGAAAGCTAAGCAAATATCAGCCAGACCCCTCTCTTCAGGGTGGTGGGGAGAGAATTTCTGAAAGTGGGGAGCTTTATTATTGCAAGCTGTAAGTTTTCTCTCCAGTAAAAACATTTGTCCAAAACTCTTTAATGACTCTCAAAGAGGGCTTGCCAATAACTTTGGTCTTTTATGAAAAGATGACATTGTTGCAGTTCCTTATTTTCAGATGCTTTACAATAACTTATTTTTTCCTATGTGAGAAAAGAACTGATAAACAATCTCTATATACAACTTTCCTCTGTAAATGTTACCCAAGATGTGCAGGTAGGAAAATGGAGCAAAAACATTCACAATGCTCACCTTTTCCTCTTACTGCTGCCCTGATTATATTTCCGATAAAGCAGGTATTTTTGTTCTTCACAACTGCAAACATCGTAGTCCCATGAGAAGGTGCTAGTACTGGGACTATACATAGCCAAGGTGATTAGAGAGGAGAGTGCTGATATTTAAAAGCAAATTAATGAAAATCTTCTGTCTGATCATATTTAACTTGAGTTGTATTTCTTGGATAAAACATATGGCATATCAGCATGAAAAATAAATCCTTGCACTGTTGAATACTGATGGCTACTTTTGTATACCACTGCCCTCTGCTGGATGGAATCAAAACTGCTCATCTGTGTGTCATTGACCTCTACTTCTAAAAGTAGTAAAGTAAAGGTGTCACCCAAGAAGTTATGGCTCATGTGGTGGGGACCTGAGCTTTTGGAGGAGAAGGAGCTGAATTCTTCCATCCCTGGTACCATTGTGATTCTAAGGAGCCATATTGTACAGTGATATTTGTGAACCTTCAATATTAAAAAGAGGAGAGCAAGGAAGATCTCCCTGTTTATATGGTTTAGGTATAGCTGGTGCAAGTAGAAATGGGCATAAGCCAGGATCCGGGTTCGGGTCTGGAGTTTAAACACTTCCAAAACTTGAGCTGTTTGAACTATGGGGCTGTGCCTTAGATATAGAGAGTACCAAAATGTTTTAATCCTATTACAGGCCCTAATGATGACATTCAAATCTTGATTCAGCTCCAGAGTGTTTGAATTCAGTATTCTGATGCAGACCGGTGCTAGGGGGTTTTGGTACCCTCACACCTTCCCAAAGGAGATGCTGAGGCTGGCTCGGTGTTTGTGTTTTGTGGCCAAAGAAGTCACTGATGACAATTCAGGTTTCATTGCTCTTCAGTGTGTTTCTCTGGTGAAAGCTCTGAGAAGTTTCTCTTCTCCCTCCCTGAGCGGAAAGCCCTGCTTGAAAGGTTGTAGCTGTGATATTTAAGGATTTGCAAAAATAAGCTATTTCCTTTAGATGCAAAAAAAATTCTTACCAAAGGAATTAAGCACTGACACACAGCTCGCAGGAAACCACTGGCTTCCCGGTGCCTTTGAACTGAAAACCAGAACATTACTGCAGAGAGTGGTCACAGTGCCTTCAACCTGATCATTGTGTGCAAACAGAGCAAGGGCTTGTAATTATCCCCAAGGATAAAACTTTCTCTAGGTTCATTTTGAAAGACATGACGTATGTTTTTCAGCATGATGTATCCCTTAAACCCAGTGTGATCAGGCAGGTGATTGTTGAACAGGTCGTGCTGACTCCAGCTTTTAATATTTATCACCAGAGGTCGGAGTATAAAGTGGATGAAATGGCCTGTTGCCTCTGTGGGAATTAAACAGAACTCTGGTTTTATATTACCACTGTTATTTAAGTGACAACAGGCATAGGCGCTAACTCCATGGGTGCTGCAGAACTGGAGCACACATAGGGAAAAAAATAGAGGGTGCTCAGCACCCACCAGCAGCCAGCCCTGTGGATCAGCTCTTCTCTGCCCCCCCTCACGCCTTCTGCCCGCCACGATCAGCTGTTCAGCCACATGCAGGAGGCACTGGGAGGTGGGGGAAAGGAGTGGGGGGCAGGCAGGGGAAGGGGTGGAGTGGGGTGGGGGTGCCTATTGATTGGAGGGTCCAGCTGGGAAGAAATGGGCAGCCAAACTTCATCCAGGCATTAGATCTCATCTGCTGGATGCTTTTAAAATAAATTAAATAAATAAAAAAAATCATCTAATAGTTCACTCCTTATTTTTGTTTCCAAATGTGTGTGTACTTAACCAACTTTGCTTGTTTAATTTAGAAGCAACTTAATATATTAAAAAAAAAACCCTTGGGGTGTGTGTGTGTGGTGTATACATGAACATGGATGTACTCAACAGTGAGCATGTTTTAGCATACAGAAGTGTATTTTTCCTGTACTGTGAGGTGTAGGGACTCGGTGATATACTGTGAATCTCAGCACATAGTAGAGGGATTTCTGGAGAGTGCCTGTGTCAAAATTTGATGTATAATTCTAATCTGTAGAGCCTCATGACAAAACTCCTCTGGGCTTCCATGTACCCTCTAATTATGTGTATGATAATGTAGAGGGGCTCCAGTCAGGTTTGGGACACCTTTGTGCTGCAGGCTCAATGACCACATAGCAACCCACTCTCCCTATGCCAGTGGATTTACAATCTAATTTTAAGTGTAGACCTAATAAGTGGATTTAACAAAGAAGAGGAGGGAGAAGGTTTAAACTGATAAAGTCATGTGGTTGGGTGACAATAGGACAGCTTGATAAACCAGATTCAAATAAACAAAAGACTGCTTAAGAAAATTGGAGAGTTCATATCTTTGGAGTTGACCTAAATTCCCAGAAAGTGTGTTGTAATTTCTATAGAATTATTCTTCTGCCTCAAAAGAACCACTGAAGTATGAAAGACTGGCCATTACTGAGAATGTGGGGTTTCTGGGTGTAGTTTTGCTAAAAGAATGTTGGTTACGATGGTGATATAACACCTTTTCCAAGCAGGTGTCTTTATTTTCATTTTATGAGATCTTTATCTTGGAAAAAACTTCATGCTTATAAATATTACATTAAAACTAGCAAGTTTACCAAATGGACATCTTTCGCATCAACTTGTAGTTTGCCATCCCTACAGCACAAACCATTATTGTTTTAGTTGAATTTCATTTAAAAAATGAAGATAAAGACGCACTTTTAGAGAAACCTGTGAAAATTCTTGTGCACGGTAAAGAAGATTTAACAAAACCAGCTTGGAATCTAATTGATACTCTGTGTCATCTCCATTGTGTCTCTACCAGAAAACTGACACATCTCTCAAACTTGATTCACTTTTACACTGCAATTGCCATTCCTCACCCCACCCTCCGTGGTGCAGGTATCACACATTTCATTTACCCTATATTTAAACAGCAACACTCCTTACAATCCAAACAAGTCAGTCATCATTAAACAAGGAGGAGGATCAGCACTGAAGGAGGTGATAGGTGGAGAGTGTGAGGAGGGACTGAGTAATCGCGATTTTACCAAAGACTTCCTGTTTAAAAGAAGGAATAAGTAAAGAGTGCTTTCCATTGGAGTCGTGGTGTGTTCTCTGTAATGCTGTGGAAGTGGTGAAAGTAAACCAGTGACATAGCCATAGGAGCATGCATTAATTAAAATCCTCATGAGGAATACCAATATTGTCTAATAAAGATGAGACACTTGAAACAAAACATGGTGTCCTTCCCCTTATGTAATATCTCTCAAGCCAAGAGGGGGTGGGGAGTTTATAATTCATTCAGTAGAAGGTTACACTGACAACTGTTTGGAAGCTCATGGCTTGCACCTAATTTACATGAAAGGGAATCGATTGTGTTACTCCTCTTCTTTAATACAGAGGTTTGGCCCACAGAGACTACAGCTTCCACTATGCACTGCTCTATCTGGATTGAGATGAAACATTGCATGCTGGAAACTATAGACTGTGTGGTCAACCTTTGGGGGTATTTGTTTAACCAAAGAATGAGACATTTAAGGTGCAGCACATTTGTGCTATGTTTAGCTGTCCTTGCTTGGCAGTGATTAAATCCCAGGTCTTGAAAACAAACAACCATAAGAAACAAGCTGTGATGTGCTATAAAGAAAACAGTGAGGGCTGTCAGGGGTTGCCAAAGTCTGAGACACAAATCAATAACTTTACAGGATGTGGGATCCTGGATGATTCAACATCTGCACAGCTTCTGTATTTGGTACCTGTGCACCTTTTCATGCTTGACTATATATGCAGAATGTTTTATAGCTGAGTTTGTGGGCTGAGTGCTGGCTGCAACTTCTCCCCCACCATTCCATCTACCCTTGCACTGGGTACTTGACTTGCAAGGAGAAATCCTCTTGGAAATGCCAAAGTTCTCTCCTGGCATAGATAGGTGGGGATCCTGCGTGAAAGACGCATAGCTGATCTATGCCAAGCAAGGGGTGACAGTCCCAGCACCCTTCTAGGAATTGTTGCCACTATCTGGAGATTTTTCTTTTGGCAAAGTTGCCTATTTCTGGCTTTCCTGGTGTCCTTGAAAGAAAAGAGATTATGGAACAGCAGTGTGTTACTGCCTTTGACTAAAACAGTGGTTTCTGAATTGTTAGAGCTTTAAAAAAAATTAAATAGAGATGTGTGCTGGTTTTTATTTCATAGTAAAGCATATGTAAACTGTATATGGCCTGGTCTCTGGTGCTTAAGAGATTTTCTTCCTGTGTGCCAGCTTGATATTTGAGACTAGGTGATGTTCTTCTGTTAGCAGTTCCCAGATGCGAGCTAGGAGATACCCATAGCAAAGAAGCCACTGCAGGGCTTCTGTTAAGTGCACGTAACAGATGGTTGTCTTGCTGGCTTTCGCTTTGAGTCTGGATGGCTTGCCTGACAATTTTAGTTGTATTTATGTTCTTGGACTTCTAAAGCATCTATCCGATTAGGGTCTGGATCTAGCTGAAATGAGAAGCTTTGGTGTAGTTTCCTAACATAAAGCACTCCGTTGATATGGAGCTGGCGGACCTGTAACTGACGTGCTGCGACAGTGCAATTGTTGGAGATTTCCCTTAGCTGGCAGTAGTAGTAAGTCCTTTATCTTTTGTATGGGCTGAGCCACAACAGAGTCAGTATATTACAGGTTAGTTGAACCAGTGCTTCTGCAGTGGTTGTTGTGATTTCCTATCCATGTTGGGGAGAAATCATTATAGACTTCCTCAGTTCATATGGTGCTGACCTAAACACCTAGTACTTGTCCCTAAAATCAGTTTAGAAGAGCCCAGGGGATGATGGTTCTTTGTGCAAATGCAACATCTTTCAGTGAACAGTTTGCTACAGTGCATTTTAGTTGAGCTTTAGACGATACCCCGGGGTCAGTGCACAATGGAACGTCCTCGAGTGTAGTGCTGGCTTGCCTCGCTAGTCTGCCAGTACTTGAGTTTGATGCATTTCATGGCACAGTGCAAGGCCAGTCTGTTCACAAAACGTTGGCTTGAAGATAATTGGAAACGGAGGGCAGCCTTGACTCAATGGTTTGTGGATGGAGTGTTTTCTGTCACATCGCTGTTGCTATGGAAATTTAGCTAGAGATTTGGGTGCTTGTCTATTGATGCTGCCTATTGAGGGCAGAGTGGTATGATTTTTAAAATGTGCATATATATAATTTAATTATTTTACAAATCTGTACATGAGCCCAGCAGCTTCTGCAATGAGTGCTTGTTGCTGCTGTTACTGTTGTTGTTTATTATTTCCCTGCCTGAAGTAGCTTTCAATCCAAGAAGACAGACAACATAGGAAGGGGGAGGGACCCAATCAAAATGTATAGATTTGTTTTCTGTGCTTTAGATACTATTTGTGTTGATGTTGTTAAATACACATCAGCGTCTACCCAGTTATCCATCAGCCTTTCTGTTATTTGGCCACCTTCTTGTTGTTTTTTATTGGTTGTTTTGTAATAGCACCTGGAGACCTCAACTGAGATGGGGGCCCCGTTGTGCTACATACCAATAGTAAGAAACGATCCTTTCCTTGAAGAATTTACAGTCTTATTAGACATTACAAAGGATGGGAGGGGAAAATAGTAATCACAAAATGTATAGAAATATGGATATTAATAGCTACGCACCATGAATTAGGGTAAATGATTGCCCATGTTAGGAAACAGTAAGATAATTCAAGTGGTAAGAAGGATGGACTTGTAGTTAAATCACATGTCTAGGATACGGCGAACTTTGTGTGACCTTGGGCAGGTCATTTAGGGCATGACCTTCAGAAGTGTTGAGCCCCCACAATCCCTGTGGAGTAATTTTTCTGTTGCTCACTTTCTTCATCGGTACATGGCGGATAATCATTCACATGGGTGTTGTGAGGCTAATAGTTTAAATTCCACCCAATGAAATGAATAGGCAGCAGGTTTAAAACAAACAAAAGGAACAACCCACAGTCAATCTGTGGAATTTATTGCTAGGGGATGTCGTGAAGGCCACAATTATTAACAGGGTTAAAAAAAGAACTAGATAAGTAAATGGAGGATGTGTTGACCAATGACTATTTGCCAAGGTGGTCTGGGATGCAACCCCATGGTGCAGGATGTCTCTAAGCCAGATGCTGGGAATGAATGTCGGGGGATGAATCACTCAATAATTGCTCTGTTCATTCCCTCTGAAGCATCTGGCGTTGACCCAGTTAGTGGGCTAGATGGACCATTGGTCTGTCCCAGTATAGACATTCTGTGTTCTATCTTTGGTATCTCCCATGGCTGTTGCGAGACTAATGATTGGAGTTTTTAAAGTGCTTTGGAATCCTCTGGTGGAATCATGGAATATCAGGGTTGGAAGGGACCTCAGGAGGTCATCTAGTCCAACCCCCTGCTCAAAGTAGGACCAATCCCCAGACAGACTTTTGCCCCAGATCCTAAATGGCTCCCTCAAGGATTGAACTCACAACCCTGGGTTTAGCTGGCCAATGCTCAAACCACTGAGCTATCCCTCCCCCCTATAATTACAAAGTATTTTACAGTAAAGGCTTGACTATACACTCTCTATAGGAATAAACTCCTTGTGGCTGAGCAGTCCCTATATGTCTTTGTCATACGGCTTACAGCTTCCTGTGACGCCAATGAGAGTTGAAGGATCCGGTACTTGGAGAACAAAGCTTCCACCTGAGCTTGGCCTGTGTTAGAAAACCTTGCCATGTATAATAGCTTGCACCAAGTATGGCTCCTTCTCTTTCCCACTTCTCTCCACTGATGGTCATCCCGTAGTGTGCACTGAATCAATAGAGTTCAACAGACTTAGTTGCAAAATGTGATCAAGTTCCTAATTCTCTGAGGCGTCAGCTTCCTTTTATACAGCACGTGTTGTGCATGGATGGTTCCCCCTCACATCAGCAGACTGGCTGTTTTCAATACTGGTTGGCAGTAGCACGAGACATGGAGGGACGACTTCCCAGCATACATGCAGAGTGTGCTTTTCAAATGCCAGCCCATCGGTCCATAATCGTTCAATACTTTAAAGATCCCCCTGGTGTCATTTTGTCACATTAACCCTCTTCCCAAAGCAGGAAATTGACTTCTTATGAGCTGCTCAGGCAGAGTATTCTTGTTGGTGGCTGTGCATCATCAAAAGCCATTAAGATACGCATCTCATTGTACTGTCTGAAAGTCAAATAATTCTATAGATGAAATAAAAACAGCATGCTCTCGGTGATTTCTCATCTGGGTTTGACAATGAAAGAAATAACTCCCTTCCCCTATTAAAAAAAGTGCATACATGGATTTTATAACATTAGTTTTTAAGCAACCTACTAACATTTTTTTTCCTGCCCACTTGACTCCTCTCCCACAGCACATTTCTTGTAAAATGACTTGCTTCCCCCCCCCCCTTTTGATGGTGAATTTCTAAGAAAAATTTTTTCATATCCAAATCATTGCTTTCACGTGGATGCAAGGTAATAGTGTAAGTCTGAGTGTCAGCTCATGTGCTGCTGTTAGCTGCTTATTAAATATGATTAATAGAAATATTTATATTCATTCAACTTCTGAAGCAATTTGCATTTATTTTCTCTCAAGATTTTTTTATTCCATCTTCTTCCCCCCCTTCCTCCCCCAATGTTGTTGCTCTGATGACTCAGACATTGGAGAGATTATTTCATGTTGAGGTGGAGACTAGCTTTTCTTGTCAATTGCATGACAGACAGTTTTGTTCTCTCCATCACATGTGGCTGCATGGGATTGGTATATCAAACACATTGCAAAATTATGAAAGTACTTTGTGTGCAGTCTATGATGCTCCACGTTTTTGGTTTGTTAAATGACAGTGTTACATTTTAATGTAACATCCTGCAATCCCACGTATGCTTAAATATTTGGAGGAAAAGCGTAGTTGCACCCGATCTGCTGCCGAGCTAAAATTCAGATGAATTTCTGGACCAGATTCTTGATTGGTGTAAATCTGTATAGTTCCACAACAGTCTTTTGGAGCTGTGCAGATTTACACCAACCAAGGATCGGGGCCTTTGCTTAATTAAATCACATAGTAAGTTAGATTGTAAACTAGCTCCTTGGGGCAGATATCATCTTTATGTTCTGTGTTTTTGTACAGCACCTAGCACAGTGGGATCCTGGTCCATGACTCTGGCTCCTTGATGCTACAGTAATACAAATAGTAACTACTTTTTGTTGGAATCAACCATGGGACATGTGTGTTTCCATATGTATGGATAAATGTGGTAGAATTCCCTGTTGTTGTTTATTAGCATTCTCTAGGTTACAGCACGTGTGTGCATAATGTATGTAAACATGGAGCCAGCTTCTCAGCTAGTGTAAATTGGTATAGTTGCATTGAAGATCTAGCCCACTGTGATCACATTGATAGTGTTGCTTTTTTCCCTAGGTATAAAAAAAAAAAAAAAAAAAGTTAGTGACCAAAGCAACCCAGAGGCACACAGGAAAGTGCATTTTGCTTTACCTCAATTAGTGACACACAATGCCACCCCTCTACAAGAATAGCCCCATCTTTGAAACACAGACCTTTCCATGTGCTCCTCAGCTCACATTTCCCTGACTCCAGCACAGCTGGTCGAGAACCAAAGAGCTTCTGTGGTTTCCTTTGCTGTGGAGCAGTGTGATAGAACTTTTGCTTAACAATCAGACTAGGAAAGGATTTGCTGTACTGCAGCAGACCCCAGGATTCATCTAGTGAAGAATCCTGGCTCTAGATCAGGGGATCTCAAACTGATTCAGGACTCCAAAGTGGGTCGCGACCCCATTTTAATAGGGTTGCCAAGGCTGGTGTTGGCCCTGAGCCCCACCAGGTCTGAAGCTGAAGCCCCACCACCCAGGGCTAAGGTTACATGCCCCTGCCCAGGGCAGAAGCTCTTGGGCCTCAGCTTTGGCCTCCCTTTTCTGCCCAGGGTGGCGGGGCTCAGGTGGATTCAGTCTTCGGACCCCCCCTCCTGGGATCGTGTAGTAATATTTGTTGTCAGAAGGGGAGGAATCATGATGCAATGGAAGTTTGAGAACTGCTGCCCTAGATCCAAAGGTGGTTGGGCTTCAGAGGAAAACCTAAAACTCATATTCTCCATGTCATTGCACAATAATGTTACCATGGATGTATGTGTATAGTCCTGCTGCTAGATTTTCTCCCTCTTATCATATTAATCATCATGAGATTAACATTGACTTCCACCTGTTATGACAAATGAATGACCATAAATTTCTTCAATATCAAGAATTAGCCAAAGTGTATTGAGCTGGATATCATGACCTCACATTGCCAATAGGTGCACTTGATAAATGTCTTCCTGTCGCTTATACTTGGCCAAATCAGATGTTAATTGCTCTGAATTTTGTAGGGACAAGGGGCAATTTCTAATATGCTGTTTCTTTTCTTGAGCCATAGGATGTATTCATGTATTATCAGAGATTCTTCATGCTGGCTGCCATTATCAGCAATTCCTTAGTCCGTGACCCTTTAAGGTGCGAACTGAGCACCCTCACCTCCACTTCAGTTGGAGGTGAGGGCAGTCAGCATTTCCCAGGAGGTGTTGTGCACCTTACCAGATTAGGCACTAATACAGATATGGACAGCTATACATAATAGGGCATATTCATCATCCTGAACTGCAAAAAGAACAGGAGTACTTGTGGCACCTTTGAGACCAACAAATTATTTCAGCATGAGCTTTCATGAACTATGGCTCACTTCTTCGGATGAATAGAATATAGCATAGCTATAGCTCACGGAAGCTCATGCTGAAATAATTTGTTAGTCTCTAAGGTGCCACAAGTACTCCTGTTCTTTTTGCAGATACAGACTAACACGGCTGCTACTCTGAATCCTGAACTGCATGCATTTACATGCCTTACTCCCAAGAACAGCCAAATGAGACATAGACATCTGATGGTGATGGAGAGCGTGTTAGAATAGCATGTTTTTCCACCCAGGGTATCTCACTGGGAAAGTCATAGGCTATTTTAGGGTTACCTATCATCCACCCCCAGTACATATGTGCATCTGTCTGTCGCATCTTATGTGAATGATTCCCTGTATTTGTATAGTGCATATGTTCTAGACAGTCTCTTGTAGAAATGATGCAGTTGAAGATTTAGTACGTTATGATGTGAGTAAATGCATACAAGCCTCATTTTAACAGTAGACATCATGTTTATTCTTTCTTTTTTAGTAAATTTCCTATGGAAACAAGTGCACAGATTTTTGTTTAATTGTATAGGCTGCTGCTGCTTCCCAGAGAAGCTGAAGGAAGGCTGACTTTACATTTGGGCCTGAAAGTTTCTTCAATTTTATGAGCATTTAATCCTTGAGTTTGATTTACTCTGTCTTCTGGTATCTGGTTGTTCTGGGTCAAAAAAGGTCATCTGACTTCAAAGCTTTATGGTTTTATAAACTGAACGAAATGCAAAGTTTTTTTTCTTTAAAAGGACAAATTCTCGGTTCTTTTTACACTGAAGGGAAAGCTATGTATGCCCACAGGCGCCGACTTCTGCTCCTGCTGGTGGATGCTGGACCCCTCCTCTGCCCCCATTCCTACCCCGACTCCACCCCTCCGTCGCCCCCATTCCAATCCCTTCCCCAAAGTCCCTGCCCCAACTCTGCCCCCTCCCTGCCCCTATTCCAACTCCTTCCTCACATTTCTGCCTCAACCCCGCCTCCTCTCCTGAGCACGCCACATTCCCACTCCGCCAGCCCTTGGAGCAGCCAAACAGCTGTTTGGCGGCAGCAGTCGGGAAGTGCTGGGAGGTAGGCGGAGGAGCAGGGAGGTGGCGTGCTCAGGGGAGGAGCAGGTGGGGTGGAGGGGAGGGGAGCTTGGTTGCGGGTGGGTGCAGAGCACCCACTAATTTTTCTCCGTGAACCTCCGGAGCACCAACGAAGTCGGCGCCTATGTATACATTTTGTGGGGAGAATGGGTTTCACAAAATCCAATGTAAATGTTTCCATGATTTAACTTTAATTTAAATAAAAAGCCTTTTCATGGAATCATAGAAGATTAGGGTTAGAAGAGACCTCAGAAGGTTCTCTAGGCCAACCCCTTCTCAAAGTAGGACCAACTCCAACTAAATCATCCCAGCCAGGGCTTTGTCAAGCTGGGCCTTAAAAACCTCTAAGGAAGGAGATTCCACCACCACCTCCCTACATAACCCATTCTAGTGCTTCACCACCCTCCTAGTGAAATAGTTTGGTCCTAATATCCAACCTAGACCTCCCCCTCTACAGCTTGAGACCATTTCTCCTTGTTCTGTTATCTGCCACCACTGAGAACAGCTGAGCTCCATCCTCTTTGGAACCTCCCTTCAGGTAGTTGAAGGCTGCTATCAAATCCCCCCTCACTCTTCTCTTCTGCAGACTAAATAACTCCAGTTCCCTCAGCCTCTCCTCATAAGTCATTTGCCCCAGTCCCCTAATCATTTTTGCTGCCCTCCACTGGACTGTCTCCAATTCGTCCACGTCCTTTCTGTAGTGGGTGGCCCAAAACAGGACGCAGTATTCCAGATGTGGCCTCACAAGTGCCAAATAAAGGGGAATAATCACTTCCCTCGATCTGCTGGCAATGCTCCCGCTCATGCAGTCAAATATGTTGTTAATCTTCATGGCAACAAGGGCACAGTGCTGACTGATATCCAACTTCTCATCCACTGTAATCCCCAGGTCATTTTCTGCAAAACTGCTGCTTAGCCAGTCAATCTGCAGCCTGTAGTGGTGCATGGGATTCTTCCGTCCTAAGTACAGGACTCTGCATTTGTCCTTGTTAAACCTCATCATATTTCTTTTGTCCCAATCCTCCAATTTGTCTAGGTCACTCTGGACCCTATCCCTACCCTCCAGCGTATCTACCTCTCCCCCCAGTTTAGTGTCATCTGCAAACTTGCTGAGGGTGCAGTCTATCTCATTGTCCAGATCATTAATAAAGATGTTGAACAAAACCAGCCCCAGGACCGACTCCTGGGGCACTCCGCTTGATACCAACTGCCATCTAGAATCGAGCTGTTGATCACTACACATTGAGCCTGACAATCTAGCCAGCTTTCTATGCACCTTATATCCACCTTTCTTCTTATTGAAAAATTCCCTGCCATGTTGCAACAACAAAGAGCTTGTCAACTATACACACACACGAAACTGACTAACCTAACTCCTTGTCGAAGCCGAGTGAAATGTAAAAATGAAAAAAAATTGCACAAACAATAAAAAAATAAATTAATTTTTTTTTCTTGACAGAAACTAAATTTTGTTCTGTCCCATGAAGGTGAATTCAAAGAACCCTTTGCTCCCAAGTGTAATGGATAGGCACAGTATAGTTCCTGGGCTTCCCAGTGTGGTGCTGGCTACTCCAAAGTGGCAAAGGCCTCTCCGCATTGACCAGCCAAGCTGTGATGTGAATGACCGCATTGACCGCATTGCCTGGGAAGTAATGAAGTCTTGGCTCCTGAAAAGGGTGGTATGATGTGGTGGTAATGGAGCTCCCTAGAGCTCTGGGAAGCGCTGTGTGGGACTCCGGCACGGTACTCTCCCAGAGCTCTTGCTGGTATCATGCACCTCTGCATAGCACCTAGTGCGAAATGTGGCCTTGGATATGTAACAGTATCTAAAAACACCATTTCAAGGGTCTTTGTGCAGTAAAGCTGCAGTTTCAATTGCAAAACAGAATTGAAATTTTCAGATGTGGTATTTTGGAGGATGCTATCTATATGGGATGTCTGGGGCTTGAAATATGTCAAATCTAAGAGAGACTTCCCATTCTGCTAAGATGGCTTTACATCAGTGGTTCCCAAACTTTAACAACCTGTGAACCCCCTTCGCTAAAATGTCAAGTCTCATGAACCCCCTCCTAAAAATAAATATTTCCAGGGATTTTCTCCTTTACCTGAGTATAAATTATAAAAAGCAGTGATCTTGGAAATATAAGCACATCATAAAAATACATTTTATTATACACTTTATTATTATTTATCATTACAATATTTTATTACATTATGAAAACAGCAACACTCTTCAAAGATCTCACTTCCATAGCTTGTAGCACTTCGAATAAGCCTGTTATAAGACAAGGCTCCTATGTTTCATCAAGGAGTATCAGATGTGAAACAGCATAAAGGTATTTAAGAAGCCAACTCAGAGTTCCTCCTACACAAGCATTCAGGTCGTGTGCAGTCCAGGCAAACAACGCATGTTACAACAAAGCTTAAACTTGTTCCTCATAATAACTAAAAAACCAATACTAGCTGCTTATTTATTTTTAAAACAGCAAAAAAAATCCACCTCCCTTTCAATTTCTTATAAGGAGTTTTGAAGTTTAAATCTCCTCAGTGTGATAGATATGCTTGCTTTGATCTGCTTAGCTCTTGGAAGTCCAGAGGCTCTGGGCTGCTTGCCCCGTGCTGCTTGGGGTCCTTATGGACAGCTCTGTCCGCATTAGGGAATTTTGTTCCCAAGAACTCTCTGTAACACCCCGTTTGGGAACCACTGCTTTACATCATTAAAATGGAAGGCATTTCAAAATTTTAATTTATATTTATGTAAATTTCCTTATCAGGGTTGTGCTGTGAAAGCACAACTGTGACAGATATTGCAACCCCTTGCAGTGTCGTTGGGGACTATATTGTATTTTGTGTTTAAAGCCTGAAAAACCCTCAAAGCCTTTATGATGAGATGGGCCAGACAGTACGAACTGGAGAATATTCATAGCCATTTGTATGAGTACAGGTGATGTGTATTTGTGTGTTGCTGGCTCACTCCGGTGGGTGGGGGGTGTTTCCTCTGTAATCTGGAATCACTTGGGGGTGATTAATGCAAAATCCCAATGCGGGCTATGAAGATATCCAGCCTTTGAAGCTTGAACCTCCTAAGTATAGAGGGAGGGACAGTTTTTACCTGTTTTCTGGAGGCTGGAGGACAAAGCAGGGTTTTTGGTATAAAAGTCTGAGTTTAAACAGACCCAGAGCCTTCCTTTTGTTACAGCAGACACAGGACTTGGTGTTGTAGGGCGGAAGAGAAAGACTTTGGCCTAGCAGACTCTCCATGTTGGAGATGGGTGATTCCTGATTTAGTGAGCATTTAATTCCTTTGATTGTTTTGTGTATGATTTCTTGGTGATGCATTTGCTCTAAGAATAAATGTGCTTTGCTTTGGAACAGCTGTGCAATCACTGGGAAAAACACTGTCATTGTCCTGGGAAAGAAAGCAAAGCACAGGTGCTGGGCGCTAGGCTGACGGGCTTGCTGGGGCATATCACAGTGTAAGGCAGGGAGCTGTGCAGCCTTGTAACCCTGGTCAGAAGGAAATGAGATCTGGGTCCCTATCGAGGAGACAGATGGAGGCATGAGACCTAAGTGGCCACAAGTGGGGAGGGGAGATACAGGTTAGCCTCGAAACTGTGACACAATCTAGTCCATTCTCTGTGACGGAAGATTTGAAACAGTGTTGAAGTGCATTTGGAGGGGAGCAGGGGGGAGGCAGAAGTGATATTTGAATTATATATAAATTAGCCCCTAAGGTAAAAAATGCTCTGGCTGTGGGAGAATAAAACAAAACAGAAAAACCAATTAATGACTAATGGTTTTCTTTTGATCCTTTAATAAGAAGGCAGGGTTGTACATTATCTTACTCTTTCTAAATGTGTTGATTTATGAATATCAGCTGATGTTTGGTCTTTGGGATGAGATTTAGTTGTTGAAAGATTACAGAGCTGTGATTGAACTGGGTGAGTTTTATCTTTGTGACTGTTTAAAAAAGGCAGTTATGGGAAAAGCTATGGGAAAAATCTTTGTCTCAGGATGAGAGTCTGTGAGGTTCTGGGCACTCTGAACTCCTGTTTGAAGGGAATTGGGAGCTCAGGGCACTCAGCACCACAAAGGATGGAGGCCCTAGAGTACAATTTGCATTGCTCCTGCCCTATTCATTTGATATTTACTGCTGCTGGTGCTGGATTACCCCTGTCCCCTTATTCTTTCAGAGCATGTTGTTGAAAACTTTCGTCTCCTGAGCCTAATAGACCCTGCTCATGCTGTTTTTCACATTTTCCCTGAATGTTGTCGTCTTGATCTCTAAAGGGTCTTGGGCTTTTGGTTTCCTGTGAGAACAAGATAATTACTCTCCAGTAGGCAACGTCTGACGTACAGTTTCAGCAGAAACCACTGGGACGCCAGTCACTAGCATGGAACAATATTGTGGGTAAATGAATAAACAGAAGTTTATCATACTTCCTGCACAACAAACTTTTGTTAAAGAGACAGTGAAAATTTTTCATCGCTAGAGTTGGTATAAAATTTAAACTTCAACAACAAGTGTTATTCAGAAATGTTTTTTAAGAGGTTTTTTTTAAGCTGCATTCCTGTTTTTTTTTCCTTGCTAAAAAGACTGCTGATGGTTTTGTAGTGGTAATCTTGTGTTATAGGGGCATCTACCTCATTTTGGCAGACATTTTATATGGGGCTTCTGTATACTTTTAAAGAGTGAAAGTGAGTGTGATTTTTCATACACACCGCCCACTTACCTTATGGAAGGAAGTAGTGCAGCTAAAAAGTAGCTATATTCCGAAAGGAATTTGCTTATTTCACACTCACCCACAAGATCCTCTGTTGTGATTGTTAGAGCTGCTCCTGTTTGCCCCAGAGGTAGTCCTAGTTTTGACAGGATTTTTTTTCTTTTTTTCTTTATAGCCTATTGCAAGACTGTGATTAACATAATTTAAACTGGGGGGGGGCGGGAGTAATATGTTCAGGACATGTAAATTAGACATAAACCAGAAATACTCAGAAAATAATTAAGAATAATAAACACCTATTGTTTATTGCAAGCAGGGGTCAGTCTAAGGGCCTGTCTATGGAGAAAATGACCATCCTAGTTGTAGCAGAATAGTTACTCCACTAGCTGCGCTGGACAATTTCTCCACCTACATGAGCCCTGAGTGCAGCTAGTGGAGTGTCTCAGGATTGTTGTGAAGCATTGGATTAACTCAAATAGTTGTGTGTGTCTGTGTACATCTATATCTCTGAATGTGTGTGTATACCTACTTTGTATATCTATGGGTGTTTATATAATGAGTGTGGCGTGTATATAGTATTAAATATGTTTTGTTTATATATGTGAAAATAATAAAATGCAGACTATTTAGAATATATCCTAGTGGTGTTTGTACTGTGTCTGCTCTAATGCCTCAGATTGGTAAGGGAGGTTAAAAAACCGGCTTTGTATTTAACTTTGAGATTCCTCACTGTTGATTCATATCACATATTTAACTGCAGCATGTTGGTTGGTTTTTGGTTTGTTTAATTTTGACTCTTACGTGTAATCAGGCAGAGGCAACCTCTTCAGGAAACTGACATTTAAATGTAGCAGAGATGATAAGCAGGTTGGTGTGGGGCTGCCTTTCATTATAAATCTTGAAGCTGCTAGTTAAGTGTGCCAGGTGTGTAGAAGACACCTTTGGAGCCCAAAGACCCATTGATAGATGTAGTGTTCTAGATTTGCTAACGTACTTGGTCAACCTTGTAAGCAGAAGGCAGAACAAAAACACATAGAATAAAACCAACACAATACATTTAGGCTTGGAAGAATATTTTTTTTATAATTTTGGCAGATAATACTGATTATTTTTAAGCATTTCCCCTCTATTTTTATGGATTTAAATTTTCGGCTTTGCGGGAAATTGTGGACAGGATCAGACAATGGGGTAGGGGTGTCGGAAATAGTTAGTTAATTACATATATGTTGAGATTCAAATAAAACACAAATGGTCAAAATATAAAATGTAAATATCCTTAAATCAAACTCTGTTAAGTTCTCAAGCAACATTTCTTTCTTTGCCTATCTGTAAATTTCGATTGATCATCGATAGAAATATTTTTTCATCGGTTTGTGAGAGTGTACGGTGGAATCTGTTTACCGGTATTCCATTAATAAAAAAATCAAATTCTTCCAAGTTAAGCTATATTACACTGCTATTTTGTCAGTACAATCCAACTACCTTCCTCTTACAGACACACCCATACATATCTCAATTCAAATCCTGCTCAGTATTGAGCTCACAAATTCATTTAACCAATCCAACTCAACACATTTTGTATAGGATTTGTCCACACAGCAACTGGGAAGATGCTTCCCAGCACAGATAGACCAATGTACCTCAGCTCTGCTTAAGCTAGTATGCTAAAAATAACAATGTGGCCGTGGCAGCATAGGCAGCAGCTTGAGTTAGTGGCCCAAGTACAATCCCACCCACCTCCTGGGTACATACTTGGGCAGCTAGCCTGTGCTATCACACAGATGCCACGCTGCTATGTTGAATGCACTAGTTTGAGAGGTGCTAGTGTGTCTCTGGGAAGCCGCTTTCTGCTGCTATGTAGACAGGCTTGATGAAGAACCGTAGCCTCATCCACAGGCTTGATTAATAACCTCAGTTATTTCCTAGTTTTTGTCTACTCCTTTGTGACTTTAACACTCCTGTAAGTGCGGGGGATGGACTGATAACACCTCTACAGAATGACCTGTAAAGGAGCTTCTCTCAAGCTTTCTACCATGTACTTCTCTACACTTTATTCCTGACTCCAGACCCAGCAGGGGGTCGAATCAGGTTCTCTCCTCATTAAACTCCCAGTTCCACCAAGTTGTTCAGTGGTTTCATGATGATCAGGTGAAGCAAATGTGAGGCCACCGAACAATTTCATGTGTGGCCTCCCCAGGAATTGGACCTGACGTTCCAGAGGGGAATGGCTAGTGGTGTGTATTCTCCTGCTGCCCATCATCCACTCCTTATGGCCTCAAAACATCAAAGGCAATCAGATGCTATATAACTATTCCCAGGACCAAATACAATGGGATCAGTTTCGGTGGCATAATGCATTTGAATCTATGTTGTGAAACTTTTGATGAGTAAGTAAATGCTTATTCTTTCTCTGTTTGTTTTCTTGCAGCCAACTGGGTATATGGAAAACTCCATTTCCTACAGTGCTATTGAAGACGTTCAGCTGCTCTCCTGGGAGAATGCCCCTAAATACTGTTTACAGCTCACAATCCCTGGGGGTACTGTCTTACTGCAGGTACAGTAAACATGAAAGAACAACTCTCTATTAATCACTTTGATTCTCTGTTTGCTAAGTCTGAGATCTTAGCCCTGATTAGCCAGGCTGACACTGGGCAGATAATTTACTGTGGTCAAGTTGGTTACTTACCAGCAGATTTGTGTGAGGTGACACATTCAAAGCCATTCAAGATTGTTTGGGTTGCTGTGCCTGCTATGTGTTTTTTTTTTTTTAAGTGATAGTGGAGAATGAGAATTTTTGGGCCAAGATGATTTAAACTTGCAGTAGGTTTTATAAACAGGATGGGGCTTTGTGGGAGAATTCATAGATTTTTGAGTCCCAAAGAGTCCAATATAATGATCGAGTCTGACCACTGTAATAACACAGACTATAGAATTTCACTCTGTAATTCCTGGCATTGAGTACAGGACTTCCAGTGAAATTAAATAATCTCTTTTATAAAGACATCCACTCGTAATGTAAAGACTTCAGGTGAGATTGAATGCTTTTAGATTTTAGAGAAAAAAGCACCGTAGAAGGTTCAACTAATCAGGCGGCTCAACTGTTTGAACTTTCAATTATCTGTTTGGAAGTGGACAATTCCATTACCACCTTGTGGATAGGTGACCAAGAGGATGATGTGGGGCAGAAATATTTATGTAGTTCTTTAAAATGCTAGGATTTATTTAAAAACAGCCAGCCCTCAAGTACACCTCAACTGCATGTCTGTCTTACTCTAAGATCTTGCTCATAGCATTCTCAATTTAAACAAGCAAGTTGGTCCCTCCCACACATCACATGATGGTTCAGAAAAAAGAGATTGTGGAGGACAGACATTAATAGACATGTATTTCAGATGAGATCTACAGGAGCTTCAGGGAAACAGCATGGTTCAGTAGATATTGCCCTGATTTTGGAGTCTCAGGACCTGGTTTCTTTTCAGAGTTCTGCAACTGATGTGCTGTATAACTCTGGGTGAGACGTCCTGAACAGCTGTGTTAGTGGCTTAAAAACAAGCCATTAATCTCTGTATTTTAGTTATCTCACCTTGAAATTGGGAATAGGGATGCTCACTTTTTTTTTTTTTAAAGTGCTTTGAGATCTCTGGATGACAAGTCTAATGATAAGTGCTATTCATATGATGATAGTGTCCTTGGGCACGTTTCCCCACTCCCTCTATCTGGTTGTTGTGTAACATGCTGATTACCATCTCCAGATGTTTTACAGCTGTGCTGTGGTGCTATATAGTATATAGTTTCCTGTATTCAGTCCTCCTTAAGTCCTATTTCTAAACAGGAGGCACCACCTTTTCCTTTATTTTCAATTATCCCACACTTCCTCATGTATTTGTAAGGTTTTGTAGGCTTTCTAAGGTCATTGCAAGTTTAGCTGAGAGCAGAGCGCTCCACCACATTCCTGAGTTTTGAAACTGCTGTAGATCAAGAAGAGAAAGCTAACTGAAAATCCAGCTGTATATGCACTTAAAAAAAAATTCTTTCAGCAATCATAATTTCAAAACTGCTGACCCTGTTTTCTCCAAATTTGGCCATTCCTTAGATCTCAGTGGTGACTGCAGAACAGATCAAGTTTCAGTAGTCGTTGACTCTTGGGTGTGCATTGTTTTTTCTGACTGGAATATGTGGACAAGAAGGTGTGTTTCATATGTGTAGAATTCAGAAATGGCTGAGTGATTTCCGCAGAAACTGTAGAGGGAAAAAAGAGTATCTTTGAACTGGAGATAACTCATGAAAAATTTCAGCCCCAAAGGAAATTGTTCTGGTGAAAATATGAGAAACTACAGAAGGGTGATTATAATGGAAGTTGCATTTCTATCTTTACTATAGCACAGCAGCTCCGAAAGTAGTTCAGTAATATATATGAAGATATGAACAGTGCTGCAGTGGCAGAACATAATACCTCTTCTAATTGTATACTTATGGCCCTGGTGCTGATCAGCTGTCTGTCAGAGCCACGAAAGATGATAGATAGCTGTACCTGACATTCCAATGTTTTTGACTGATCAGATTAAATATTGAGGCACTATCAGGGAAGCTGGTCAATAGCAGACTGCAGTGCAATCTTCATAGGAAAAAGCATTAAGCGTCCTCCTTCTTCGAGGGATAAACAGTCGTGGTTTTTAGGAGAAAATAAACCAGTTGATCGTCATCTGCTTTCTATGGCTGGTGTAGATGTAGCACAATAATTATAATTTTACATTTAGGTGGCTAAGCCAGATAATTGTGTCTAGAATAGCTGAGTGTATCACTGTGATGCCTCCATCGTACTTGTGAATTGGGCATTGAGTTGTGATATGTTTCACAATCTGCTCTGGGCGACCACAGTTGTACAGTAGAGAGTTTTTAATTTTCCATTTGTGCATCAGGTACCTGCATCTGACATGGTTTGTGCAGCTGTGGTTTAAGATTGCCCATAAGCTTCGTGGAAGATCGAAGCCAGGGATCTTCACAAGGAGTGTGTGTGTGTAACTTCTTGTGAACTCCATTTGACTTTCCTCAGGGTTGAAGTAGCATTGACTTGAAGTTGCACTCAGTTGATGCCCATTAACAACCCAAAACTATACACTGAAATGAAGTGTGTTCTCCATATTACCGGGTTCTGTAAGAACATGGAACAACAGAGTGGCTCTAAATCTGTTCTGGACAACAAGGATGAGTCACGCTAGATCATAGAATCACAGAATATCAGGACTGGAAGAGACCTCAGGAGGTCATCTAGTCCAATCCCCTGCTCAAAGCAGGACCAACACCAATTAATCATCCCAGCCAGGGCTTTGTCAAGCTGGGCCTTAAAAACCTCTAAGGATGGAGATTCTACCACCTCTCTAGGTAACCCATTTCAGTGCTTTACCACCCTCCTGGTAAAATAGTGTTTCCTAATATCCAACGTAGACCTCCCCCACTGCAACTTGAGACCATTGCTTCTTGTTCTGTCATCTGCCACCACTGAGAACAGCCGAGCTCCATCCTCTTTGGAACCCCCATTCAAGTAGTTGAAGGCTGCTGCTATCAAATCCCCCTTCACTGTTCTCTTCTGCAGACTAAATAACCCCAGTTCCCGCAGCTTCTTTTCATAAGTCATATGCCTCAGCCCCTTAATCATTTTCAATGCCCTCTGCCGGACTCTCTCCAATTTGTCCACATCCCTTCTGTAGTGGGGGGACCAAAACTGGACGCAGTACTCCAGATGTGGCCTCACCAGTGCCGAATAGAGGGGAATAATCACTTCCCTTGATCTGCTGGTAATGCTCCTACTAATAAAGCCCAATATGCTGTTGGCCTTCTTGGCAACAAGGGCACGGTGCTGACTCGTATCCAGCTTCTTGTCCACTTAATCCCTACGTCCTTTTCTGCACACTCATATTACTCTGGCTGTCTTCTGCAGTTACTTCAGACAGGTCCTTTCATATGCAGAGTCGTTTACCAGTGGCTAAGGATACATCTCATTGCTCAGACCCTGACGTTAGCCCTTCACTTTGTTCCAGTGCTTGGGGTATGGGATGGTGTTGGAATGCCATAAAAATATATTGATTTGTGATGATTTTCAACACAGCAGATATACTTTCTGCTCTCAGTAAGAGTCGTACATGGGAACATCTGGGGCCACATCCTCCGCTGGAGTAAACTGTCATGACTCCATTTTAGTTTACACCAGCAGGGGTTCTGGACTGTGATCTTTGCCTTTACTTACTCATTAGGACTGTGGGCTGAAGGGTTCCATGTGAGAGGTGCAAGAGATTCCCAAAATGATCTCTGAAATTTGATTCAAAGTAGACTAACACTTGGAGGTTAGAATTCAACTATCTGAACCTTTCAGGAGGAATTCCCTCTTTTCCCCCCTTCTGACACACAGTTGGCCCCTTCTGACCCTCCCAAACAGCCTCATAGCATTCCTTGAAAATAAGAAGGTAAGACTGGGACTTGGGGAAGAGTGTGGGAAACTACCTAGGGCAGACAATGTTCCCTGCCTGCCAGCTGTATAAACGATGCAGCCCATGTGCGATGAACCTTCCAGTGTGGGCTGAGGCTTAGGAACACTTGGAATCTGGGACCTGAAGAATCCATTCCAGCACAGTTAGTGCACTGCTCTGTAAGACATGAGCCTTGTGCATTCTACCCCAAGTCTAAACACCGATGATAGGGTAATGCAGGACAGACAGCAGGAGCAAATTCAAGCAAAAGAGGTGGAAACACTTTTAAGATACGCTCCACTCATATTGAAGAACCTGGAAGTATAAATACAAATGTATTTTCTGTGCTCTGGAACTCACTTTTCCAGAATTTTTTGCAGTATTTCTAAGTATAAAATACTTACAAAATTGTAAGAAATGGAATTTTTCTTTTGTCTAATAGCTCTTCTGTTGCTTCATTGTTCAAGGATGTAATGCAAGTGGTTAGGGAACAGAGAAGAATGGAAGCTTGTTTAGAGATAATTTTTTTATGGTAGAAAGGAGCTACTAATGAGGTGACAATATAGTTATTCATTTTTGGTGTTTTTATGTCTAGATTCTACCGTATAATCCATTAGATAATGAGAAGTAGAAATCTTATTTTTAATATTACGTAGTTTGTTAAGACTGAATTGATGCACGTATAGGTGACAGTGGAAAGCACAAACCTGCAATAACGACTTGATGGCCCAGGCTTTTAGAAATACACACACATAATTGCATGTGCAGAATTTGCACAGGGTGAAGCACTGAGAGCCATGGTGCTCCCAGGCAGCAGTGAGTCACAACCTGGCCTTGTTTTACTCTGTCTTTTTATGGTACCTATCCCCCTTTAGGGCAGGGAAGTTTTGTTATCCCCATTGTACAGATAGGGAACTGAGGTGTAGAGATACTGTGGATGTGGCTACCCTGCGATCCAAGATGGGACGGCAGCTTGGCTAGACCTTTGCTAGCATTGCTAAAAATAGCAGAGTAGACGTGACAATGGGGGTGCACTAGCCTCCCCAAAACCTCCATATTGCAGAAGTTTGCACCAGCACATGTACACTGCTATTTTTTGCCATGTTAGTGCAGATAAAGCTAGTCTACCCAAGCTGCGGGCATACTTTGCATTGCTGTAGAGACATTCCCCTAAGAGACTGGAAGTCTCTGGTAGAGCAGAGAGCTGAGTCCTTATCACCCAAGGCCTGGCTAGCAACCTAACCACAGAATCTTCCTCATCCAATTAAGTAATAGAATCTGTTGGAGAGAAACTCTGCTCAGCCCGTGGAGTTGGACAACTTCAATATTTTCATATGACACCATAATATTATTTTTTATTCTTCAACTTCACTTACTGGTGTTAGCATCCATGTCTGTCATCTAATTTGTACGTCATTTTTCTGTTAAATTTAATATCTGAATCTTTATTCCGTAGCATTCTCTTTATAGCCTCTTTTACTGACCTGTTTACTATTATAAATGATAACAAGTTTGAACCCAAAGCACCCTGTGGAGCATACAGGGAGTTTGGCAGGCATTGTAGATTTTTATCTGGAGCAGCCTGCCGTTTGTTATTTGAAAAAACAAATGAATATAATTGTGAGAAATGAACATCTAAAAGTGGATGCTTCGCATGCACAGTAATTCCTCTGAAAAACTGGTATCGCAATATGACCTCACAGTAAATGATGAAGGAATTGAATTAATCTGAGCTTCCATGGTGTTTATATTGGACTTTGTTATCGGGATCTGACTCCAGTGTAACTATGGGAAACTGAATGTAACTAAATGCAAGCTTTCCCATATGTTTTCGGTAGGTGCCAATCCTGATTGATCCAGTGTGACCAGGCCAGAATGCAGTATAATTATGGACTTCCAATACAGAAAGTTCTATAGGATGCTCACAACTGCACAATAATATTTAAAATAAAATAATAAATATTTAGCGAATCAAGATGCAAAACCTACAGTTTAAATAATGATGCAATATCTAAGGAGGAAATCTATGGCAGGAGCAACAAACAATTTAAAGTTTACGTTCTGTGCTCTCTTTCTCTGCAAAACAGATCATAGTGTCCCCAGGACACACGGATTAAGACACAGGCTTTGTTGCAGGTTTATGATTGTGACTTGGATGCCTCTAGCTATTTCTCATTATCAAAGGACTATCAATACAGATCTGGAAAGAGGAACTCTGAGCTGGATCCTGTTCTGATGTCTCAGTGTAGAAATTGTAGTATCTCCAGGGTTTAAGTTGAGACGTTTTGGGGTATGGTATTGGACTAGAAATACTGGGAGGTGTGATGTACTTAACAACTAGAGCTGGTCCAAAAAAAAAAATTGGAACAGATTTTTCCATTGATCAAAATGAAAATATTTCATGGCAAATGTATTGATTTTGACAAAAATTTCAACAAGAAAATGTCTGATTTAAATGTTTAGATGGTTAAAATAGTAAATTAATAATTTTATATTTACAGGCATTATAATATATTTAATACTTTACATTTCAATGTCAAAATATTATAATATAATGATTTTATATTAATTTTATAAGCATCTGGAGGTTAACAATCTTCAAATGTGTTAAGGGCTATTTAACCGAATGTTGATTGATTCTTCTCCATGTCCAGTGAAGGCAGGACAAGAAGTAATTGGCTTAATCTGCAGCAAGGGAGATTTAGATTAGATATTAGGAGAATCTTTCTAACTATAAGGACATTTAAGCTCTGGAATAGGCTTCCTAGGGAGGTTTTGGAATCTCTGTCATTGAGGGTTTTTAAGAACAGGTTGGACAGTCACTTGTTAGGGATGGTCTAGATTTATTTGGTTCTGCCTCACCACCGGGAATGGAGGGAGCTGGACTAGATGACTTCTGGAGGTACCTTCCAGCCTGACAGTCCTATGACTCTATGATATGATGTTATCAAATCAAAACATTTTGATAGTTCTGAATTGAATTTTATTTTTCATTTAATTTTTCAGGAAATTTTGAAGTTTTGGCTTTTCATGCCAATTCAGAATGAAAACAAATTTCCAAATGTGGAACAGACATTTTGGTTTCTGACGGGCTTTAGTAACAAGACATGGGTGTCTAAGGTGTGGCACTGGGATGTGGTTCAGGAATCTGTCCAAGTTAGGTACAGTCTACCCAGGGAAGCACTACATGCTGTGTTAGAGGTGTGAGCCTGCCTTGCCTTTGCTGTCTGTTCTTGACCTAGTGGCATGGTGCTGCACAGTAATGAGTCAGAAGCAAGAGGCCATCACCTGCTTTTTTCCCTTGACAGTCTCCCTTTTGAAATATTGACCCATCCCAATCCAGTTCAACATATGGGGCCCGACAAGCTAACAGCTGAGGTAATGTGACCGCTTTCCTGGTAGGAAGCTATTCCTGGCTCATGGAATGACTCCCCTTCACTTTGGAGGAAGGGATGATGCTGTGAGAGCAAACATGGAATATGAGCAAACTGCCAAATCTTTTAGATGCAGTGGCCTTTCTGGCTTAATGTTTGCTGTATGCACCCAGTTGTCTGCACTCGGTCTTGCTTCTGAAGCATAGTGTTTGTTTCAGTCCTCACCATGCTCTGTGGGTGTCACTAAAAGTCATATTCTCAGACACTCTGGTATGATGATGACGCGGATGTTTTGTTTGGGTTTTTTTGCCAGATGTGTCGATTCCCAGTTCTAATAAAAAGCACTGAACTCTGACAAACTTGTTTTCTCCCTCAGTTCCACTGGCAGGTTTTGCAGGACCTGGTGTGCAGATTGCAAGCTCTTTGAGGCAGGGAGCATGAACCAAATTCAGCCCTTGAGGAAGTGGGAGCAGCTCCCTGCGGCATCAGTGGTAGCAAGGTTTCTTTGTGCTAGCGCTAAATTATGTCTTCCTGCTTTTTGTCTGCAGAGCACAATGCACATTGATGGTCACAAGCATTTGTTCATAATAAAATAACCCAAATGAGAAGTTTCATTGCTAAAGTTGCCACAACTTACTAACCATGCTGGCCCACCCCAAACTCCTAACACATGTTTGCATTTCTTGGGAGGATCTAATTCCCTTTCCTTCCCATCGCAGCTTACATTTCTGTGTCATTGGGAAGGGTGGGGGAATTTGGTGTTGGCTCAATTTAAGAGCTGTGTAAGAGTTGTTCGGAGGGTGGAAGAGATGGGGAAAGCGAGACAGGATGGAGTTGTACAAACCATTTAACCTCAAATGCAGGCTGCAGTCCACATCTCAGGTTTTGCCAGAGCCAAATGGGCCTGGAATCTCAAGAAATTTTAAGTCTTGTCCTGGTTTTTTTCAAGTAGGGTCTAACTGTGATAAAGGGAGTTCTCCCATCCATAATGTGCAGTGTTTTATTCTATTCTTGGCAATCAGGTGTCGTCAGAAGGAAAAACAAACAGAACAGGAAGCCCTGATAAAGACACAGCTCGCTGCACATATTCAGCTCCTACGTGAGCTCAGTGTTTTGTCAGGGAGTCCCCAAGGCAGATATTTCCGCTGAATTGGGAATGCCTTTGCCTGTTGTTTCCTTAATCCATGTTTTTTTCTTGGTACCTGTTTTTAGTTTAGCAAGCCTATTAGTCCAGATATAATCCTCCCTTTCAGAGTCTGGGTTTTGTTTAGTAGCAAATCCATTCAGTATCCTTAGGGTGATATGCCTGGGCTCATGGAAGGCCTGGAATTCAGCAGAACCACTGTGGCTCTGCTAGGCAGGGAGAAGAGGTTCCAGAACAGTTCACTCCCATGTGTATGTGGGGTTTCAGTTGGGCAATGGGAGTGAGAGTGTCTGGCACCTGGATCTGCAAATGATGTCAGTGCACTGCTCACACTTCCTGTGCATTGGGGAAGGAGTCAGGGATTGTACACAGGTTTGTAATAGTGACCGGGGTCTGGATGTGCTACTTCCGTGCACTCTGACTCTGAGTTAGAAGGGAGGATCTTGTTCCCTGGTGAAAGGTCTTTTGACTTGAGTTTTGCATGAAGAATCTGGGTTTCATCCCTCCATTGTATTAAAATTGGCTTTTAGTGTGACCATTGGTGCAGAGAAGCCTGCAGTACAGTTATAGTCTTACCTATTGGAGGAGAGTACAGACAAAATGCAGGAAAACCTACCGAGAGAGAGACAGAATAAAGTCAGAGCCTGGGAAGAATTACAACAGAACCCAGATCACAAAACCCCACTTTGTATTGCCAGCTGATATTTTCTCAGGACTGCTGCTGACTGGGGAGTTCTTTAGGATGATGTACAGAAAGGGCACTGTAATAAGGAGAATTGTTGTTGTAACATTTTGTTATCTGGACAAGCCATTTCTTGTACCCTTGTGAATAATGCAGAGATCAGCAGTGTGTGACACTTCAGTGTGATAGGATAAGTTAGTGGAATAGAGCTGTTGGCAAAATGGCATTGATAGATGTTGACTTACAGACAGAGAGGAAGATTCTCAGCTGATGTCAGTTGTCATAGCTCCATTGATTTCAGTTTTCTACCTGTTCGTCATCGTCATAATAAAATAAAATAGTTACAAAGAGTTTCAGGTCCTACACAGGCTGCTGCTATGTTTTTAGGGTGTTACATTCACATTTTCCTCTTTTCTGACTTGTTTTTCTGTCCTCTGCTCTTTGAAATGGGTATGCTCTTTGAAATAGTGATCAACGGCTCCATGTCTAGTTGGCAGCCGGTTTCAAGCAGAGTGCCCCAAGGGTCGGTTGTGGAGCCGGTTTTGTTCAATATCTTCATTAATGATCTGGAGGATGGCGTAGACTGCATTCTCAGAAGTTTGCAGATGACGCTGCACTGGGAGAAGTGGTAGATACTCTGGAGGGTAGGGATAGGATACAGAGGGACCTAGACAAATTAGAGGATTGGGCCAAAAGAAACCTGATGGGGTTCAACAAGGACAAGTGCAGAGTCTTGCACTTAGGACGGAAGAATCCCATTCATTGTTACAGACTAGGGACCAAATGGCTAGGAAGCAGTTCTGCAGAAAAGGACCTAGGGGTTACAGTGGACGAGAAGCTGGATATGAATCAACAGTGTGCCCTTGTTGACAAGAAGGCTAATGGCATTTTGGACTGTATAAGTAGGGCATTGCCAGCAAATCGAGGGACATGATCATTCCCCTCTATTCGACATTGATGAGGCCTCATCTGGAGTACTGTGTCCAGTTTTGGGCCCCACACTACACGAAGAGTGTGGAAAAATTGGAAAGAGTCCAGCAGAGGCAACAAAAATGATTAGGGGGTTGGACTTATGAGGAGAGGCTGAGGGAACTGGGATTGTTTAGTCTGCAGAAGAGAAGAGTGAGGGGGGGATTTGATAGCTGCTTTCAACCACCTGAAAGGGGGTTCCAAAGAGGATGGATCTAGACTGTTCTCAGTGGTACCTGATGACAGAACAAGGAGTAATGGTCTCAAGTTGCAGTGGGGGAGGTTTAGGGTGGATATTAGGAAAAACTTTTTCACTCGGAGGGTGGTGAAGCACTGGAATGGGTTACCTGGGGAGGTGGTGGAATCTGCTTCCTTAGAGGTTTTTAAGGTCAGGCTTGACAAAGCCCTGGCTAGGGTGAGTTAGTTGGGAATTGGTCCTGCTTTGAGCAGGGGGTTGGACTAGATGACCTCCGGAGGTCCCTTCCAACCCTGATATTCTGTGACCAATTGAAGCTTCAGTCCCGGATGCAATAAGCACCCAACAGCCAGACCCGTGCACCAAACCTCACAGAAACTAATGAGGGTTCTGCACGGTCACGTGGGACTGATGCGCAGAGCTCACTGCTGCATTGGGGTCTAACTGACTATGAACAGGAAATAGTGGAACCAGCTATCTGCAAAGTGCTGCCAGATGCACAAACTAACCAGACTAAAAATGAGGGAATTATTCTGTGTCTTTTATCTTTAATTCATGTTAGTCTTAAAGGCAGAATGTGAAAATGGCAGCTGAAACATTGCCAGACATAAGTGTAATTCTTCGAAATTGGTAATGTCCCTTTTAAAATAACTGGTGCAGAATAGTACTGGCTGTACAGATGAGACAGAGATAATAAGAAAAACTTCCCCAGTGCAGCTAAAATAGCTAGCTAAAACATGACTTTTAAAAATAAAGTTTTAAACTCTGTGATGGCTCAATCTCACCTCTTCATTGTATCCTAAAGCTGAATGAAAGTTATGGGTCTCATCCTCAGCCAGTGTAAATTGGCCTAGGAGCTGATTCACTAAATCAAGGATTTTGTTTTGAGCTAAATCACAGTCTGACAAACACATAAGCATGTGCGTGACTTTACTTATGTGAGTAATCTCACTGAAGTCATGGACGACAAGCTCTTGAAATGGAATTGTGCTGATTTTACTCATTGGGGGTTTGGCCCAAAAGTGCATAAGGAATCTCCTATGTAGGTGTTGATCTCCAACTATTCTTCTTTACCTAAGTGTAGAGATCAAAATGAGGTCCATTAAGGGAGAGGAGGGACCTAATAATAAAAACTAATCATAAACTTCAAGGAATTTCAGAATGCTTTAGTAACATTAATTAAGTCTCATGATATCCCTGTGAGGTAGAAAAATATTGTTATACTCATTTGATGGATGGCAAACAAAAGCACAGAGGAGGCAAGGAAATTGTAGGAGTTGTGTGCGTGTTTGTGCATGTTTTGCATTAGCAAAAACAATAAAAAATCAATAACTTAATGTTTGAAGATACATGCTGATGTCATTCTGGACCAGAACAAACCTGACTTAGATATTCAATGGAACCATAGCCTCAAAGCTTTCATGTGATAGAAATACACTTTTGAGGACTGCTTTTTTCAACTGCAGAGAGTGCATGCACAAACACTTACTGTGACTGTTCACACAAAGAAGGTGTTTGCCCAGGCAAACTAGATCAACACCTGAGTCATAAAAGATATTGCTGTTACTTCTGTGTCTTGTTGAACTTTTATTTAACCTGATAAGTATCACCTAGGCCCAGTTACCCTTTCTTCAGTATAAGCCTAAAAGAAGAGAACGTTTTGCAACAGTGAGCAATTTCATACCTCTGCCAAAGTTCCAACATTTCCTGGACATAACTGTGGTTTAGCAGTTCTCTGGAAATATGCAAGAGGAAGCATGTACTGGGAAGATTAAGCTTTATAGCCTGTCCGGTCTTGCCGAGTATGGGCAAGAGAGTGTTAGTGTCAAAACAGCCCCAGCAAGATATAAGAGTGGTTAAGCTTACTAAATTTGATCTAGCCAGGCGTAGCACTTTGGAGAGTGAGCTTCTGGGATACAAGCATTAACTTGATAAGGTCCTGATACCATTCATTCCCGATCAGTGGTAGACCTACCGGGACTTCCTAAAGGTTTGTTTTCTGCTTTTGTGTTTACTATCATCTTCTTTGTAGTAGTTTTTCTTAGAAGTGGTCTCAACCCAAATCCAAGAAGTCCCAAATTCTGGAGCTGTTGAAACTCCAAATTCAGATGCAGATCCAAATGAAGATTTGGCTGATGGCCTCTCTGTATAATAGGTTAAACTAAAACACCATATTTGAATGCTTCACAAAGTTTTGAATCTAAGCTTGCAGTTTAGGCACATCGCTGGATCTACTTTCTTAAAAAATTCTGTTGTGTTTCCCTCTGAAATTTGAATATAAATTCTTCCTCTGTTGGTTTTGCGCTCTCACATTTAGCAGTCCATGTCATTGGGTTTTTCCTCCAGTTTTTGTGGGTCAAGTATTGTCTCAGCCTTTTGTTTGTTTCTTGTTGTGTATACTGTCTGTAAAAACCTGGATAAGAGATTATTCTAAATGCCTATCTCCTGTTATGTCTAGGCTCCAGAAGGAGCAATGTTGGTCATAAAACCCACTTGCTTATATTGATTTTCTAGGTGTTTATGATGGTCTTGTGCTCTCCAATGTCTGGAAAATGAAGGGTAGTTAATGTCTAATGGTGATTTTTTTCCTTTAATGCAAATGGTCAAGAACCTACATTTGGCTCAGATCACATCATAGATCAAATCTAGGACCTAAAACAAGTTGACGTTGCCCTTTTAAGGAGTAAGAGTCCTGCAGTTCCCTATTAATAATCACTAGTATTAGAAACTAGTGTATGTTGTTGTTATCAGTGTAAAAACAATAGCTATCTAGAAAGTTTGTTTGCTAGTAATTTAATAGAACTTTTACATGCTCAGCTAATATTTGATTTTCCTTTAGGAAACTTCAGATCTGATGGACATATAGCATGCCCTCGAGCCTTTGTATGCTACACACACATTCTCAAACCTACAGAAAATAAGAACTTGCTTGCTGGCTGGAATATTGAGCTTAATTAATCAATTTGGATCAAGGAGGCATGGGGGAATCAGCCCTTGGTTTCTGCATGGGCATGGTCCATATAGCAAAGTAGTGCTTTCAGAACACACGTTTGGCTTCTTGAAGAGGAAATATTAGTCTAGTCTAGTGGTTAGTGCAAGGGCCTGGGAGCCAGGACCCCTAGGTTCTGCTCTTAGCTCTGCTGCTAGTTCTGGGGTATGAGGCTTGCTTGCTTAATTAATATTTGTAAAGTGATTGGACAGAAGGTACTGCAGGGGTACCAAATGTTACTATTTTAATCAAGGGCCTAGAAGGGAACAGTGATCATTTCAATTTATTAATGTATTTTTGTGCTTTTATTCTAGGCCATTTTAGTTTTTGGTCTTGAAATTCTATTGCTGCTGTTTTCTTATCTCCCAGTGTGTTTGCTAGTCTAGCATGGTACCTGATAGGTGTACCTGTGCCAGACAGTTCTATACTATAGGTTTTTGTTTTGCTGAACACCTGTGGCTCTCTGGTGGTGTCTTCATAGAGAATGTCTTCCTACATTCAGGGCCAGAAGAGCGGGGTGGAATTCAGGACCAGGGATTGCCTCTTCCTTCGTCAGGCAGACAGACTTTCTGGCACTGCAGCTGGCTTTTGTTATAACAAGATACAAAAGTTTTGGGCAGTTTTTGAACTTCAGTCCTCAGGAGTACATGACCATCAATGTGTCCAGTCAGCTAGGGCTGGTTGAAAAATTTTCCACAGAACAATTTTTGGTCAGCAAATGCAGTTTAATCAAAATCAAAATGTTTTGTAGGAACATGTGTATTTTGACAAAATACTCAATGGGAAAAATTGAAACAGATTTGACTTTTTTTTTTTCTTTTCATTTGATATTGTCAGAACGTGTTTAGATTTTTATCATTTGGATTCATTTCATTTAACATTTTTTATTATATTAAAATATTAATTGTAATAGGTGTTTGTAACAAACCGAGACTCACCAGTGTGGCGCCTCCTGCTGGTCATCTTGGGAATTAGCTCTTGTCTAGCCCGGCACGCCCTCTGCAGGACCCTGGTGCCCTTTACTTTGGGGTTCTGCATTCTGCAATACCCCTGCTTTGGGGCTCCCTTCCCGGGGTAACCGCCAACCCTCTATCTCCACCTTGTCTCAGTGGCTACTGCCAGTCGTCATCCAGCCCCCTTTCTCTGGGGCAAACTGCAGTCCGAAATGGCCACTCATCACTGACAAGGGAGTTGGACCAGCTGCCTCTGCCTATCCCCGGGTTTCCCCTCTCCAATCCCAGTATCTGCTTAAAAAAGCCTCAGCCTGGTGAGTTGCTAGGCTGGAGCTCCCCAGCACTGCTCAGCCTCAGGTACCCTTGCCCCTCCAGGCAGCTAGGTCCTTCTGTCTCCAGAGAGAGAAGGACTCACCCTGCTCCTCCCTGAGCCCTTATAAGAGGGCCAGATGTGGCCTGATTGGGGCGTGGCCCCAGCTGTGGCTGTTTCCCAATCAGCCCAGCCTTTACTCTCAGGAGCGGGGTAACTGCCTGGCTACAGTGGTATATATAATATATGTTTTGACATTACCTAAATGAAATGATTCAATACTATCAAAATTTTAAGTATTTAGATCGTATTTTTTTAGTATTTCCATTCTATGAGAAATTTCAAAATTTTAGTTTTTCATTCTGATTTGAAATGTCAGAATTTCTGGCAGAATGGGCATTCCGTTTTTCAGCTAGATCAACAGGACCAGTAGATAATATGCTTAGTCTCTTTGAAATCCGCTTTGTTTGATGATCCACTGTGCATTAGGTGAGCCGCTGATTGTGATAATATGCTGCTGTTAGAACAGCGTTACTCCACTGGAGTTAGTGAGACATGATTGATTTTCACCAGTGATATCAGGATCAGACCCTCAGTTTAGTGGCATATTTGGTACCTAGACTAAGGCCATGGCTACGCTGGCGCTTTACAGCGCTGCAACTTTCGCGCTCAGGGATGTGAAAAAAACACCCCCTGAGCGCTGCAAGATGCAGCGCTGTAAAGCCTCAGTGTAATCAGTGCTGCAGTGCTGGGAGCGCGGCTCTGAGCGCTGCAAGCTACCCCTGTAGAGGATATGGAGTACGTGCAGTGCTGGGAGAGCTCCCTCCCAGCGCTGGCACTGCGACCACACTCGAAACTTCAAAGAACTGCCGCGCAAGTGTAGCCATACCCTAACTTTAACTTTTGCTGCTCTGGTTAGCATTAGTTACCTTTAGCTTGGAATAAAGTTAATTATGCATTCTAGGTTTTAACGCTTATCCAAAAAGGTGGAGAAGAGGAGAAATAATTACAAGATGCTTTAACTTTTGTTCAGGTGCATGGGAAATAGTTTGTAGGATCTTTGCCTTGCAGGACACAAGCCCCTCTGAAAGGAGATGCATTTTTATCCGGTGAAGAACCTTGCCATTTACTTACAAAGGTCTTGCATTGATCATGCTATTATTTTCACTACTCATTTAAAACATCCCTAATTGCAAGGAAAAAGCCCTAGCAGCTGAAAAGAAATGAGATGGAGCTGGAAAAGCAAACCCACACAAAATATTTCTAATGTACAGGAAGCCCTGGAAAGACATGTACGCTTTTCTGTGCACTTAATGGATTTACGTCAGTGTAGCTGCTTTTATAATTTTTGGTATCAAGGTTGTGACCTTTGGGAGCATTGAACTATTTCCTTATTGGCTGTGACCTTAGTTGAACACAAGGAATTTTTAGCAGTTCTGCTTAATATGGATAAAAACTGATGCACATGTTACATTGAGAATGACTATGCAGATACTGTAAACTATGTGTGTGTTTTCTTTAACATTTTCATTGCATTCTATTGTCATTGTTGTTGCCAAGACGATACTCAAGTAGCTAGATCACAGCTGGGGAATGGGGAACAAGGGAGGATGGTGCATAAGTGGAGTTATCTGCAAAATATTATCAGCATTTTAATCCAGGGTAGTGATCTGATATAGAGGACTAGTGGCATATAGTTCATAGAATATCAGGGTTGAAAGGGACCTCAGGAGGTCACCTAGTCCAATCCCCTGCTCAAAGCAGCACAAATCGCCACATAGATTTTTATCCCAGATCCCTAAGTGGCCCCCTCAAGGATTGAGCTCACAAGTCTGGATTTAGAAGGCCAACGCTCAAACCACTGAGCTATCCCCATAGGCTTGATCAAAAGCCCATTGAAGTTAATGGGAATCTTTCCATCAAGCTCAAAGGGTTTTGGATCTGCTGAAGTTAATGCTTTTTTTAGGTTTTTCTTTTAAAGGTAAATATTTAATATTTTAAATTTAAAGAAGATGTAATAACGTCTTTGTCACTGCTGCCTGTTAAAACAAATGGATGATAATGCAAACCCATGTCTTTGGTAGATTTTTAAAACTCTCCTCCGCTTTCATGAAGGGCGTGGATTGAAGCTGATAATTCTAGAGCAGAGAGCCCAGGTCAGAGATTTCAAATCCACGCAATTGTGCGCTGCTTGGAGGGTTTTAAAGAACACGCAGGTGATTCGCTTGTGTTTGGCTCAACGTTCCAGAGCTTTAACAGAATCTAATGGTTCCATTTGTATGTGTTTTGTTTTTAATTGCAGGCTGCAAACAGTTACCTGAGGGATCAGTGGTTTCATTCTTTGCAGTGGAAGGTAGGTTTTGCATTCACTGTTTTCCTTAATAATTGTAACTATGAAGTGCCCTTTCTCTTGTACACCCTGTGAGCTATGCATAGATGGTGCTGTGGAAGTGCAAATGCCAAGAAGGGCCACAGCAAAAAATTAAGTGACTTGACCTCGTCTTGACCCAGGTGTTCAGATGCATCATTTCTTCATCCCTGGTGGGTAGGCTCAACTTATTCAAATGAAGAAAAGTCCCTTCCAGTTGAGGTTTAGGTGATGACTTCTTTTTTTCTGTCTTTCTTCACGCTCTATTGCAGCCATGTCCTCTGTCTAAAGAGAAGGGTCTTTTCCCTCCAGAATCCCTAAACCCTGACAAGGCCACAAACTGAGCAGCTTGGGATAGCCTTGCACTATCAGCCTGTGGTAGCCTCCATGCAGTATGTATCAAACACATTTTCAGGTGGTACAGTAATTGAGCCCACTTGTTTCTGTGCCACAGAATCTAGTAGATGTATAGAAATTTACAATAAGGCAGACAACAGCCTAATCTTGAGATATTCTAGGCCAACTGGGTACTTGTTTATTTACTCATGTGAAACTGGGCCAAGGGTACCTTTTAAAGTTTCCTATTCATTGTAAGTAACATCAGTCTGCTTATCAATCTGTTTCATGCTTTGAAATGATTTGGAATTACTTGCAGCCTTGGGTGGTGTTAATCCAAGAATCTTGGGTAATTTTTCATGTTCATTGGAAATGAGGTTGATTAATTATGGGATTATTAAACAAATTGGCTCACAAATTACACCATAATATGTCAAAAACAGATCATTCCCAACCACCAAAATGTGACTTTTTAAAGGACTGTGGATGAATTCTGTTACATGTCCAAATTGACTATGAAGACATTTACTTGGGAATGAATGGGGTTGTTATGTGTATAAACCCCACGGTGTGAAACAATAACTTTCCTGTATGTTATTTTTGGAGCTGAGAGATCAGCAGAGGACTTTTCTTTGGAAGCATTCCAGTGCAGTCCAACAGGTTGACTTCTTACTTGGTCGCTTATCGAGATTCCATTCTGCCCACAACAAGTGCATGTGAAAATAAATGGAAGTCCTTCCCATAGAATTGCTTTGGTGTTGGCATTTTTTGATAGCATGGATTGTGAAAAATAGTTACCCAGGAAAATGTAGATTATTGCTGTGTTTTGTATAGTTACCAACTTCTTTTACCAGCTACTTACAGGTGAATTGTACAGGGCAGTACAAATGGGTGGTTAGGAGGGTATGGCTACACTTACAGTTTTGCAGCGCTGGTAGTTACAGCTGTGTTCGTACAGCTGTGTAGGGCCAGCGCTGCAGTGTGGCTACATTTACAGCACTTGCAGCACTGTGGGGAGTGGTGCATTGTGGGCAGCTATCCCACAGAGCACCTCGTCCCATTTTGGCGCTGTGGCTTGTGGGAAGGGGAAGGAAGTGTGCGGGTCTTTCCGCTTCCTGTTCCAACGCCCCGTGGTGCTTTGCTACACATTCTGAGCAGTTTGGCGGCATTGTGAGTCTGCAGTGCGATTTCTGAGATTTCTGTTACAAATGGAGCCTGAGCTGCTGAGGACCTTGCTGATGAATGTTGCCAGCACATCACACATGGCAGTGGAGCTATTCCTTCAGCTGCAAAGTGACAGTGAGGAGTCAGACGATGATATTGAAACGCGTGACGCTGAAGACACTCAATTGCTTGTGGCAGTAACAGACGTGCTCAGCACCGTGGAACGGCGCCTTTGGGCTCGGGAAACCAGCACTCAGTGGTGGGATCACATCGTCCTGCAAGCCTGGGACGACGAGCAGTGGCTGCAGAACTTTCGGATGAGAAAAGCCACTTTCATGTCACTGTGTGCTGAGCTCGCCCCTACCCTGCGGCGCAGGGACACGAGATTGAGAGCTGCCCTGCCAGTGGAGAAGCGGGTGGCTATTGCAATCTGGAAGCTGGCAACTCCAGACAGCTACCGATCGGTGGCGAACCAGTTTGGAGTGGGAAAGTCCACCGTTGGAATGGTGCTGATGCAAGTTTGCACAGCCATTAATCGCACCCTGTTAAGAAGAACTGTGACTCTGGGGAACGTGCAGGACATTGTGGATGGCTTTGCAGAAATGGGGTTCCCTAACTGTGGAGGGGCAATAGATGGGACGCATATTCCTATTCTGTCACCACCCCACCTGGCATCAGAGTACGTTAATCGCAAGGGGTATTTCTCCGTGGTTCTGCAAGCGCTTGTGGATCACCGTGGGCGTTTCACTGACATTTACTCAGGATGGCCTGGAAAGGTGCACGATGCACGCATCTTTCGGAACAGTGCCCTGTTCAGGAGGCTGAGGGCCGGGACTTTTTTCCCAGACCGCAGGATCGCAGTAGGGGACGTCGAAATGCCCACTGTGATCCTTGGAGGCCCCGCTTACCCCTTAATGCCATGGCTCATGAAGCTGTGTACAGGGAAGCTTGACAGGAGCAAGGACCGGTTCAACTATAGGCTGAGCCGGTGCAGAATGACTGTGGAGTGTGCTTTTGGCCGTTTGAAAGCCCGCTGGAGGTGTCTTTATGGGAAGCTAGATTTGGGGGAAAGCAGCATCTCCGCTGTTATATCCGCGTGCTGTACCCTCCATAATATTTGTGAAGGGAAGGGTGAAAGATTCAGTGAGGAACGGACCTCCGAGGTTTGACGCCTAGAGGATGAATTTGCACAGACAGAGAGCAGGGCTACTAGGGAGGCCCAGGAAAGGGCTTCAAGGATTAGGGATGCTTTAAGGGAGCAATTTGATGCTGAGAGCCAACAGTAATGTTTGGTGCCTTTGCTGTGCTTTGTTCTACCTTGGGGTACAATATTTACCACTTCCAGCAATAATAAAACGTATTGTAAAAGCCATAAAATCCTTTATTCAAAGTACAGTACATAAAAGGCCAGGGGGGTTAGGGTGGTGGACTGTACATTCAGAGGTTTGAATATGTCCTGTTTTGATTACTGTTCAATGTCTGCTGCACTTCAGGATTACTATGCTGCAGGGTAATGGGAGTGGAGTGCACAGGGTAAGAATTATAGTTATCAGGGCTGGTAGATGATCGTACAGGTGTTGGGGGCAGCTGGGGGTAATAAGAAACTGGCTGCTGGAGAAAGGTGTTTTGTGCAAATACTGGGGAACAAGAAAGAGAGCTTTGGGAGGCTGTGGGTTACCACGGTACATATCTGCCTGCATGGCTACGAGAGACTCGAAAGACTCAGTTTGGCGAGCCAGGAGGCTTATCATCTGCTTTGAGGTTTTTTTGATTGCCAGTTCCTTTCTCCTGCTTTCTGTTTGCCTCCAGTCATACATTTTCTCTCTCCATTCGTACATTTTCTCTCTCCATTCTTGCGTCTTCCTACTTTCTCTGTTGTAGTGATTCATAACTGCTTTGATCAATTCTTCCTTTGATTTTCTGGGATTTCTTCTCAAGTTCTGCAAGCGACGTGAGGCCGGTGATCCGGCTGCATTAGTCAAGGTCACTAGAAAAAACAAAGATAGAATCATGTAATACACAGAGGTTACATTGTTTATTATCACACAGTGAAGGAGTTTTTAGACTTTTTGTAGCATCCTTCCCACATACCTCACATAACACAGAGAGGCCAGGGAAGCTAAGTCATGGCGAGCAATGGGGTGAGTGTTTCTGCCCCGAGTGCACCTGGGACGGGGAATTGACCGATGGGTCACTGGGGTTTATCTGCACTGGGTACAGGAGGTAGCTGGTGTCCTGCACAGGGGACAGTAGTGAACAGGAAGGTGGCGAGCTGCTGGCGAGGGGGGGTTCACGTAACTGCTGGCCTGCTGGTGGGGGGGGGGGAAACGCACAGCTGTGCTGGCTGCCTGCTGGGAAGGGTGGGGGAACACCGGAGCGCATGCGGGGCTAGCTACGTGCTGGGAAGGAGGGGGGGGGAAGAGCGGAGCGCACCGCGGGGCTAGCTACGTGCTGGGAAGGAGGGGGGGGGGAAGACCGGAGCGCACCGCGGGGCTGGATGCCTGCTGGGAAGGGGGGGGGAACACCAGAGCGCACTGCGGGGCTGGATGCCTGCTGGGAGGGGGGTGGGGGAAGACCGGAGCGCACCGCGGGGCTAGCTACGTGCTGGGAAGAGGGAGGGGGGAAGACCGGAGCGCACCGCGGGGCTAGCTGCGTGCTGGGAAGGCGGAGGGGGGGAAGACCGGAGTGCACCGCGGGGCTAGCTACGTGCTGGGAAGGGTGCGGGGGGGAAGACCGGAGCACACCGCGGGGCTGGATGCCTGCTGGGAAGGGAGTGGGGAGACCGGAACACACCGCGGGGCTGGGGGGGGGGGGACCGCGAACCTGGCGCCCTGCACTCAAGTATTCCTAAATTCTCAACAGGATTTCCTACTGCCAGATATATCACTGCTGCGTGTTACCTGGGAAGAGAGGGAGGGTCTTCTACAGCAATGTGGATTCCGCCCTGGCCCCTATGCAGCTTGCCTGTGTGCAGCCATGGTCCCCCCACCCCTCGCTGCACAGTGGATCGGACGAGTTAGCCTGACCGGGACAAGGACCACGGTGGCTCTCCCGATAAACTTGAGAAAGCACATTGCGCACGCTCTGGCTGCAACTTTTCAAGAGATTACCGAGGCAGATTACAGAGACGTGATAGAGCAAATCAATGGGCTATTCCACGTTTAGGCATGCATGCAGGCAGCCATAACCCAAACCCTCCTCTCCCAAAACATAAAAATCTGCTCTACCCCGAGCACACTCCTCAGTTTCTTCCTCACCAGCAACTTCCAGCTGCTGCGACTGGCTAGCCTCCTCCTGGCTTGAGAAGAGCTCCTGGCTGCATGCCTCCTGGGACTCCGGGGTGTCTCCCTCCACGCCAGTAGCCTCACTGTCGGCTTCCTCTACACCCTTCCCCACTTCTCCCTGCTCTGAGCTCTCCATCGTGGTCCTCGGATTGGCAGTGGGGTCACACCCAAGTATGGCATCCAGCTCCTTGTAAAAACGGCAGGTTGTGGGGGCAGCTCCTGAGCGGCGATTTCCCTCACGGGCTTTGCAGTAAGCACTCCTCAGTTCTTTTATTTTGACCCTGCACTGCAACGCATCCCATTCATGGCCCCTTCTCAGCAAGGACTGCGATATCTGACCATAGGTATCATAATTTCTCCTTCTGGAGCGCAGCTGTGCTTGCACAGCCTCCTCACCCCAAACACTGATGAGATCCTGCAACTTGGAATTGTTCCATGCTGGGGCTCGTTTGGGGCGTGGAGGCATGGTCGCTGATTGATTGAATGATTGATTGCACTCCACACCTGGCTGAGCAAACAGGAAGGGGATTTTTAAAATTCCCAGGGCATTTAAAGGAGGGGTCAGCTGAGCCCAGGGCAATGGAGTGTGCATGATTACTAGAGAGGCTTCTAAGGTATGCTGGGATACCTCCTTATACCACGGAGGTCAATAAAAGCGCTGGTGGGTGTCCACACTTGCTGACCAGCGCTGGATCACCAGCACTGGAATCCCTACACCCGAGGCTCGACCGGGTGTACAGCCAGCGCTGCAACCAGGGAGTTGCAGTGCTGGCCGTGCTTTGCAAGTGTGGCCACATCCTAAGTTGCAGCACTGTAACCCCCTCACCAGCGCTGCAACTCTGTAGTGTAGCCAAGCCCGGAGTAAGGGAATAAAACAGAGAAAGGAGAATTTAGGGATAAATCGCTCTTAAATTTTATGCTTTGATTTACCTATGTGGATATACTAATATCTACCTTACAGCTGTAGTGTGAGGCATATTTAATCCTTTTAGATCTTGAGCTGGAAAGTGCTATGTAAATGTAAACTATTAATGTTTTCTCTCTCATTAATAAATTGTACACACTGACAATCTTTTGAGGATGTTAAAGAAATTAACGGGAGGAACAAATGAAGTAAATGCATCTTTGCAATATTTTGAGTCTGTTTGGCTGTGTTATATGATGACCATGATTCGCAGGTCAGCATCAGATTTCATGCAGTGACACCTCAGTGCTCTACAGCTAACGGGCCAGAATCTGCCAATCTTCCTCATGTTTAGTAGCCTTACTGTTTGAATGATCCCATTGAATTCTAGTACTTTGCTGGATTGAGGCCAGGGTGTTCAGCACCTTGCAGGATCAAGCCCATTCTTCGAACGGATCCTAGTTCTCAGCAGCAAGATCCAAATGTTAAGGAGTTATTAACCCTCTCCCAGCTCATGACCATGCGGAATATTCTATCTGTTGTCCATGTCCATTTAGCTGACAAATAACATTGTGTGCAAAGGCTGTGCTAAGCCAAGGCACTTCTGCTTTTGCCACCTACCTGTGCCTCATCTTCCTTTTACCAATATTTCAGTGTATGAGTGATGTAAAATTAGCCTCGAAGGCAAGATTATCGTACTGCTTATGCAGCCCTGCAATAGAATATGGGGGCATCATGGGTCACAGCATGAAGGTTATATGTGCTGCGACTTCCCCTCCTGCACTGATGGCCAAGGAGTGAGCAGGAGGGACAAAGACTAGGTGGATTCTCGTACCCCACCTAGTGTGCCTGCCAAGAGAGCTGAGGCTGGTGGTGTGGGCCAGAAGATTACCTCCTCCGAGGGTAGAATTAATCAGATGCTCACTATGCCTCTGGTCCGCTCTTGGTGCAGCTCAGCTGCACCCTGCCCCAGTCACTGGGCAGATGGTAAAGGTACAGTCTATTCTTGAAGATTTAAACAGCAAAGAAAAACCGTAGCTAGCATGGTTTGTTTCGCTCATACATCTTCCAGCAATATGGAGACAACTTTGCTCTCTAGGAGCTGATCTTAAGGATGAGCTTTGTGCTTGCAAGCAAGCCTTTCATTCTGGGAAACTTTGAGTAATGTAACCTCAGTGGATATTTGCTGTATAGAAGGATTTATTTTTGCTCCTCTGCTGCTTTTTTTTTTTAAAATTTTCTTTTTAATAGAATAAAACATTATCTTGATTTGAAAGGCCTTCCCTTTGCCAGGAATAGGAAGCAATTCGTTTCCACGGAACAATGGCAGAGCTTAAATCTTGGCCCATATACTTTGTCCTAACATATTCCTGTTTGCTGGAATATAATTGTTAATGTTTTGGTTGCTTAAATTTTCAGAGGAAAAACACCCACTAACGTTATGCTGTTTACCTTGGAACATATTCAGCAATTCAAGTGAACTCACAATAGAAGCAAGGGCAAAGGCAGGATATCAATGAGTGGCCTCCTCGCATGTGCCCCCTGGGGGTCATAAGGTGACCCTGCAGGTGGCTCCCCCGCGCCTCAATTTCCTCTCTTGGGCTCCTCAATAAACTTCACCCATAGTTTATTTGTGGCCAGAAATGCCCCTCCTTGGGGTCTGGGTTTATTAACAGAAAATAAACTCAAAATAAAATTCCAAACCCCATTTAAAACTCTGGCAAAAGTCCACACAAACAAAAAGTTTCTGTTTCTACTCCCTGGCTTACCTGCCTGGGACCTTTCTTGCTTTGGCAGGCCCCTCCCAGGCCCTACCTGGCTGGAGTCTTTTCCGTCTTGCACCTGGGGAGCCTGCCTTCCATTGTCTTTAGCTTTCTTTAGCCTTCTGGCTTCCAGGCTCAAACCCTTCCCCGTAACGAAAGGTCTCCTGCTTGCTTGCTGCAGCTCTTCTGCAGTCTCTACCCCAGCTTCCTCTGATGGTTTCTCCCTGAACATCTCTCTCTCTCGCTCACTCACTTCCCCCCCTCATCCCCTCAGCTTTCTGCTGCTGTTATAGGGGAATCATCTAAGGCCTACTCAGGTGTGCCTACTTTGTAACTAGGATTGTTTGACCCCAGGCCTCTACCTCAAAAAGGGGCTAGCCACCCTTTTATACAGGATTAAGTTGAGCATCTTAGAGAGCAGCTACAGAATTTGCCGCTGCTGCTGCTGATACAAATTTGTCAGCTCACTTCTGCTACCACCTGTGACTCTGACTCAGCTGTCAACTTACTTTTCGTGTGGAAAGTTGCTTGGTATGGTGACTAAGCAGATCTGGAGGGAACCCACAAAGAAATGGGAAGCCTGGTGATTCAGAAAGGTGGTGTTCACCACAGGCCGATTGGTAGGGTAATACCTGCATCTGTTTTACAATAGGTTGGTTGCTCTGCTGGATGATACTTTGGTACGGTACCTTGATGCCAGCACACTCTCTCATTGGTAATATAGCTCTAAACATTTATGCAAGTCTGGAGAACCCAGATGCAAATGTCTAATGTAGTTCTCCACTGAGAAGCCTTACTATCATTATATGTTCTTTGTATTGTGTTAGTACCTGGGGTTCAGTCCCAGCTGAACTCAGGACTCCATTGTATTAGGCACTGTACATACTTTTCCTTCCCTGAAGAGGTTACCATCTAAATAGACAAAACTGAAAGGAAGTATAGTGTCCCTGTTCTACAGCTGGGGAACAGAGAAGCTAAGTGACTTGCCCTAAATTCCACAGGAAGTCTATGTCAGAGATAGGAACTGAATCCGGTCTCCTAAGTTCCCAGTCCAGTGCCGTAACTTCACGCCCAGCTTTGGTCTCATGACAGTCAGTGTTAAAATCTGTGGAAGCCCCTTTTACTGCAGAAGGGAATAAATATTCTGTATCATCTGACTGGCTGCTTTTATTCCCCTTTCCCCTCATGCTAAACCTGAATGTATTTCATTGCGGTAGGCAGGGTGGACAAAGGGCATGAGAGTTCAGCTGTGTTCATCATATTGGCTGAGGAAAATAAAGAGAGGTTTCATATAGGGGCAAATATAAATAACAAGATATGGACCTTTGGCATTTTCCTTATACGTTATCTGTCTCTTACTCTGTATTTCTTGCATATAGCAAGCTCTTCAGAGCAAGGACCAGGTTTCTCTCGCTGTATGTGTGTGTGTATGTATGTGTGTGTGTGTATGTACAGCAGCTAGCATTTTGGGACCCCAGTCCTGCTAGAGGACTTTGGTCACTATCACAATACTCATTTTTAATGTTGTTAATAATGAAATGCTTGATTGAGGAATACAAAATTGCACTGAATCAAGATAAATCTTTCCAGTGGGAAACTGGTTTTCCAGAGAGCAGGATGGAGATTTACACAGGAGGAGAAAAGATGCACATCAAAAGGTTTTATGGGGTTTGGTTGCATTTTAATTGTTCTCATGGGTAAAGAGTTACCATCACCATCCTGGGATGTAGCCATTCATGTTCTTTAAACTGGCATTAAGAATGCTGATTGCAGACCTGATAGGATTGTGGTTAGTCTCCTGAGCTGCCATTGCAAAAAGCACCATACTGGGTCTTCTGTGGTAGAGTGGGAAGCATGACTTGGGCTGGGCATTACCCCCTTGTGCCTCTGTGAGCTGGAAACACCAGGCGTGTAGCTCATCCACTCCTGCTAGCAAGTGGCCATTCATTTCAGCAAATCACGCTGTTTACTTTTTACAGTTCTCTCTGCCTGGACAGTGAAAATAGACTGGTCAATTTTACTTTTGTTTATATTCCTTTCCAAATTCATTGTTCGGTTTTCATGCACTGGGAACTGGCACAATGCTGCAGTTTTTGGCTTACAACATTTAAAATAAACATTTTCCCCCAGAACTCAAGTACAGACTTGGAACCCTTGGTCTCCATTGTGAGAATTTTTGTTTTTAACAAAACCTATATTTTGGGTCAAATATCAGCTGCTAATGGCCCACTGATTCATGAGTATTTCTCTTGTCCTTTTGGGTCCAATTGCTACATCTTTACTCACTATAGATAGTACTTTATTCCGCATTTCAATGGAACCACTCAGAGTGTAAGGTACTACTCAGTGTGAATTGCTAGGGATCAGATTCTGATACCTCTGTTCATGATGAATAGCACTTTACTCCACTAGTGGCCCCACTGAATTATGCCCAAAGAGTAAAAGTATTGGAATCTGGCCCTAGCAATGGAAGTTCAGTATTTTTATATTGCAAACAGAGAAGGTTAAATTGAGAAACACTGTTCTGAAAAGTGTGGTGTAGCCTTGTGTGAAACACCTTACGGCATTGTCACTATGGCAATGGTTAAAAATAGCGCTGTTGCAGGAGTGAGGTTTATATAGAATTTAAATGATAGCATCAAAGGATTTCACAGGCTTAAATCGGGGTGAAAAGTGTCTTGAAACCACAAGATCAGAAAACTTGCCAGAGGTGATGGCTAAAAAGCTCCATCACTGAAACTGGTATGGGGACATCGGTTAATCTCCTGGCAAATGATCTGAGAGAGGAAGCTCTGGCATCATGTGATAATGCATTAAAAAACCATGTGGCGCACTTCATATCAAACCTCTTCAAAGAGCTCCTTGTTCCTTGGAATCCTTCCTGGATTTCAGCCATTCTCTTGGGTGGGTTTTCCAGTCTTCACTGCAGCAGACATCACATTTCAGTATGAAGACAGAACAAATGTGTCACGACCATTTCCTTGTTTTCCTTGTAGGAATATCTTAGGCATCTGATAAAACGGAGAACTTGACACTTCTTTTCCTTAGCGAGTTTTCAGGAACTAGGGTATGTCTGCGCTACAGGATTATTCCGATGTTGCAGAAACCAGTTTCGTAAAACAGATTATATTAAGTTGAGTGCACGTGGCCACACTAAGCACATTAATTCGGCGGTGTGCATCCATGTGCCAAGGCTAGCATTGATTTCCAGAGCGTTGCACTGAGGGTAGCTGTCCCGTAGTTCCCACAGTCTCCCCTGCCCATTGGAATTCTGAGTTGAGATACTGATGCATGATGGGGCAAAAACAGTGTCGCGGGTGATTCTGGGTAAATGTCGTCACTCAGTCCTTCCTCCGTGAAAGCAACTGCAGATAATCATTTTGCGCCCTTTTTCCCCTGGATTGCCCTGGCAGACGCCATAGCATGGCAACCATGGAGCCTGTTTTGCCTTTTGTCACTGTCACCGTATGCGTACTGGATGCTGCTGACAGACACAGTACTGCAGTGCTACACAGCAGCATTCATTTGCCTTTGCAAGGTTGCAGAGACGGTTACCATCCCTATTGCATCGTCTGCCATTGTAAATTGGCAATGAGATGATGGTTATCAGGCATTTTGCACCGTTTGCAATTGGAAATTGGCGATGACAGTTATCAATCCTTTTGTACTGTCTGTTGCTGTCATGGGTGCTCCCGGCTGGCCTGGCCAAGGGCGCATGGACAAAAATGAGAGTGACTCCCCGGGTCATTCCCTTCTTTATGTTTTGTCTAAAAATAGAGTCAGTCCTGCCTAGAATATGAGGAAAGGGCACTAGAGAACCCTATAGCACAGCCGCTTCGGGTCAGAGCCCCAGAGATCCCGCAGAAATGATGAGCTGCATGCCATTCTATCAGGTGCCTCTGCAACAACCCCACCCGTTGCTTCCCTCCTCCCCCAACCCTCCTGGGCTACTGTGGCAATGTCGACCCATTTGTGTGATGAAGTAATAAAGAATGCAGGAATAAGAAACACTGAGTTTTTAGAGAGATAAAATGAGAGGTGGCAGCCTCCAGCTGCTATGATAGTTCAGGCAGGACATAAAAGGGTGTGAGGGAGAGGAGCGCAGCCTCCTGCTGCTATTATAGTCCCAGGAGTACAGAATCTTCTTTAGACATGAAAGGGGGGGCTGATGGAGCTCAGCCTCCAGCTGCTATGATGAGGATGGTTACCAAGCCTTTTGTACCGTCTGCTGGGAATGACCGGGAGTCATTCCCATTTTTACGCAGGCGCCCCCAGCCGACCTCACCGAGGCCAGCCGGGAGCGCTCATGGGCTGATGATGACAATGGCTACCAGTCATTTTGCACCATCTGCCACCCAGAAGGGGATGCCGATGTTCAGTGATGCAGCACCCTGTCTACCAGCAGCACGCAGTAGACATAGGGTGACATTGAAAAAAGGTGAGAAACAATTTTTTCCCTTTTCTTTCGGGGGGGGGGGGGGTGGGGGAAGGCGGAAGGGTGTAAATTGACGACATACACCCTGAAGCACCCGGGAAAATGTTTTTGACCCTTCAGGCATTGGGAGCTCAGCCAAGAATGCAAATGCTTTTCGGAGACTGCGGGGACTGTGGGATAGCTGGAGTCCTCAGTACCCCCTCCCTCCCTCCATGAGCGTTCATTTGATCCTTTGGCTTTCCGTTTCGCTTGTCATGCAGCACTGTGCTGAGTCCCTGCTGTGGCCTCTGTCTATCATAGCCTGGAGATTTTTTTCAAATGCTTTGTCATTTCGTCTTCTGTAACGGAGCTCTGATGGATTTTTCTCCCCATACAGCGATCAGATCCAGTATCTCTCATATGGTCCATGCTGGAGCTCTTTTTGGATTTGGAACTGCATCGCCACCCATGCTGATCAGAGCTCCACGCTGGGCACACAGGAAATGAAATTCAAAAGGTTGCAGGACTTTTCCTCTCTACCTGGCCAGTGCATCCGACTCCAGATTGCTGTCCAGAGTGGTCACAATGTTGCACTGTGGGATAGCTCCCAGAGGCCAATACCATCGAATTGCAGCCACACTAACTCTAATCTGACATGGCAATACCGATTTCAGTGCTACTCCCCTCGTTGGGGAGGAGTACAGAAATCGGTTTAAAGAGCCCTTTATATCGATATAAAGGGCTTCGTTGTGTGGACGTGTGCAGGTTTCGTTCGGTTTAACGCAGCTAAATTGAGTTTAAACGCGTAGTATAGACCAGGCCTAATAGACATAAAGGTAGAGGAGGAAAGAGGAGAAGGCCTCCTCCGTGTCTCTGTGAGCACATGAATAATTTATTGTGGGAAAGCTAAATTGAGTAAGTTAGTTTTGCCTTTAGTTCTGGAAGTGAAGAGGCCCTGTGGTCATTCTTATGTCTTAGGGGAGTGAGTTCCACACTCTGGGTCTAGCCCTTAAGAAATTTTGTTTCCTGCCCCTTCCAGTGAAATATACAAGTATCTATTATGGGGGATCACGGAGGGAGAGGTGACTTCTTAGTTACCTGGAGCCAATCCCATATAGGGCTTTGAATATCTAGGATCTTGAAGTGGACTCTGAATTTAGTAAGCAACCAATAGAGAGTGAGGCATGAGGGTGATTTGTTCGTGGAAATGAGTGTGTTAAGCAGATGAGCTGCTACATTTTATGCCAGTAAGAGGCTTTCGGTGTATGTAGCTTTGCTCCCAGCAGAACATAGACTAAATCTCAATAACCTTGGACTCCTGATGCCTTTCTCTCAGGATGAGGCAACACTGCCTCTCCAGCTCCAAACCCTCTTGCTGCCGGAACTTAACATTCATTTTTATGTTTTTGTTTTGAATGGAAATGCCATCTCTTTGCTGCCCCCTCTGCCTGTTTGAGGCTCTATGGTAGCATTCCCCTGTTCTCCTTCTACTGTGATTTGATATTACCACCAAGTCTATGAATTGAAGGGTCACCTCCTGGGGAAAAAATGTTATTCAGAAAATGTTCTACTTGCATAGCATATGTTTTTTGTATATTTAGAACCCCACCTCCAATTTTCTGTTGTTCAGGGCATTTTCATGAGCACAGGAGATTTTTAGAGTTTCTCTGTTCCTGCAACTCATTGTGCTCCACCTAACCCAAAATCCAGCCATCTAGTATTGCCAGTTCCTTGGAGACTCTTGGCCTTGACCTTCTGTTTCTGACTTTGCGATCATTTGCTGAGGGTGACTGGGGTGTCAGAAGCAGAGAACATTGCTCTCAGATTGAGAATAACTGCAAGGTGAGGATGAGCTCTTTAAGAAACCAAATGAAAAACAAAAAAACAGCTGGCAGGTTAGCAGAATTGTTTCTAAAAGGAGACTCCTGTAGTGTTTTCCATGAGGCCTCGCAGCTTTTTAAGAACTGGCACAAAGGGAGTGATTTATGCATTTGGAGCAAAATCGCTTCCACAGTCAATGCACCTGGGTGAGGTCACTCTTGGATGACACTGTCCCCACCGGAGCAGAAGTCTCACTGAGGCTGTCTCTTCACTGCCCCAAAAGATGTGTTTTTACAGCAAGGTAGCTTATGTGTGTTAGTGATTTTGCTTTGAAATCCTAGTGGAAACAAAGCACAGGTAGTTATTACCTTCTGTCTATGTCCTAATTTAAGCCAATTCAAGGCAAGTTTGCAGTCGTGTGTGTATATATACAATGACCAAACAAAGTACAGCTGAACCCCCACCTAAATAAACACAGAGGCTTTTATTATGCTCTTAGGGCTCTGCCTTGATCCTCTGTTTGTAGTCTGGCAACTGTATGTTCTCCATTGCTCTTTTGGAATAGTGGAGCAATGGACAGCTGGGGTGCGCTGCTGCTTCGCTCAGACTCCTGCTGGAGAATTGCTGTTGCACAGTTCTCTTGTACGCACTCGATGACTAATTCTAAGCAGTTCTGTCTTCCAGGTCACAATGACCCTATGTCTCGGCAGGTTTGCAAAGTACTCTTTCAGTTCCTCTTTTATAACTGTAATAAAATGCAACCTCCCCTTGGGTTCCTAAACTAGACCATGTCTCGAGAGCTAGATTCCCTAGCATCGAGGAGGTCTCTTTTGGGAAAGCATTGGAGATCTCCTCCAGGGAGATTCTATGAGGTGTAATCGTCACTTGTCCTTCTCACATGAGCCACTGGATGCGAGAACCCGTGATTTAATCTTGGACTGTACTTTGTCACAAAGCTCACTGCTCCTCAGTCAAACTCAGCTTCCTGATGAGGCTTTTTCAAGAATTGTATTGAACAGACTTAAGGTGTTTCCCAGGATAATGCATTTCCCTAAACCCCTTTCTCTTTTCTACAGAGGGTTAGAAAGTGTCCTTGTCTGCTTTGATTGAAATTCCCCCTTTACCTCTGGGGACAGGTGAAATCTCCCTTGCTAGTCTCCAGACCAGCTGCCTTTCCAGCTCTGTAGTAGGGAAAGATTCCTTCCCTCATTGCTCTCTGAATGATTCTCCTGAGATGGACAGGCCAATAAGGATATGTCTACCCTGCAATTAAACACCCACAGCTGGCCCTGGTCAGCTGACAGGGGCTTGTGGGGCTCGGGCTGCAATTGCGGTATAGATGTTTGCATATCATCAAGCCATATCAGCCCAGCAAAGTTGCTCCTGTGTTGTTAGAGATTCAACGCTAGTCATATAGCACTAGTCTAGAACTTCGATGTTTGGGATTTTGTCTGAAAACTTGATGATACAGAGGAGATATAGCACATGTGAAAGTGCTCTAGTTGGTTCAGGTGCCTGCTGTAGAGTGTCCATGTTTCGCAGCCATTGAGAAGAGCTTAACGTGATTGCACAATAGACACTAATCTTGGTGTGAAGTTGAATGCCTCTGACATTCCACAGACAGTGACAATGGCGACCATAAGCAGAACTGGCTTTAGAAATATGCTGTGTGATTTCATCATTAATTGTGGTCTTATTAGATAGCATCATTTTTCTACTGCATTAAGCAGTGTGTCATCAATGGTGCTTTCAGGGGCAGAATACATTTTCCCCGGAGCAGGCTGGTAGAGCAGTTCAGTATACAGCCCTTCTTGTATAGCCATCTCCAGGAACAATCTAGGCCTTCTTAAAATAAATAAATAAATAAATAAACCTTGCACCACAGGACTTTTTTACTTGGGGTTTTATTGTCTCATGTCACATGAAGCTCAAATATCTTAGAATAAATAACTCTGTCCAACCTGCTTGCCTGGGTCGAAAATGTCTGAGTGTTTGCAGTGTTGTGTAATACCCACGTCTGGTAACATTCGTTGCCATCATGGTCTTGGCACGTTTATTGTAGCCTGTCACAGTCCTATCTCCTGATAAAATCAGTCATGTAAATCTGTCTCAGAAGTTTGACAGACAGAATTTGTCTTAGGTAGGGCTTGATCCTGCAAGGTGCTGAGCACTCTCTCCTACTAAAGTTCATGGGAGTTGAAAGGTGCTTGGTATCTTGTAGGAGCAGCAGCTTTAGGGCCCAATACTACACCACTGATATCAGTGGGAGTCTTGCAGTTGGTTTCACTGGCTGCAGGACCAGATCCTTCCTAGCCCAGGTAGCCACACAGGTCCAGGGGGACAAAAATAATTTAAATTTTCCTTCTCTTCTTTTCATATTTTTCTCATCATCATGTGTCTTGAATTCACCACAATAAAATTGCTGTGTCCAATGTAAAATTAGCGTGCAGCATGCCTGCTTAAAGGATTGCAGCAATTACCTTTAACATCCACCAAACCAAATGGAAAGAAATGTGTTGCACGTTGCCATATTTATTATCTGTTATCTCTCCTGTAATAATTTCCAGACACTCAGCTTGTTTGTCATTTAAATATGTCCTTCGTTTTTGAAGAAGTAGCATTGTTAAAAACTAAAATAAGAAAGAGAAAATACCGATAGCAAAAGCTGTTTAAATCTGTTCGACCCCAAGTGGCCAGCATGTCATTATTCACTGCAGCATATTTTCAGGTGCTTTGTACAGTTCTGTTTTGAAATGAGAATACTAGATTACACTTAAGCGACCCTTGCAAAGGTAAGATGCATCAAGAATAAAGGAATTGCTGAGAGTGACTTACTTAAACCAGCTTAGCTTTAAAAGTAAGACTGACGTTGATCCTGAGGATGCATTCTTTGTGCACCCCAACATTCCCAGGGTCACAACAGGAGTTTTAGGTGCAAAATGAATGCAGAATTAGGCCATTGAAATATTGGTTTGTCTTGCTATGTCAAGCAGCATTTACATAAGGGAGAAAAAATTGCAGTAGATTCAGTGAAATCTCAGGTTTTATGCTGATCTTGTGTAGTGAGCTGAGAGGTAAAAAACGGAGTTAAGCAATGGAATCATTTCGGAGGTGAATACTGCTCTGAAATCCGATACTTCTCTTTGTGAGAAAGGAAACGGCAATACAGTGCTCTGCAGTAAGGAATAGACTGCTTTTCCGAAGTTCCTTTAAGATGCTTGTGGGTATCACATCAGTATACAGTATCTGAGCTCTCCCTAAGGCCTCTGCAACAGCAGCCGCTTTCTGACACAAACACGTTCCTTGAGCCGTGCACATCTCTCCTGCTGACGACATTGATGATGCAGGTGCACATGAGAGAGAAGTCAATTTCAAAGCCATTTATGGTGGTGCAGAGCTAGAAACACACACAAAAAAAATTCATTTGCCAAGGAAGGGGAAACAAAATAGGTAAGTATATGCATTTCTATTTCCAAGCTTCTGCAGGAGGTGAGACAGCGTGGGGGCCAGGAGAGAGTTTGGGGGAGGGACTGCTGCACATTATGGAAACTAAAAGGTAAAAGGAAAAAAAGGGGGTGACAAATGTGTCCCTTAAATCTGGCTTGTATATCTGGGAAACGTAACTGCTTTGCATGCTGCTGGCTGCAACCTGATCTGCCAGTGTTCCCTTAGATGAGGAAATAGCGCTGACATGGATTCTTCTTAGGAGGCTCTCGTTATTGGTTAGCGAAATATGCAGTACTAGAGAGTGCTTAGTGCTAATTTAGGGAGCTTTCACAGGTGGTGAGGGGGTCTCATTCCTTTCCCAGCTGAATCTTTAGCCTCCTGAAATGATTGGCATCTATTTTGCAGTCTTGCCGTTGGCACAGCATCCTGTTTCCCAGACGACTGGATTCCACCTCATAGCGTGGAATCTGAAGTGTGCAAAGCCAGAGGCTGTGGGTTTCTCTGCAGCAGGGATGCTATCTGGCTGTGCTCCACAGTGGCCTGGATGCAGTCTCCTACTGGAAAAACTGGTCAAAGTGCAGTAATGATCAGGCCATATTGTCCCTTTCTTCTAGTGCGTAAGTCCCTCATTCCCACATCAGGCTGGTAGCTGGTGGATATCGCTGATCAGACTCCACAGACACAGCCAGCGGCTGTATGATATGTTGAAGCAGCATTAGAAAGCTGGATACCAGTGACACTCTTCGACTTGGTATCAGCTGTGTCCTGTAGCCCAGTCAGTAATGCCTGGTCTCTCTATAGATTGGGCTGTTTGCGTTGTAAGTTCCCTTCCTGGTGAGCAGTCAGACTGTACTGGCAGCCACAGTTAATGCTCCTCTCTGGTTACAGTCGCCATGTTTTATGTCTCACATTCACTTCCTGACCTGTGCTGTAACTCCATCATAACTCACTGCCTCTTGTGTGGCATTGCTTGAAAACTGTCATTCCCATGCATTGCCTTCAGCCTGCTGACCCTCTCGATGTGGGTGTAATTTATAATTTACATACCTCGCTGATAGTCTGATCTCTCTTTTAGCTACAGTACATAACTGTCCATGTGTGACTGGCCCAGAGCTTAGAACATGGGCACTGCGTGGCAATAACAGCATCCCCTAATGGTGGGAAGTCCATCATGGAAACACAGGATGTGCCAGACTAGATGAGACCAGTGACCCATCTAGTCCAGTATCCCGTGAGGACCCTATTGCGGCACCAGATGCTTCACAGGAAGGTTCAAGTACCCTGCAGTAGGCAATAATGGGATCTGCCCCAGGAGGAGATTGCAAAGCCAGAAAGTGGTTGAAACCTCCCCTCTACTGGGGTGAGTAAGACCTTGTCTACACTTGCAGTGGCATGCAGTGTGTACATAGCTACACACCTCAGTGCAAGGCAGACTGCGTCCATGCTCACTACGAGGTGTAACTAAATGTGGGAGTGAAAGATTCAGTCAGGCTGGAGGCAGCAGGGAAAGGCTGAGGCAGAGAGACACTACACTGCTATAAAGAGCTAGGCAGTGGTGGGTGTGTAGAGAGCTGTGGAGAGTTCAGGCTTGTAGGGCGCTCTGCTCACCTGCACCATGCCTCACAATCTACATGGTGATTTCTACCCATGCTAGTCGGGCATGCAATGCCGCTGCTAGTGTTGATGTACTCTGAGAGGCCAGTGCAGCCCTTAAAGCAGATAGTGCTGGCTTGGCAGGACGGCTGGGAGATAGTCTGATTCTGTGCATCGAGCAACCTCTGTGGGGTAGTTTTCCACAGAGGTCTGGCCATAAGCTTGAAGCTGCCCTCATCTCCTGAAAACCCCAAGGGAGGGTTGTTGCAGCAGCAACCCCACCCAACTACCGTTGTTGCAAGGTGTCACAGACTCTTGGCTGCTGTCATAGGACTGGTGAATCTGGCCCTCTGTCTTGCATTTAAAAAAATATGGGAAAACTTGGTCAATGTCACTTTTTCTTATGGGAAAGACTACATGGAATTTGCAACCCAAGGGTCCAGCTGTTCCTGTGCGAATGGTTATTGCAGCCCTAGGGTTCTCTTATGTTTCTGCTAGAAACATTCCGCAGTAGCAGTGAAATTCTGCATAGCCAAAGCAACATTAAAAAACAAAGCCTTGTTTGGCACCGTAATATGAAAAATATGGGACAGCAGTTGCTGTGAGCAGAATGAAAACTGATGTTTTGCCAACCTGAAGTGTAAAGCTGGTGCTGGAACTGAGGCCTGAAGAATGGGGGCATTTGCCAAAAGGAAATGGAAGCGGAGATGTAGGGTTTCGGGGAATGCATCAAGGTCAGCCTTGCCAAAAAACATCTCCCCTGTGGACAGGTCTGATTACGATAGTAACCGCATTAATCCATGCAAAGTGCAGCTGAAGCCACAATTGGCCTTCTGTTAGATCGTTACTGAATAGCATCTCGAATGCACAAACTGGGGAGGTGTGGCTCAGGATCTGCCAGCTATGTTTCTGTTCCATCACGATAGGGGGGCTGCATATGAGGCTACGAGGGATTTACTGGCCAGAGGGCTTTCCCATAAGCGGAAGTGAGAAGGTACAGTACATACCCCCCACATTGGAGTTTTTGAATGCAGCGCACTAAAAATACCCTTCAGTATTGGACAGAGTGGAATCAAATCAGTGCAAGTTAAAACAGGGAATGTCAGAGGCCAGTGGTAGAATATATGAGTTCAAATCCCAGCAAGGTAGCAGTTTACTTCAGCTTTCCAAGGTCTATAATATTGAGTCCCAAATGGTTTCGAATGGCTTTTCATACAAAACCATAGTACAGTACATAAAAAAAACAAAATTCTGCTTGTCCTTTATGGATCTTTAAAGTTCCCATAGGACTCTTTTTCTTGGCCTCTGCCTCTTTGTATTAAATTCCCCTTGTTTCCCATGCTTGCGTACAGGTTGGTTGCTATCTTCTCAGCAGAAGTGGCTGCAGGCTGGTGGTGGCCTTTGTGGCTGTAATTTGTAAAGCACTTTGGGATCCACGGGGAGAAGGACGCCGTCTGTTTGTAAAATACCAATGTTTGCACAGAGAGCACGTGAGTGGTGATGTGATTCTCTGGCTTTGTGGGAGGACAGATGTGATCCCAAGGGGGGAAACAGGGAAGCAATCGGGGGCCGCTCCCAGGACAGAGCAGAAGTATTAGGTTAGTGTTCTGCATGTATTCTTATAGTGCACAGGTGGGAGACAGTGGTTCGAGTGGTCACAGCCTACACAAATGTCACTAGAGAGGAACTGGCCCCCCTGATGTTTTGCTGTTGTACAGGCGAGCTAGTCACTTTCTATGTATGTTTCCCATGGGTGGTTTTTGGCCGTTGCTCCTTCAGTCCCAGAGCAGCCTTGCTTCATCTGAGAGGACAGGACACACCCTTGGCTGAGTAGCTGAAGCCACTGCTGCGTGAAGGAGGAGGGTGATCGCTCTGTGAGTAGCGAAGTTGTTACTAAGCTTCCCTCAGCATAACCCTGCCGTGATGCACTTGGACTCAGCTGCCATCCAGGGGCACATGGATTGATGAGCGTGCTACCTGTGTGCCAGCACTCCTTTCTCGTCTCCTTTTCTCGTCTGTAACGGCCAGAACAGCGGTGGAAACCAACTTTGCTCTTCCATTTTTCCAGCACAGGCTCTCAAGGAAAGATGAGCCCTGACGTCAATGGGGAGCATCTGTTTCATAGTCCAGCTTGTTTATTAGCCACGGCTGAATTCTTTCACCTAATGCTGAACCTGCCTAAACTTCCTGGCTCTGGAAGTTCAGCACAAGTTCAGCTGTCCTCGAGTTCTTGTTCTGTTTGATTTGGTATAGGTATTTATGCCGCACTCATCACCATAGTATTCAAGCATAGAGTATTAAGCAACATGACTAACATATGTCGTGTGTGTTGTTGCAGCCATTCCCCAGGGGGAGAACTGTATGCGGTGGAGTGTTCTGCTTTGGAAATTTGGGGGGTTTTGTAATAAATATGTGCTTGGCAGAGACTGGAGGAGGGGAAGAGAGAAAGAGCCAGGGGGAGAGTGGGGCATAGTGGAAAACAAATCCAGGTAGACTGGGTAGAAAAGGGGAAAGAATGAGGGGAGAGATTCTGAAGGGAAAATGCAGCTGATGCTGTATATATCCCACCTACTTTTGCCATCCTAGCTCAGACGTGTGAGGCTTCTCTTGTACTTAATAGAGAGCACTGGACTAAAGCGACAGCATGGTCTAATGTCTAGAGCACAGACCTAGAGGGAAGAGCCCTGTGTTCTGTTCCCAGCTCTGCTACTGACTCACTGTGACACCTTGGCCAAGTCACTCCACCTCTCTGCCTTTGTTTTTTCACCCCTCCCTTTGTCTGTTAAAGCCGTAGGCTTTTCAGGGCAGGGACTATCTTTCAGTGTGTATGTGTTCGTACAGTGTTTGCACAACAGGGCCCCAATATAATGTAATGTAATGTAAATAATCAGGACTCACTTTTTTTTAATCAAGTTTAAAATCAAGATTTTGAAAAAGAGGACTTGCCATGAGAGAAGAAAGGATACAACGTTTTATACAAATCCATACTGGCTTTGCAAACCTCAAGAAATAGTTTGGGAGATTCAGGGAATCCCTAGCTCCAAAAGCTCCCCTCTCTGCCCCAACGCATTTCTTTGGTATTTGGTTATTTGTGGGAATTTAGTCATCATTGCCCAGCCTGCCCCAAGCATGCGTTTCTATGTGGTGTGTGGGAATTGGCATTCTTCAACGTTTAGGGCTGGGCAAAATTTAAATGAAGAAAACTCATGTTTTGGAGCAAAGTTTAAATGATGCTGCTGACGCAGACAGAGCTGCCCCAGAGAGCCGTATGTCACGTGTGCTTCATAGGTAGGGCATCCAGACAGTTATGAAAGGGTTACCGCTTCAGTCATATCAATATACAAGGCCCTGATTTTGCAAAAGGATATGTACCCATGCACTGTCCCATTGACTGGAATGGGCTCCAGGCAGGCTGATTCCTTTGCAGGATTAGGGCCCAGGACTGGAGCCAGCAAATGCTGTTGATATGAGCTTTGTTTACCAGAAACGGGTGGCTCCAGGCCCCAGCACGCCAAGCGCGTGCTTCGGGTGGCAGGCAAACCTCTGGAGGCAGCCTGCCTGCCGTGCTTGGGGCGGCAAAATCCCTAGAGCCACCCCTGACCAGAAAACACTCTCCATGGCTTAAGCCAACCTCTAACTCTTGGAGGTCAGGAAGAAAGTTTCCTTAGGGTCAGATTATACCTTAACTATGTATTACAGAATTTCTTGCACCTTTTTTTGAAGCAGCTGATGTCACCCACTGACACAGACAGGATACTGGACTAAATGCTTTATGGCTGTACATATGTGGGTGCGTGTGTACACACACACTTGTATATTTAGTTAATAGAATAAGGGCCAATAGGTGTTACTCAAGAATATGTTCTTGGGTTTAGTAAAACAAATAAAATTTGTGTGTTGTACACTGCAAATTACTTATCTGTGCAGCAGTTTACACAGAGCTGTTAAGAAATTGGTCCATTGGTTAATGCAGTGTGACAGTTTCTGTGTTGTGCATTCCACAAACCTGAGTCATTTGCACTTTGGAAATGCAGCCCAAGTTTATAACTATTCCATCTTGCCGTCAGAATAGAACTGTAAGCGTTGGCTGGCTTAGCGCTGGCTTGCAATGAGCTGGGAAGGAGCTTGCCATTTTCCCATTTGCTGGAACTGCCTTTCTCAGCTGAGCAATAAATCAGTAATTTCTGGCGCACACAGCCCTGGGGAAGCCATGGTGTACTGTTAGTGCGTCTGCAGAAATGAGCAATTAGCTCACCTGCAGTCGAGCAGAGAGAGGGGAAAGATGATCCCAGCTGAAATCCTGTAATGGTTGGAGTCCGAGTGCTAGAATTTAACAGGACACTCCAGGTTGTGGTTTTGTTTTTTTCTTTATTCTTTATTAAGACCACAAAAATGCCTCAGGTCCCTGAGGGAAATTGGCTGTCAAGAATTGAGAATGTTTCCTGGACTGCGACAGCAGTGAGCAAGCGGAATGGGATTTTGGGCACAGTGGAGACCAACATCTTTTCATCATCATCATACCAAGGGTAATGTCTCGTTGGGGATCTAGAGACATCAGAACCCCAGGAAGAGATTATTCCTTTCATTTATGTGCATTTAGACTCTGATCTTACTCCCATTCACATAAGTAAGGGCTGTATTCCAGTGAGCAAGGGCTGCAGGATTAGGCTCTCGGGGCATGTAACTTCATTATGTATAGGATTTCTTTTTAAAATCTTCTGTGTCCTGGGTTCTCCCATTCTGAACCTATTGTCCTCAGCTCTCTGCGTGCAAGGCAGGGTGCTCTGCTGGTGGTAGAAGAAGAGTGTGAATCACAAGTCATGCCACAGACTCACTGTGTGTCACACAAACCTAGGAGAGTATCAGTTTTTCCCACAGTAAAATGGGAATAAGGCTTACTGGACTCTTGGGGGCGGGCTGCGAGGCTTCACTAATGGAAGTTATTTGAGATCCTTGGATGAAAGGGTGCCCTATAAATGCAAAGCGTTATTATTTTTTCCTTGTGCTTCCCTCCACTTCCGCTTCAAGTGTAACAGCTTATTTAAAAAAGCCATTGCAGAAAAATTCTGGAATAGTGTTAGAAAGCTTTGTGGTTCTGGTTGGGCAACAGCCAGCAGGGTCACAGTGCAGTCTGCTGGGGCCTGTTTGTGTGTGTTGTCACCTGAGATGTGATTTCTTTCGAAGACATCCCTACTGAATGTATTTTTCTTTTTTTAATGCCTAAATCCTATGGCAACAAGGTCAGTAGAAAAGCCTAGACAGGATAGACCTGAATCTGTCTGCATGACTGGCAACACAGTGCAACTATTTCCACAAGGCATCTGCTGTGGCCTATCTGGGGGTTGGTCCTTGCTCAGGATGAGGATCCATAAACATTCTGCAAAGCTCAGGCCCACTCGGCAAAGCCTCACTGACACGAACAGCTCCATTATCTTTGAAGAGTTACTCGTGCCAGTGAAGCTTTGTGGGATCGGATGGTTGTAGGGCATGCCTGCCCTGTAGTACCCTCTGCTGAGTTGGTATGTAGCTGTGGGTATTCCCTCCCTCAGTTTCTCTTCTCAGGTAGTCAATAACTCCATTTCAGGCACGCTTGAGATTTGATTTGATACCCTTCATAGGGCTTGTTTATTACAAAGCCTTATACCAAAAAGGGCCATAACAAGTCCCAAATAAACAAAATGTGCTTCTGGCTCTCGAGGTTTCTCTGAAGCCTGTCACCTAGGTTATTCCCAGCTCTCCTGGTTCTGGATAGCAATGTACATCTCTGTTTCTGTCTTCTCCTTATGGCAAGAGCCACAACTCTCCTCCTGGAGCTGGGTGGTACTTTATCTCCTTCAGCTGGCACTACTTACCTCACAGGCTCAGCAGGTTTGGCAACCATCTGCTGGTGTCTGCTCCTTGCTGTCTCAGGACCCTGCAGCAGGCTTCTTGCTTCCCACAGTGTCGGCAGGCATCTGCCCTTCCATGAGGGAGAGGGCAGCATTGATGCTGGCACCTGCTCCCAGCTCATTCCTTACTGTCTGAGGAAGAGGGGAGCCTTGCATTGCCTTCTCTGCGAGGTTTCAGGCTCTTAGACACAGGAACAGGAGTCCTCCTGAATGCTATTTCTTCTTGGGATCCTCTTTCTTCTCCCCCCCGCCCCCCATATCTCCTGAGACTTTGTGTATCAGGGCACCCCCAAACTCTTAAAGGGCTGTGCCACATGGCAGGGAGGACAAACTACCTAAATGTGACACTAACATTATCTGGATTGCAAGGTGGGGGTTGTTAGTTAGAGGCACATTTTGTATCCAAACACATGGACATTTTGCATCCTTAAATGGATCTGTGTCTACTCTTGGTCCTCAGCCACAGCCCCTCTTTCCCCCACCCAAGTGCTCGTTATCACTTGCTCACAAGTCAGTGCAAGTAAGAGGACAGATGGCTTAGCTTTGGTCGAGTGCTCACTGATGTAAACCAAATTGCTCTGGTAACCAGCTGATGGGTTTCAGACTTTAACTGAGGCTTTCAATGAGCTGCTCAACAGTAAATAACATTATGCTGACAAAAGCAGCAGCAAAACCATGGACAAAGGTTCGGGGTAGCAGAGTTCAAGCCTCTCGGGGATGCTGTTGTTTTTGATTTCCCACCATCATTCAGAAATCCTTTAACATTGTTTAAAGACAGCAGTGTGTCATGTGAGCACATTAAACCCCTTTGTCCTGGAAAGCTGCAGCGGATACAGAGCCCTTTGGATTCTTCGCTTGCAGCTGCCACGGCGTGTGTGCAAGAGGTAGCCTAACCTCGACGCTTCCTTTTGGTCGCTGTCCGGCTGGCATCAGCAGCAATTGTTGTAGGTCTCTCTTGCGTGGTAGGATGTTCAGTTCCCTCTTTCTTCTCCTATATACGACTTCACATCTGAATGGAAATCATTTCTGATTCACTTGTATCTGCACGGGAGAATTTGACGGCTGCAGCAGGGTTTGCATGGTAAGGTCGTCCCACCGAACAGTACGGTTCTCTGCAGCGGCTCCCCTTCAGACTGCAGCACCCGCCCTTTGCTGTAAGCCACATTGCTGTAAGCCTTCTGAGTGGAGGTGATGAAGGAAAGAAGAGCCGAATGTTGAGGGAGGAGTGGATGCATAGGATGGCCCAGCTGGTAGCTTTCTGTTGGTTTGTCATCCTCTGGTTTCTGCTTTGAATTCAATGTGCTTATTTCCTAGGACAGAAGTGTAAAATGTCAGTGTCGAAAACCCTTTGCTAAGCTTGCTTTGTTTAGGATGCTTTGCTCACTGTGCATAATTAGCCAGAAATTAGTAGTTTAGGGTTATCTGGCTGACTGATCAGCCTAGAAAGATTAGATTTAATTCAGTACTGTAGCCAGGCTAACAAAAAGAAAGTATAGAGAACCATTAAATAAATAAGCAAAATTAAAATCTCTATGGGAGCATCATGTTATAGTTCCTAAAAAAAAGACTATAATGATAATAATTAAATGATGACAATGTGCTCAGTAATTTAGAAGCCCTAAAGGGCTGCTCCAAAGAGCTTTCAAATCTAAAGGCATTTACTCCCCTCTAAAATCTGAAATATGTTTCGTATCCAGGCTAGGTTTTTTTTGCCCTGTTTCTTTTTACTTTCCAATATCTTCAAAATGCTTTGCAAGCCAGAGTGGCTGCCGTTGTGCTTTTTCATTTGTATAAAGTTAATTAAAATGAAAAGTGTATTTAAATCACTGATATAGAATACTTCATCAGCCTGTGTATATAGCACTAAGGCCATGACTCATCATTGTGAAGAGCCAAAACGTGGTATGTGAGATGTATTATCTCTTCTTCATTGTTCTTCCCTTGCATTCTGCTACAATTGGGGTAGATTGCGCTCTTGTGTTGACCGTTAAAGCTGATGCCACACCGGGGAAAGAGGTGATTAATAAGCAGATAGCTCCAGATCATTCACCGATGATTCTGGAAGGACTGCGTTGTATTAGTGAACGGGCAAAATGCCGATTAACACATCGGCAAAGCATTTCTGAACGAGAATGCTGGAGAGCTGTGTCTAGATCTCACATTTATGATGCTGATATCTAGCCTATATACCAATGTTAAATTCATAGTCTGCGTTAAGAGAGTGATTTTTCAAAGGGCTTCTATTGCAGCTGTTAAACGTGTGGGTCCATTTGTGAGTGTGTGTGCATAACTCTGTTTTGTGTACAAACTGAGGAACTGTCTATCCGTATGGTTTACTCCAACCAGAAGGAGAATGTATCTGGACTTCACTGAACACATCAGTCACAGGATCAGATTTATAAGCAAGCATAAATGAAAAAGGAAAACGAGCTATAGCAAAAACTCCTGGGGGGTGGCAAGTAGGTTCCAGTTGTCAGCACAGGCTGTGTTCCTTCTGGGCCTGTGAATCGGAATGGAGATTGAGGGTTCTGGGCTAATCAGTATTGGTTTCTAAGGTAGCCATCATGATGACTTGGGGTGATATTTTTACTCTCATCATTTTGTTAGGCTTCTAGAATTCTATCCAGTTACTCTTGACATTTTGGAGGGTGGGGTTTTCCCCAAAGATTGCCATATATGAACACAACACAGTCTAGGCCAGGGGTCAGCAACCTCTGGCACGCGGCTCGCCAGGGTAAGGGATGGAGCAAGCAGAGGCAGGGCGTCGGAGAAGGGGCGGGGCAGGGGTGTTTGGTTTTATGTGATTAGAACATTGGCAACCCTCTCTGAAACCAAAGCAAAAATGTGGCTGCCATAACCCATTTCTTCCATGGAATTGTGAACCTGCAAATTTATACACATGGAGGTTGTTTTTCCCCCTTGAAAGAGCTTGAGCACTGCATTTTTCTTTTAAAAAAACCCCCAAAAAAACAAAAGCGAAGAAGTTTTACAATAAAGATTTAGGGAAGCCACTGTTTTCTTGCGGTTTCCTTATCATGACAGACTCACAATGGTATCTATTTTGTTGTTTATATTTTCTTGCAGAAGAAGATTTACAAGTACAAGAAAGTGCTTAGTAACCCAAGCCGTTGGGAGGTTGTTTTGAAGGAGATTAGGACACTGGTGGACATGGCGCTAAACTCTCCACTACAGGATGATTCCATCCATCAAGCACCACTGGAGATTGTCTCAAAGCTGCTCTCAGAGGTAAGACCATGAGGATGTTCCCATCTTGTTGCTTTCTCTTAGGAAAAAACCGAACACTTAACAACCTGCCCCTACCCCAAAGTTGTAACTCAAGTTCAAAATTCTGCCCTTGAATATGCACCGTGATTCCTTTTGATTTCAGTGGCCTACTCCCTAGGTGTTCCTAGTCGATAACTCGTTCATTGTGGGTCTGATCCATAGCCCACTGAAGTTAATGGCAAAACTCTTATTGACTTCATTGGGTTCTTAGTTGGGCTCTATTTGTATGTAATAGACTAGATCATTCTCACAACAGATCAGTGGGATGTGAACACTGATAAGTCTAATAAGCAGTGCTTTTCTTATTGCAATTTCAAATGGAGATATCAGAGGTTTTAGCCTCCCCCATTTCTGTGTCAAATAGATGGTCCACTTCTGTGCAGGTTTGAGATCATTTGTCCCCATTTGTTTTTTGTAGCATTTGGTGCTGTTTTTAATCTGTTACTCGCTTTGAAATGGGTTTCCTTCTTACCCTTAGGACCTGTTCTCTGGTTGTTTCAGTTCTGGTACAAAAATGAAATGTGATGCATGTCAGAATTTTGTATCTATTGGGTGAAGGGCAGGCTGCATATTTGTGTAGATCTGTGATGAGCAGAAAAAGAGCTGCTTTTCCTTTGGTTCACTAAGGTTGTGGCACTATTTTAACCTTGTAGCACCTTGTGGAACACAGAGAACATAGGGAAATACACCTCTACCCCAATATAACGCGACCCAATATAACACGAATTCAGACATAATGTGGTAAAGCAGCGCTCGGGGGAGCGGGGCTGTGCGCTCCAGCGGATCAAAGCAAGTTCAATATAATGCAGTACGATTTTTTTGGCTCCCGAGGACAGCGTTATATTGGGGTAGAGGTGTACTGTATTGGAGTAAATTGATGCAGCTTAGTTGACTTCAGAGTTGCTGCACGCAGGGCTTTGGAACGGAGCCCAGAGCTGGAGCACAGAGCAGCTCTGGAGCAGTGGAGCTGCAGGTTTTTGCCTGGAGCTGGAGCAGAGTCAGAGCAGAGCTCCAAAGCCCCGCACGGTTTGTACTGGTGGAAAACTTGCTCCATGTTATAGGCAAACTGCTGCAGTTAGTCCTCCAGCCATGGCAGAGAGCGTCAAGGAAAACCTTTTTATTAACTCACTCTGTGGAATTGAAAGCTTGAAATTTAAAAGCCTTTTTAAAGAAATACCTCCCACTAGTTCAGTGTTTCCATTAATTTGTATCTCAGGGAGCATCAACGTTTAGGTGAAGCTGCATAGCTGTAAATCCAAGGGTCATGATCCTGTAGGTGCTGAGCATCCTTTTGTGAGAAATGGAAGTGAGCTTGGCCCCGATAGTAAGTGATTGATAATGTGCATTAAATGAATGGTTTTAATAGAGCCTGATTTTATTCCTGTTAGTGATTGCAGAATTGGACCTTTGTCCTTGTTCATTTGCATCGGCTGAGGTGTGTGCATTGACCGTGTCAGTTTCAAAATAAAATTAGCTCATTGATTTCTTCTGTTTAACCTTTTCAGAACACCAACTTAACCACTCAAGACCATGAGAGCATTATTGTGGTGAGTATCCTTATGTCAAGTTTTGTGGGTCACTCTGTGTTTCTGATTGTTTCATTTTGCCCTGGTTTTGGCTTCTATGGGCTTGTCTACATCAGAAAGTTGCAGCGCTGGTGAGGGAGTTACAGCGCTGCAATTTAGGAGGTGTACACATCTGCAGGGTACCACCAGCGCTGCAACTCCCTGTTTGCAGCGCTGGCCGTACTCCCGTTTTGTCTCGGGTGTAGAGGATCCAGCGCTGGTGATCCAGCGCTGGTAATCAAATATAGACTTACCAGCGCTTTTCTTGACCTCTGTGGAATAAGCAGGTATCCCAGCATACCTGAGGAAGCCTCTGGTAGTCAAGCTGGTCTCCTTCCCCGGTTTGCTCTCGCATTCCCCGAACCCCGAGCAAGCAGGTCTCCTTCCCTGAGGTTTGCTGGGTGGTTCCGGGAACGCGAGAGCAAACCGGGAAAGGAGACCAGCTTCGCCGCGGTTTGCTCTCGCGTTCCCCGAACCCCGAGCAAGCAGGTCTCCTTCCCTGAGGTTTGCTGGGTGGTTCCGGGAACGCGAGAGCAAACCGGGAAAGGAGACCAGCTTCGCCGCGGTTTGCTCTCGCGTTCCCCGAACCCCGAGCAAGCAGGTCTCCTTCCCTGAGGTTTGCTGGGTGGTTCCGGGAACGCGAGAGCAAACCGGGAAAGGAGACCAGCTTCGCCGCGGTTTGCTCTCGCGTTTCCCGGAACCACCCTGCAAACCGCAGGGAAGGAGACCTGCTTGTTCGGGGAACGCGAGAGCAAACCGCGGCGAAGCTGGTCTCCTTTCCCGGGTTTGCTCTCGCGTTCCCCGAACCACCCAGCAAACCGCAGGGAAGGAGACCTGCTTGTTCGGGGAACGAGAGAGCAAACCGGGAAAGGAGACCAGCTTCGCCGCGGTTTGCTCTCGCGTTTCCCGGAACCACCCTGCAAACCGCAGGGAAGGAGACCTGCTTGTTCGGGGAACGCGAGAGCAAACCGCGGCGAAGCTGGTCTCCTTTCCTGGGTTTGCTCTCGCGTTCCCCGAACCACCCAGCAAACCGTAGGGAAGGAGACCTGCTTGTTCGGGGGTTCGGGGAACACTGGAGCAAACTGGGGAAGGAGACCTGATTCCCCGCGGTTTGCTCTCGCGTTCCCCGAACCCCGCTTGAAGCCGCCCAACAGCGCTGCAGTGTGGCCACATCTAACACCACTTGCAGCGCTGGTTGCTGTAAGTGTGGCCACTCTGCAGCGCTGGCCCTATACAGCTGTACTAATACAGCTGTAACAACCAGCGCTGCAAAATTTTAGATGTAGACATGGCCTATAATGCCTGCTCCTGCTCCATTGACATCAGTGGCAGCTTTACCATTGACTTCAGCGGGTGCAGGGTCACACCCATGTAACCCATTCACTTTTTCACATTTCTGTTGTCCTCTTTTTCCTGTTTGATATAAATAACAATAAAAGATCCCCGATTAATGTGTATAAAACTCTGTAGAACTTTTAGGATGAATTATCTCCCCACATGGTTGCACGCTGCAAATGTTAATATCCGCACCTGCCAAATCTGGCCCCTCGCAGCCTGCGGGTGCCATGGTTTCCTCAGGGAGCTAGTGTTCTGTTGTGCGTTTGTGCACACTCAGGGGCTAGAATGTGGAAGGTGTGTGAGCATGTGTTTGCCCTTGCAAGTGTGGGAATGTGTGTGTCTGCTTTTACCCATGTACACAAGGGGATCTGAAAATGCTGTCTTCCATTTTCTCTGATTACCTACAGTGCATTTATTTGGATACATAAATAATTGAAGCAAAAGGTAGCCCTCCTCCCCATGCAAGCAAATATAAAACCTTAACAAATCCAGCAGTTGATCAGAGGTGAAAATTGCTTCCCAAACATTGTAATTTAGTTTCAGTTGCTGGCAATTTCCAGATTTTTTTTTAGTAATCTAATCTAGTACTTCACCACCACCTGATCATATCATGTCTCCATGAATCCTCCTGCAAAACAACATGACGTAAAATGTAGCCACCGTTAGGTGTGAATTACACTTAACTCCTGCTCAGGACTCCACTTTGGCTGGTATCAGTCGTTATGATAAATTTCTAAAGTGGTAGTCAATTTGCTCAGAAGTTCGCTATAGATTTCATTTTACTTCAGTGCTAAGGTTAATTTAGACTTCCTGTTGCCAGTCAGTGATAATTGTTGTTTGAAAATCTTAGAATTTAGAAAAACAAATAAAAACCCCCAACTATTCTGACCTTTATCCAATTCTGAAGATTGTGCATCAGTAATTAACAGAAATACAATTTCTGGGTTTTTTTAAGCCTCTTGCAAATATAGCAGCAGCCTTGCATTATTCTTATTATTTATTTACTTAGTAGTTGTGGTAGTTATAAATATTTGTGGCCTCAGTGATTTACCTGTATAGAGGAAGCCATGTGCCTTGCCCTAGATTTAGCTAGCAGGCTGATTCTCATTCCAAATTGCCAGAGAGTAACAAACCAATTCTCGGCCTGGTCCAGTTCCATCTCTTTTGGGGTGGAGTGGGGGTCTGTGTGGAATGCATGTGAATTTAGTTCTGGCAAAAGGTAACAGATGGGCAGCCCTGCAGAGCAAAGCTCTCTTTATCCACAGGACAGGCATAGGTTGAACAGAGGAATGCAGGCTTCCCCCACACTGTCCTTGTTCCAGAGAGATCACTTACTGGAGAATCTCCATGGTCCAGTCAGCTCTCAGCCTCTCTGAGACTGCCGATTCTGGTTGTCTCTTTGTGAAGTGGACACCTGTGCACTAGGTACTGGACTGAGATGACAAAGCTTATTTGATGCAAGCCACCAAACAGCAATTCCATCTTCAACTACTATGATCTGATAACCTCTCTGTTAACAGGCAGGCATAAAACCCTCACCGTGACTTTTCAATACAATTTATCAGAGGGATGGAGGAGGATGGATGTTATAGCAAATTATTATAAAGATAAATTCAGGTAGAGTCCTTAATGTAGTTAACTGTTGAATATGTAGCAAGGATATTATAGTCCAGCTGAATATTACAGCAAGAGTGCACCACTTTTACAGTACTGCAGTAAGAATATATTGCTATAGGACCATGACCAGTGAAGAAATAAACAGCTGTAGGGAGAGGAATTGCACAATAGCCAGCTTTAGCTGCTTCAGTGTTATGTAAAATCTAGGCAGCACTTTGCAGATGTGCTTGGCTTTCATTCCAGAAGTTCATGTTAATCTTCTCCTATGGCTGAGTGGATGTTTGTGATTCATGGTGATTTTGATGGGCTAATTTGAACTGAACTTCTGTGGGAAGGGGAAAAAAAAAAACAACAAATAAAACCAAACAGGCTGCATTAGCAAAACCCTGAAATGCCATCCAGGTAGAATGCCTGTCGTTCAGAAGTTTAATACACAAATGTCTAGCTGCTGTTAAAGAGTTTTACTTTTTAAATTGGTACCGGGAATCCCTTACTCCAAGATTGAAAGAGCCTGAAGGCATCATCATGTACGGAGAATGCATTGTTCTAGTAATGCTTTCTAATTTACAAAGGAGACAGCAGCAACATAATTTCATTACACGCACAGTGGCAGGTATGACTTGTAATATATTTACAGTACATAACCACATCAGGTTGCCTAGCAATGGAGAAAGAAAGGTTGACCTGAACTTTTGGAAAGTTAGACTCATGTTGTTTTTTTTATAGAGTGTCCACAAAAACAGTAGTGTCATTGTGATGATCTTGGTAAAATTAAAGGAAATCAGTCATTCCCTGCAAGAGGAGTCTGTTTTGTACTGAGTGGTAACATCTGAGCATAAGCTCATTATAAAAGATGTAACGTGTGTGTGTTTAAGTATATTTTAGAACCCTTTAAATAAAGTGGCAGTGCAACTTTAATCATGGGTCAGATTCATCCCTAGTGTAATACCTCTGAAATCAGCGAGTCCCATTCTGCTCTCATTCATGCTGGTGTAAAATCTGGAGTAACCTATTATCTTCAGCGGTGTTACTTTTGAATTTACACTGGTGAAACTGACAGCAAAATTTGCCCAGTGGGCTTATAACAAGGATAATTTAAAAATAAAACAAACCTTAGTTTCCTTATTAACACTTGGGAAAAACAAACCACATTTCTATTAGTGGTAGATTTTGTTCCAAAAAACAAAACAAACCTCCCTAAAATCCTAAATATGTAACTTAATCCTGAGAACATCCAATTAAACTTAGAGAGACAAGATGGATAAGGCAGTATCTTTCATTGTAATGCTATCTATAATGTCGATACTTACCATGTTGTGTTTTATTGTAAAAGATATTACCTCACCCACCTTCTCTCTCTAATATCCTGGGACCGACGCTGCTACAACAACACTGCATTAGGCTAAATTTACAGTCACCTTCTAATCCAGGTCTTTGTTTTAAAGAGTTTTAAAATATACTCACTCCTGACGTTCTTTTATTAGGGCTGGCCTGTGTGATGAAGTCAAATTGAAGTATGCTAACTTTTTATTTTCAAGGCAATTGCACCTTTGCTGGAAAACAATCACCCTCCGCCTGACCTCTGTGAATTCTTCTGCAAGGTACTAAGAACAGATTCATTGTCTGAAGTCTCATTGATGTTTTTTGTTTTTCTTAACCTCTTGAACTGATTCCCCCAGTTGTTTTCTGTCTTTGATTGACGGCCAGCGAGATCCCTGTTCTTAATGGGCCAGACTATAAAACAGTATTAAACATCAGGAATATAATCCTCAAACACTGACACACAGCAATGTCTCATTGTATGTCCCATTGCTAGCGTAAGTGCCACTGGAACCAGTGGGTTCTGATGGATCATGATGTGGGGCATACACTACAGTGTCCTCTTCCTGCAAGCTTGTGTGTGTGTGTGTGTGTGTGTGTGTGTTACTAGCGTTCTGGACTTTAGATCCAAAGGCCTTTGAATTTGAAAAAGCTGCTATAACTTTAATTTTCCTCTCTAAACTGATTGACATTTCAATTTAAAGTCTTTTTGCTAACAGTTGGATATATACTTTCCATCAGGTCCCCTTGATTAACGGGTAATTCACTTGTAAGGAAAGACTGTCAGATTGGTGGATTCAGAAACTTATCAAAGTCATTCACACATTGTTATTAACCACCTGTAGGGCCAGTGCCTGCCCTCTAGGGCATGTGCATCTAAAATCCCAAATTGGCTCCTGGTGACTAAGGGCAAGTCTACACTTAAAATGCTGCCTTAGTGCAGTAGTGTTTTAATGAAGACATGTAAGCCAATGGGAGACAGCTCTCCTGTTGGCTTAGTTAATCCATCTCCCTGAGAGGCGGTAGGTATGTCTGTGGGAGCAGCTCCCCTGCCAACATATTGCTGACTGCACAGGGGAGTTAGGTTAGTATAACCATATCGCTCAGGGGTGTGTGGATTTTTCATACCCTGAGCAACATAGTTACATTATACTGGTATAGGTCTGTAGTGTAGAGCAGACCTAAATATATTATTGATATTGTCTCAGGTTTCAGACAGTGATTTGGTAAAGGCTAGGGCTCCTCCAGGCTCCATATGTATTTATGGTTTCTCATTGCAGCACTGCAGAGAACGCCCTCGGTCCATGGTTGTCATAGAAGTGTTCACACCGGTGGTACAGAGAATCCTCAAGCACAACATGGTAAATATCGATGTTGTATGTATTTGGTTGGTTAGGAAAGCTGTCACTGTGACCCCTTATGTATGAACTGGCTGTCTGTCTTGTCTAAAATGTGCCCATCGCCATGATGTCTGGTCATTATGTGTGTGTACACTTAGGCTGTGTAGCCATGCACTACATCTAAGGTGCTTACCTTTGGGCACTCAGACTGAGATTCTCAAAGCATCTAAGCTAGATGGACACTAAACGCCCTTAGGTACTTTTGAAAATGCTTCCCTGAAGTCGGAAAATGTTGACCTCTCATTTTTATTGGTATGTACTTATGACGAGGCATGTCAGTTAATACCAGGAAGTGCAGCCATCTCGGGTGGAGCCCAATAGCTGGTTATCACTTCCCAGCAACACTAAGGACTGCCTGTCTTGTTCTGGAACGAGAAGGTGCTTTTATTGCTCTTTGAAGGGTACTAGTGCTGCTAGTACAGTTTCTAATTTGCATAAGCAGATTTTATTGCACAAAGCTGCAGTTTGCTGTGATCCCTGGAATGGGTTTCATGCTTTTATAACTGCACAAAGGGTTTGTTTTCATTGTTATAATTATAGATGACATCCACAGTATTTCTGGATCACAACATACATCTCAAGTAAAACATTTCATGTTTCTTATTTATACAACTGGTTTTTTTTGAACTCTTTGAGTTTTCAGAACTAACAAACCCGACATGGCCAGCAGGCTGTATTCTTGGCTCTGTGCCCGCTCTCTCCAGACATGTCATTTTTGAATATGCCGTAACCTTCGATAAATTTTCCATACATGTTATTCTTGGATTCCAGACCATTAAAAATACTACTACCACCACCACCAAAAATAAATAAATAAATAAAATCCAGTGCTCTTGTGGGGTCTCAAATAAAATCTGAATGCACAGTGTGCTGCTTGTATTTGGTTAGCTTAAGAGAATTGCTCCTATTTACCATACTTTGCATTTGCAGATTGGAAATCAACATGCCTTTTTACCTCTGTGTGTAATTGAAGAATTTACAGTGTTAAATATTAGTGGGAGTGGATATGGGCACTTTACTGCTCTGTGGGGAATTATACTCTGAATAGTCTCTTTAGAGTTTCATATGTGTGTATATAAAAACATGGTCTTGGGGAAGAGAAGCAAAGAGCCCAGTGTTAATTTCATAGCATTAGCAGGCCACTTAGAAATCCGGCGAATACTGGTCTGGGAGTCAGGAAACCTGGACTCTGTTACTGGTTCTGTCGTCCTTGACAAGTTGCTTCAAGATCTGTGCCTCAGTTTCCCCCTGTACAATTATACTCATCTTCTTTTGTAAAGCATTTTGAAATCTATGGGTGAAAAGGACTATATAAGAGCTGATGTTATTGGCCACAGCATTTTGTATCTGCGTGTGATTGAAAGGCAGTGGGCCTGATCCTGTTATATGCTGAGTACTGGGCACCCTCAGCACCTATTGACTTCCAGGAGATGCTCAGCTCTTTGCCAGCTCAGACTGTGTGTTTGCATGTAAGCATTTTTTGGTTTGTTTTTTGGCTTGCTTTGCCTTTTTTCCTAAGTTAACATGGACATTAGGCTAAATGAATCCATTAAGCTGGCCTAATGTATTTGAACAGAGAAATCTGTGAATAGCTCCTAGTTGAGCGCTCTGGTTTTGGTGGGTTTATAGCAATGTTAGAGAGTATGTTGAATAATTTATATTTTATGTACATAAGACAACTCATTTTATCAAGGGGTTGTGGTGGCATCACTGGGAAATGAGCTGTCATGTTTTTACTAATTTGACTGGAGCCAGAGAATGGAATTCCAGACATACTGTGATATACGGTGAAGCTGGTGGTGGTTTGCAAAGGTTTCCAAATCAGCATGTCTTTGGGCATGCTTTTCCCCTCCAAATTGCATCAGACCATACCTTTCAAAGCATTTCCCTTTGGACCAGTTTATAAAACGGAGGGCTGGGATTTTAAAGATTGAATGTGATTATTTGCTTGAAAACTCCTGACAATTACACGCTCAACTGACTATTTGCCTGGTCAGCTATTGCAACTGGTGTAATTAACCACTGGAACAGTTTACCTAGGACATTCTCCAGCATTCAGTATTTAACTCAAGAGTGGATGTCTTCCTAAAAGGTATACTGTGGCTCCAAGAAATTGCACTTGAGTATGCAAAAAGAGGGCCATGCGTGTGCAAATTGGAACTTATGTATAAGTGCTACATTTTGACATGGAAGGTGATCTTTTGCATGTGCACCTATATTTCAAAGGTATATCTTGGGTGACAGAATTTGAAAATATGGCATCATTTTTGTTATTAATCTAAATGTATGGTCAATGAACAGTGGTCCCTGCCGTTCTCTTGAAGATGTCAGCATAGTGATGAAATGAATTTAAATGTCCCTGGGCTGATCTCTGTTGAAAACACACAGTTTTAACATACATTGCAGGCATGTTTCAGCGGCTTCACTGAGTGTCTCCTTTTTGGACAGGATTTTGGGAAGTGCCCTCGGTTGAGGCTGTTTACTCAGGAGTATATTCTGGCTTTGAATGAACTGAATGCCGGTATGGAGGTGGTGAAGAAGTTCATTCATAGGTTAGTTACAGTTAATTCTATGGGGTATTCTCCAACCCTGTGAACATGTTCCTCTTTGTGGCTGAGATGAAAGACAGGAAAAAAATATAATTTTCCTTGTGGGTAACCATGGAGTGGCCAATGTTTGTTGAAACACTGTCAGTACTAGCAAGCACCAGGAAAAACTGGAGGTTCATCAGCACAAATTTGCCTACTGAGGGCCTGATGCTATGCCAGTTGAAGTCCATGGGAAGACTCCTACTCATTTCAGTGGGCTTCAGATCAGGCCCTTAAGTGAGAACTCTTATCTAGCACCCTGCTATTTGTGAACCTTCACGGTGGTTTTTCTTCATCTGGGCTGCAACAGTGCTGCAGTAAATAAACTCAAGAGCTGCTTGATCCAGATCTCAATGCAATCATATTCAGTAGGAATTTCTGGGGTTAAATCAATCTCCCTGAACTTCCCCGAACCTCTATTCCCTGTTCTGGGACCCCTCTCTGCCTATAAGTGTTGTCACCTAGAGACACCTTCATTACAGTAATGTCGCCTTTTGGTTACTTCCTCACACCACCGTAGTTTCTATTTTATTTTTCAGCATGCATGGTCCCACTGGACAATGCCCCCATCCCAGGGTCCTGCCGAATCTTGTAGCTGTGTGCTTAGCAGCCATTTATTCTTGTTATGAGGAATTTATCAACAGGTCAGTATGACTTTTCCAGACTATATTCTGCTCATTTACAAACACTGCTATGTGGTGATGGGGTGGGGGGGGAAGGTGTATGTATGTATATGTGTATATAAACAGAATCAGGTGTTGTTTTTGTTCCCACATATCTTGTGAGAAACTGAGCATGTCCTGTGAGTGCTGAATACCCTTGATTCCCATGGCTAGTCCCCCTCAATGTAATCCACTCACTGTGAGATAGATAATGCAGATGTGAGGTTTCTCACAAGTTCCCAGTGTAGAAAGGGGGTGTGCAGGCTGCAACATCTTTCAGGATGGTGAAGCTCAACACCTTATCGTGCTCATCTTCCTTAGCACCTTCTGTCCATCACCTTGTAGGAGAGACCTGCAGTTGTGACTAGGTCCTGTAGAGATGCACAAGGTAAGAGGCTTCCCAGGCATCCACACAAAGATCCCTTCCAGTCTGGGGCTGTGTGTTCATGACACTGGGACAGCTCACAACCTGAACGACGAGCTAGTTGAAGTGTAGACTTCAATTCCTTAACTCCGATGCACAGTGAATGTCTCCCCCACACAGTGAGCTATACTAACAACCAGGAGACCGGTGATTTCTAAAGAGGTGTCGATATCTGAGAGGCAGCCGCCTGTAAATTGTAGTATAAATTTAGGTCCATACCTGGGTTGGTTTCCAACCACAGTCTGTTGTCATGAGATATTTAACTGGTCGGATTCCAGTGCTACCACAAGATTGATGTTAAAATGGGTTTGGTGTCTGGCTACTGACGTGCTTTTACGTTTTTCAGTCAACGTCAAAGGCTCTTTCTGTTTTTGTTTCCTACTCATTTATGCTTATCTGATTTTCCCCATGTGTGCTGGCTGTCTAGTAGCCAGCAAAATTTCCTAACTAGAGGACTGCAGACCAGAGTCTGGACATGTACTATATTTAGTTGCACACTTGTACATGAATTTCACGTCAGCTTCGTGTAACTCTGGTGGGAGTGTGGCGTTCCCCACACCTTTATGTTGAGCTGGCACAGCAGTCAGACTGATGGAAAGTACAAATCTTCGCAGTATAAGGGCCTGTGGAATGGTCCTTCTGGGGCTTTAATAGTTTTCATCGAGTTTTGTAATCCAAATAAAAAGGAGAATCGTAATCAAATGGGCTGGGGTAAAATACGGCAGGCAGTAGCAACAGAACTTGGTTTCTCAGCCCCACTGTCTTCCCCATCTTATGTCTGTTATGTTTGGCTACTAATGCCATAAGTTTCTCTTTAAAATGCAGTAGAGACAATTCTCCAAGCCTGAAGGAAATTCGGAATGGCTGCCAGCAGCAATGTGACCGAAAGCCTAACTTACCCCTCCGGCTTCTCCACACGAGTCCCGACCTGGTCTCTCAAGAGGCCACCTTGAGTGAATCTCGCCTCAAATCGGTCATTGTCACATCGAATGAGATCCACGTGGAAGTGGAGCGTAACAACACAGCTAACCAGAAGATGACGGCGAATGTCGGCAATGATAGTGAGCCCAATCTGATTGATTGCCTGATGGTCAGCCCCACCTGTAGCACCATGAGCATCGAGCTGAGTGCCCAGGCAGACAGGATCCTCGGCTGCTACGTGGAAATACTCAAAATGCTGTGAGTGACTTTTTACAGCCTTTCGTACATTGTCATCTTAACAGTTAGGGAGCTTTTCCCAGACGTCTGTCAACTCCAACATCTGTGTGCAGCCGGCAGGATAAGACAGGGTTGTAAATCTAACGCTAGCACTGAAGTCCAGTGTCTGAAAGAGGCATCTAGTGCTGCCAATAAATTCTAAAAATAGTATTTGGAGGATGAAAATGGAAAGCTTATTTGTACATGAGACAAGATATTGTTGCTGGCAGCTATTAGTCATTTATTACCCACAAAACATTCCCATTTCACCCCTCTGGACCACTTAAGATTATTGAACACAGATTCCAGGGGGTGGAACTAGCTTTTCTCTTACTAGCTTTAAGAGACACAGTCCCGCCTTAGGCCAAGACCCTGTGTTGTGATAAGCACCACAGCTCCCATTGACTTAGTGGGAGTTGAGTGAGCTCAAGTGTCCCTCAACAGGAACTCACCTCTTCACAGGACTGAGCCTCTAACATTTTGCAACTCAGTCTGCCTGGGTTTTATAGGTGGTTCAGACTTCCCTCCCTCACAAGCTACTCTGTTTATTAGGTGGTCCACGCGGTACAATGAAACCCGATAAATAAACGACTGCTCAAGAAACCATTACAGAATGCTTGTGATAAAGATGAATTACAATTGAATTCCATACACTTGGGGATATTTTGACATGGTCTCTGAGACATGAAGTTGCCTAATCAGGCTAGTCTTTTGGATAGGTTTCACTGGAGCAAGTATACTTTCAAGAGGGATTGATACTGAAAGGATTTTCAGAACTGATTTTTGGGGTAGAAATTTAGATTATCAACTGGGTGCATAAGTGAAATCAAGGGATGACATGAGATGCATGGTAGAGTAGAAAAATTAGAGTGAAACATGTATTCAAACAGTGAGGGTGTGTGACCCAAAGGGATTGCATGTCAGGATTCATGGGTTTTACACTCAATTCTACTTCTGAGTTACAGCGTAAGTCATAGATTCCAAGGCCAGAAGGGAGCATTGTGATCACTAGCCTAAACCTCTCGTATAGCACAAGCCAGCGAACCTCCCAAAAATAATTCCTAGAGCAGATCTTTTAGAAAAACATCCAATCTTGGTTTTAAAATTGAACTGATAGAGAATTCACCATGACCCATGGTAAATTATTCCAGTGGTTAATTACCTTCACTGTTTAAAATTTACACTTTATTTCCAGTCTGAATTTGTCATTGAAGAGATGATTATCAAATATTTGTTTCCCCCTATAGATACTTATAGAAAATAATCAGGTCACCCATTATCTTCTCTTTGTTAGACTCAAAGGAGCTTGATCTGTTTAGTTTATGACTGTAAGGCATGTTTTCTAATCCTTTAATCATTCTCGTGGCTCTTCTCTATTATTGGTGGCTAACATTCATCCTTCTTGAATTGTGGACACCAGAACTGGACACTATTCCAGCAGCTGTTGCATCAGAGCCAAATGCAGAGGTAAAATAACCCCTCTACTCCTACTCGAGATTCCCCTGGTCATTCATCCAAGGATTACATTAGCCCTTTTGGCCATAGTGTTGTACTGGGAGCTCATGTTCAGCTGATTGACCCCCAAATCTTTTTCAGAGTCACTGCTTTCCACAATAGAGTCTCCCATCCTGGAAGTATGGCCTACATTCTTTGTTTCCAGATTGTTTAGCCATATTAAAAGGCATATTGTTTGCTTGTGCCCACCTTACCAAGTGATCCAGATCACTCTGCATCGATGACCTGTCCTCATCATTATGTACCAATTCCCCATTTTTTATGTCATCTGCAAACTTTATCAGTGATGATTTTATGTTTTCTTCCAGGCCATTAAATGGCGTAGGGCCAAGAACTGATCCCTGTGGGGCCCCACTAGAAATGCACCGAATCAGTGATGATTCCCCATTTACAATTACATTTTTGGACTTATCAGTGAGCCAGCTTTTAATCCATTTAATGTGTGTGCCATGTTAATTTTATATCGTTCTAGTTTTTTAATCAAAATGTTGTGGGGTTCCAAGTCAAGTGTAAGTATGTTACATCAACACTATTATCTTTATCAACCAAACCTGTAAGCTGTTTAAAAAAAAATAATAAAAAAAAAAAAGTACCAGGGTTCATCTGAAGATTATTTTTCTTAAACTCATGTTGATTGGCATTAATTATATTACTGGGCTTTAATTCGTTATTAATTGAATCCCATATCAGCCGATCCATTATTTTGCCCTGGGATCAAAGTCAGATTGACAGGCCTATAACAGCGCAAGTCATCCTGTTTACCCTTTTTAAATATTGCTACAATATTAACTTTCTTTCAGTCTTCTGGAACTTTCCCAGTGTTCCTATACTTATTGAAATTCAACATTTAATGATCCAGAAAACTCCATAGCCAGGTCGTTTAAAACCCTTTGATGCAAGTTATCTGGACCCTGATGATTTTAAAATGTCTAACTTTAGTAGCTGCTGTTTAGCATCCTCCTGAGATGCTAGTGGAATGGGAAGAATATTAGCATATATGACATGACTATATCATCTGTGTTTTCACAAATACAGAACAGAAATATTTATTAAACAATTCTGCCTTTTCTGCATTATTATTGATAATTCTACATTTCCCTCTAATAATGGAGCAATACCATTCATTGTTGGGATTTTTTTTTCCTCCAAATATACTTTAAAAGCTCTTCCTTATGGTCATTATTTTTAGCTGCTTTCATTTCCTCTCTAACCAGGTCTTTTCTTTTCTTTTTTAAATCAGTACAGCCTCCTTGTTTGTTCGTGCGGTTTTTGGATGTCTAGCAAAGTGTTCCTAAACAATACCCAATTATCATTCACATTTTTCTGATTAAACTCTTCCTCCCAGCTGATCTTGCTCATAACTATTTTCAGCTTTGTGAAATTGGCCCTTTTAAAGCACCAAGTATATATATTACTGGTCTGGACTTTATTCTGTTTACACATATAAATGTGACCAAGTCATGATCACTTGTACCTAAGCTATTATCAGTTTCTAGTTCTGTGATCATTTTCTCTTTATCTGTCAAGAAATGGTCTAGTATAGAATTACTCGGTATTGGCTGCAACACTTTGAGTTAGGAAATTGTCATATATAATATTTAGAAATATTTTTTAGTGTTGGCAGCATGAGACCTCCAGCATATGTCACTCAAATTGAAATCCCTCATGATTACATAGCCTTTTTCCCCCTGCACATTATAAATAGGTGTGTAAAGAGGTGTCATCCTGTTCCCTAGTATGATTTGACGGTCTGTAGCAGACATTAACTAATATCCCATCTTGTGCTTTATCTGTTAGCACATTGATGCGTAACATTCAGGATCATTTTCTTCTGTGTTGTCAGTGACTCGGAAACAGGTAATGCCATTGCTGACATAGAGTGCCACTCCGCCTCCCCGTTTGCCCACTCGGTCCTTCCTAAATAGGTTATAACCATTTGATTTTTAACATGCCAATCATGCAAAACAGCCCTCCAGGTTTCAGTAATACCAACTAGATCAAATTCATGCTCATAAATAAATAAATGAAAGTGGTGCTGGAAAACCCACTAAAGTTTCCACATTTTTAATGTTGTAATCGTATAAGGTGTTGTAAGGGGCAAATAACGGATGTTTGAGATATTTGGGTTACAAGGCATTGTGGATGAAATCCTGACTCTGCCAAAGCCCATGGGAGTTTTGTTACTGACGTCAGCGAGGCCAGAGTTTCACCAAATACATGGGCAAGATTTTAAAATGTACTCCCTGGAATTAAATAAATCAAAATGTGATGACTGAGGACTTCCTAAAAACAAAAGCCTGCAGAGGCCCACGTTTTCAGAATTATAAAAATATGCGAGTATGTTTTGTGTATGCCGTTACCACATTTGCAGGTATACTTGCAGACATTGCACACTTCGATTATATGCAGACAGATCCTGAAAATGTGGGCTATGCATTTTATTGGCAAGGCAAGTTAAATCCAAGATGGAGCTGTCATCATTCTTTTTAGCAGCAAGCTGCTGTAGTACAAAGTTTTGAGTAGGTTTCTCTTTGACTAGACTCCTCTTTCCTTCCCTTTAGAAATGTTAGTATTAGATCAACACAGCATTTGGCTTTGGTTTACCTGGTATCTTGAGAGCCTGTGTGTGCGTAGGTAATGCATCAGACATACATCATATTCATCCCAGTCCCCTTGACTCTTGATATTTTCCGTAAACACCATGAACTCCCAGTCCCAACGCTATCTTGGGCACTACTCATTTTTCTCATTAAGCATCGATGGTTTATTCTTTTCATTTCATCATGCAGCTGACACACATTTTATAAACACATTCATTAATGGACTTGTTCTTCTTTGCGTCCTACCTCCAACTCTCAGGTTACCCATATGATGCATCTGCATCGCTCTCAAGTCTTGTACAAAGAACCATGATTTCATTGCATGCTGTACATTAATATACAATTGGTGACATGAGCGACAGGTATTTTCAACAAACTCCTCAACTGAAACAGTGGGGATGGGGAGCCATTACTGCTGGTGTGTGTGTGGGGGGGGGAGTGCGTGGGGGTGTGCATGCTCACATGTGTGCTGCTGAATTGGCCACCCTGGAGACCCTAGTCCACAAAATGGGTACAGCACATGACCAATGGGTACAGGAAAACCAGTGCAAGTTTCCTCTGCCCGCCTTGCCGGTATGTCCTGATCCCGACAAAAAAGGCACCACTTTTAATATAGTTCCAATGCCCTTCTATTCCCATTCAAGCCCTCCTCTCTACTGAGACTACTAACAGAGTTGCCTGTTAATGTCCTTCTGTCATTCTGGGTGTTTTTTCAAACCCATCCTGAACTAGGAAGTTCTACATGCAATAACATTTCATTATTTATTTAATTACTGTATAATTAACTTAGGGCGTCAGGGAGTAATCTATTTAGGCTAATTATTCAAAGTCTCACAAATAAGAATCATTAACAATATCTTCAGTAGAGGACATTTCCTTTTCTTCTGTTTCCTGGCAACTTGGCACTTTTGAATCAAAGAACCTTTGAGCTATTAAAATGTAAAGTTATTCAGTAACCTCTAGAACAGGGGTAGGCAACCTATGTCACGTGTGCCGAAGGTGGCACGTGAGCTGATTTTCAGTGGCACACTCACTACTTGGGTCCTGGCCACTGGTCCGGGGGGCTCTGCATTTTAATTTAATTTTAAATGAAGCTTCTTAAACATTTTAAAAAACTTATTTACTTTACATACAACAATAGTTTAATTATATATTATAGACTTATAGAAAGAGACCTTCTAAAAACGTTAAAATGTATGACTGGTACACGAAACCTTAAATTAGAGTGAATAAATGAAGACTCGGCCCACCACTTCTGAAAGGTTGCCGACCTCTGCTCTAGAATGACTCAGACTTTTGCAACACAGAAGCTTGAGCACCTGTTTGACAAAATTCATCTCTAACCAAGTTCAGTTTTGTCATCCACATTGGGATGACTGTGATAGAACCAGGAATGTTTGATGATCCAAATATATATAACTCTGTTTTTTGTTGTTTTTTTTTAAATCCACCAGAGTAACAAAACACCATCATCATCATCATACAAAAGAAAAACCTATACTAATTGTTTGACAGGTATTGGCAGCTGAGCAATAGTTAGGGCAGATTTTAAAGAAGCTGCATTCTCACCTGGAATACAGTATTCTTTTTGTCCCCATAGTGATGGCTCAAACTCAGTGTCAAATAGACTCCCACAGATCCTGGACCCTGATGATATCGTCAGTACCAGCCAACCCACCTCCCCCTTTTTTGAAAGACAAATAGTCTTAATTTTTTACTTTAAATCTACGGTAAATTGGTAGAAAATTTACAGTTGAGAATATTCAATTAGAGCATCCGAGAGCTGCCTGCCATTGTCCAGTGCCTGGTTTAAGTGATGATAATTCCTGTACACTGAAGAGTTTCCCATACAGTAAAAATTTTCTTCCACATGGAGCAAATTTCCAGCGTAATGTCAGCAAGGTCGTCTCCCAGTTGCAAAATTGTAAGGAGGGAAACATCTGCTGACAGATTTGGCTGTATCTCCACTTCAGCTGGCTGATTAAGCTCACGTATTGAGGTCTGTACATCCACAGCAGAGGAAAGGCTGCCTGCAACCTAACTCACTGGGGCACCAGTTGCAGGCTTCACATGTGTGCAGGGGTCTCTGGGATTGCTTAGTCTTCAGATTATGTGGGAGTTCTCCTACCTTTAGGGTATATAAGCAATTTTATGTTATGAAAAAAAAAGTGTTCTCCAGTTCATGTCTGGAGACATCTACTATTGTCAACCAGGCTAATATATAAGTGAAAAGACCTGCTAAACCAGCTGCAAGAGCAGAAGCCTCTAGGAGAGGCAGCAGCCACGGTGCTTGTACATTTTCTCATGACCATCTTTCCTCTTTATTATTATTTGTTTCCACTGCTGTCCACAATGTGCTTGGTGCTTTTGAAACTTAAAAGAGCCCTAAATATCTTTCGACTTGAGCTATGCATGTAGGTAAGCACAGGACAGAGTTAAGTCCAATGGCAGAGATGCCTGGAGAAACTTACACTGCTGCTATTTGAGCTTTGTATCTGATGGGAACATTAGAGGACTTCACTCTCCAGAGCTGTCGATCCAGCAGCACTACATTTGCCTTTAAAACAATAATGCCGAGCATAAGAGACTTCCGGCTCCTTTTTCAGACAATGGCAGCAGCATTTTCCTACTGACCCAAGTGAGTGCCCAGTAAAAATGATTTCAGCCCTGAAGTGCTGGTCCAAATCTGGATCCACACTGCCTCTAACTCCAGGTTCTCTGATTGCACACATCCACTGCAGCTTCCCCAGCCTCCTCTGCATTCCCCAATAGGTCAGCACCGTACTCTGAATATCCCAAGCAGATTCTCTGATGTCATGTTTATCAGGGTTGCCCTGGGCTGCTAATATGTTTTGAATTGTTTGCGCTGCGTATGACATGTGAGCAGATTTTCATTTTGGTGAAAGGCGATACCGGGAAAGGAAAATGTATTATGTCTGCAGGCAGATGATTGTGATGGCCCTAAGGCAAAGGCAGTTTAGGCAGAGATTTAATTACTGTTGGTGGCTAACATTCTGGACTGACAGTGAGACGGTTTTCTGGGTACGTTAACATTGTTTGCAATGGCAAGTGCTCGCTCTGACAGCCTTCACGTATTTATCACCCTGATACCCAGTCTGCCCCTAGCTTTCCATGGACTCTGCAGATGGCTGCACGCCTCAGTAACACACAATCCTGACATTCATTTTTGCGTGATTTGAGATTTTAAGCTGAAATCCTGAATAATGGCTGCACTGGGGCTTCTTTCTCGCAGAGGCCCTCCATGGGATTAAAGGGTTGTGATTAGTAAGTCGGAGCTTTCAGTTCAGCAACCATTGAACAACTACATGGGAAATTTTGTCATAGGCACTTTTCATTATGCCTTCTGTGTCTTTGTGCACTAACCCTCCCCTGCTGTAGCCTCTTTGTCTGACTCATTGCAGTGGTTGTTAACATTCAACCAGAGATACTCCAACTCCCTTCCTTTTTCCTGTTTTAAACACCCCTGACTTGCCCGGCCGGGCTTCAGAGCTTTACAGGGACCAAAAGAAAAAAATCAGCCTTGTGAGTGCAGTAACCTGAGGTTATCTGTAGAGAGTGAGAATGTGTTTGAAGAGGGAGTTGGTGTGAGGAGAATGAGACACTCCTGGAGGCTGCTAATAAATTTTAGTTTTATTCTTGTTATTTTTCTGCAGTTGTTATTTCATGATTCCGTAGTCATGATTTGGCTGATACAACCAATTCGCAAGAGTGACTAGAAAGGGAGATTAGATACATGACAAGAGGTTACCTGTATTTCATGTTCAGATTACACTTCTGTGTCCAAAATCTAAATAGTTCACTTAAGGTAGTTTGCTTTTTTCCTAGTGTTTAAAATGGAATCCGGTTTATTACTAATGTTCCTCATAGACCTTCCTCCACTAATGACACGTGCTGCTTGAAGTAGATAATATCCCAGCTTTAACAGAGAGAGTCACAGATTTCTGCATGACTCTGTCTGCAATGTCTCACTCTCTCTCTTCCCCTTTAATAAGCTGCTTTTTTTCCTCCTCTCAATTTCCTTTGAAGATCAGCCAAAAAAATTGATTAGTGCATATTATTAATAATCACAACTCTCCAGATTGCACAAGAAAAGTTTTACACTGTGAAAATCCTAACCTGAGATGTCACAGCGACTTCACGTATTAAACCTCAAAGTAGGTTTACGCTTTTAAGCTTATGTTGGGAAAGATCTTTAGGTGCTTAACTCAAATGTGTATTGAAGAAGCCTTGAATTTCTTAGCCCAGTCTTTTGGCAATCGTCTGTCTCCTGGTTTAAAGGATTACTTTTCTAATTGGTTGCACTGCATCTAAACATCAACAGTATATGTATAGTAGAACCTCTGCTGCTGCCTGATTGCATATTTCTGGTTCCCAGTGAGGTGTGCGGTTGACCGGTCATTTCGTTACTCTGAGGTTCTACCGTATTTAATCTCAAGTTATTTGGGAGCAAGTCATAGGTCCAGTGACAATTTTCAAAACGTAGCTGCAGATTGAGTATGAATTGCAAACGGTGAATAAACAGTGCCCAGTAGGTATTTGGCTTTGTCAGTCTTGTACAGAGGTCTAGTGTTTAGAGCACAGGACTCCCAAGATTAATTCCTGCCTCTGCTACTGCCTGGATGTATTTTGCTTAACCTTTTTGTGCCTAAGTTTACTCATCTGTAGAATAAGGATAATATCTCGCAGGCCTGTTGTGAGGTTTAATTAATATTTGTTTGTTAAAGGGCCTGGAGATACTCTAATGAAAGGGTCTGTGTTGGTGCAGAGTGTTTTTTCTTGCATTATCACCAGTCATGCTTCCAAGCAGGCCCATCCCCAGCTGCTATTACAATGGAAGGTATTTACTCCTACATGGAGATGATGGAAAACCAAACCTGCTCCTCTAAATAATTCCTTCTTTGGGACCTGCTCCTCTGAAGCACATAATGGAGCTGCCTCAGTGCCATTCTTGCCTAGTGTCAGTAAAACTGGCAGTGCTGAGAGCTGTGCTCACAGTCCACAAAAGTGCTGTGTGTTTTAAGGAAGAAACTGTGAATGAAAGCCCAAAGAGCACTGTAGCTGCAGTGGGCTTGATTCTGGTCTCACGCTGGTTGTATACCAGTGTAACTTCCCTGACTTCAGTGGTTGCTCCTGATTTACACCAGCGTGACAGAGGGCAAGATCAGGCCTGTGCCTTTTAGAATCACTGGCAGAGACCTGAGGCTTTCTGTTGCAGAGCACCATACCTGGACATGAGATTTGCTTTGTGCCTCAAGTACTGAAGATAACAAGGGGGCAATAAACAAGTTGGATTTATTAGAGGACATAGCCAAGATTCTCAACTGTTGTTTGTTTGAAGTCCTGGAGAAAACTGAGTCATGCTGCCACCTTACACCAATTTCTTTTACTGTTTCTTGACAAGGGCGTTTGGGGAGGAGAGGGGGAGAAATCTCTAAATCATGTCCCTAAACTCTATGTTGGCTGCAATATTTGAGACCCTTTGCCTGCTAGGAGGAGCGCCTCAGAATGTAAATATGTTACCTGATTATATGATCATGAAAAAGCAGGCTGTTCTCTGGAGTACCGGAACCAAAAATGCCTTTCATTATCATGTTTCCTCACTGAGTTACACATGTCATATGATGGAAATGTGCCTGAAGTGGGAATCAAACCCAGGTCTTCTACATGGTAGGGTGAAAGAGAGACCACTAGGATATGGGACTATCCTAGCTCACAGGGCTCTTGGATCACTCATGTATGTTTTCTATGCCTTCAGATTCCCAAAGGGTTGTGGTGTTTGTTGCTCTAAAGAACTGGATGCCATAGCAGAAAAGAGTGCCATGTTTTCCAGTGAGCTGGAGTCATAATACACTTGGCTATATTTACCTCCCATGTTAATTTGATCATTTTGATTGTCTCACGTTGGAATTTCATCAGCTCCTTCCATTGTTGTTAATAATCCTATATTCATGCATGCAGATTTTCTTTGCATCTTTGATGTTTAGTGGACTGGATTTTACTGCATGTTAAACTGCGTATCTGAAAGATTGTGGGAAATCTGTTTTATATGTGATGGGTTGACTTGGCTCCACTAGGGAAGGCTGCTAGGCCCTGTGGACACAGCTCTTGTCTATATTTTCTTCTCTCTGGGACAGAACTTCTTGTTTTTAATAACTGCTGGGTGGGTTCCTGTGTTTATTGCCTGTTAACGGAGTGTGATCTTAGTGCTCTCAGTACACGATGAACATCCGAGAACATTACGCTTTGTTCATCTCTAAAGAGACATCATAATCTTGTGCCAAGTTTGAAGTGAAGCTGGAGTCCCTACTCTCCTAGCTTTTAAAACCAGTCTAAAAGGCAACAGTGCTGGGAAGAGCTAAAATCTCTCCTACGCTGTCTTTTTTAGATCTTCCATAGTGTTTGTCTCATATTAAGAGCTTAGCTTGCGGTCAGCCTATGTTTCGGCCAGGAGCTCCTGGACTTCTCACTAATAATAAGTGAGAGTGTTAGTATTTAGGACAGAGAACTGGGCATAGGACTCTTGGGTTCTAGTCCCAGTTCTGCCACAGACTTGTCAAATCATTTACATTCTCTTTGCTTCATTTGACTCATCTGTAAATGGTTATACAATGGTTGTAGTAATACTCTTTGCACAGCATGCTGTGTGGCCTAATTAACTAATTGTTGTTTGAGATCCTTTGATGAAAGAGTGTGAAGTATTATTCATCCAAAACATACCTTCCGTGCTTCTCCCTATTGACCCATCCATTCGAGCAGTTCCCACCTGGTGGGCAGATTGAGGGAATTGATTTTCCAGCGAAGGACACTTGCGCTTGAAGCCGATCATTCCCTCTAGCCTTGTTCACGTGAATATCCTCCTTTTGGAAGGCACCTCAGATAAGGTCAACTATGTCTACAGACATTGAAGATGAAAATAAAATGAATCAAGTAGCAGGATACATCCTACTAATGTTTTACAGAGGAGAGATATTTCCACTTATGAATTCTTTCTCTTTTGTTGTGTGAGATCAACTTAAATAGATCTCTTGTCCTCTACCCTCTTTTGCTAAGCCTTCCCTCTCTCCAGACACACATACAACACTGCTGAAGTATTTTCAAAACAAAATGTATCTGTGCAAAAACTAATGTCTTTGCAAAATGACAATGCTGTCTTTTTCCCTTTCATGATCTAAATCATCCCTTGGTCTTTGTCTGATTTGAATGGCATCTTTCCCGTGTGCCGAGTGTTTTAATTTCTTTTTCTTTGGGCGTACTTTCCTCTCTGGAGCAGAGGGTTTACCCTGTTATTCCATTGATTGCATGCCATTTTGTCGTATAATGGAGCGGCTGCCTCAAGGAGACGGAAGGAAAAATGATCTAATGAGTTGTGAGCGCGCACCAAGTGAAGTTCACAGAAATCTCAAATTAACTCTATGTAATTCCTTTATGAACCAAGCCATAAAATCGCGCTTGGTACTTGCAGGGCAAATGTGAAGGCAGCTTTGTAATCTGGCTCCTCCCACACCTTCCACCATTTAAAAAAAAAAAAGAAATCTGATAAAAGTTCACAGTGGAGATGTAAATAATAACAGCTTGGTGACTGCAGTTCAAAGTTAGATGAAAATATTACCTAGCAATTAAATGCTAGAAGGTCTCGTAAACAACTGACGTCTTTACGGTGACATGGAGGAGGACTCTGGAGGTCAAGTCTCAGCATTTCATTGTAAATATGTGATTTATTATGCCATGCTGGAGAACATGCTGAAAATGAAAAGGGAAAATGTCACCCTAGATCATTAGAGTGCTTCAGTAAATCAGAGAAGTTGCTGCTGCTTACAGTAAATGACTTGTGACTCATTGAACCAACTGCTGACAGTCTGTATTAAAACATCTTGGTGCTAATAACCATGTTCCTCTCCTAGGTCGGACTATGATGACTGGAGACCAGCTCTGGCCAGCTTGCTTCAACCTATCCCATTTCCCAAGGAGTAAGTTCACAGCACCAGATTGTTTGTTGAGATCCCTGTTGGTGTGGTTGTTTTATGGTACAATCTCTACAGTCTGTTAAACCTTGTTGCACTGGAGAACTTGTGCCATGTGGCCACAGAAAAAGAGAAGCATGAATTTTTCCTGGCCCTGTGTCCCTCTCCCCTTTTTTCCAAGACAGTCATGGAGAGGAATGAGCAATTTGATACACTGGGGAGGGGAGTTGTAATGGAGGAGGAGGAAGCACATGACTTACTATCCAAGGACGTTTCATCCATGTGATCAGGTCTTTAATTGTCTGTATTGTGGTGTTTTGATAGAAAGAAGAATCTGCCCTGCCACCTAAGGAGCAGCCAAGTTCCCTCGGAAACCTATTAATGAGCACTAGTGTTTATAAAATGTAACTCTCCAAGGGTGAACATTACAGCCTATAATTGTACAATTTGCTAGCTTATCATGTCCCCCAGTGACCCAATGCCTTGAAGTAGCAAGGTCCAACTCCTCTGCATCATGCTACCTGGGCTATAGGATGGCTTGGGAAATATGAAACAGTGGCATCATTTCCCTAAGTCAGTCTTCTTGGGGTTCCCCGAGGGGGAGTATAACTCAGTACCATGATACAGTGCACTTTACAAAGTGACCAACAATTGCTTTAATGATGTACGACACTAATTAGTTGTGACCAAGTCTTGCAGTGCAATTGAAGAACGCACCTGGGTCTTTAAGGGAGACAAAATTCTATTTACAAATCTAGGTTCAGTGGCCAAATCATGAAGCCCTTTAGTCTTTCTGCTGACATGAACCTCCATTTAAGTTTAATGGGAATTTTGTCTAAATAAAGACTGGGTAAAAACGACTGGATTTTGTCCTTGTGCTATTAGTTTTTCGTAACTGTTAAATGAAGGGAGTTTTCTATCTCAGTCTATGTCTGCAATATTGTCCCTTTTATGTCATGTGGGCTGCAGTTGCTTTGCATGTTTAGGGAATGTGTTGGTAAGAATTGCAAAAATAAATAAATAAATCAAATTCTCAGATCTTTCTGTTTTAATTGCAGGGCTCTTGCACATGAGAAATTTACAAAGTAAGTGTTTTTCTTTAAAATGCCTTTCTGTGATACCATGAACAAGTCAGCACTAGCAAGGGTGGGTCGATAGGCGTCCTGTCTCCAATATTTTTGTCTGTGATGATCTGAGCGTATGTTCTGTTAGTAATAAAGTTATGTGGTATATTTTGTAATTTACTGCAGCAGCAAAAGTCCATGGACTAAAGACATTTGATACTGATAGAATTTACAAAACAGTTTGTCACTGTGCATCATCGAAAGCTTTCCAAGCCTCGTTTAAATAGGCACTATCACTTTTAGACCACCTACGTCTTGTGAACGCTGTTCCATTTATTTCTTTCTAAACTGCAAATATATAAATTTAAAGTGTAAGCCACAAGAAATGTGACGCCTGTGTGAATTCTACAACCAATCAACTGTTGGCTTTCATCCTTTTTTTTTAGGGAGCTGAAATATGTGATTCAGAGATTTGCGGAAGACCCAAGACAAGAAGTGAGTCTCTTTTTCCAGTTTAAGCAGAGTAGTAATCAAAGGGATTGTGAGTGCACTTGTCAAACGTTCCTGCATGAAGCAGTACAAGTGCCAGAGCACTGTGTAGTTCTCAGTCTGCTGCCCTTGATTCACCTAGAGAGCCGAAATGCATTCAGGATATAGGCTGCAGTATTATGAATGGCTTCTTGCCTTGTATATAAACATGTCCTCCATCCTCTGTGGCAGAAATTAGTTGATGATGTCATTGCTTTGCAGTAAAGTGCAACCAGCAAGAATTATTCTCCTATTTGCTGCATGCTCCCTCAGGCTCTTCCTCATCTGTTGAAAACAGGGGAGCAGCAAGCTCTGGATCCTGTGATTTACAAAACAAGAAGTTTTTGTTTAGCTGCATTTCAGTTTCGTTGGGTGTCAGTGACTTTGTTCTCATGAGCAAAGGAGGGTATTCCTGGAATCAGTGCATAGCTCTTGCGTCATGAAGGCTGACTGCTTCACAGCCACATATGTAACTTGTTTAACATAGTCAGCTGCAGCTGATTCAGACAGGGCCTCTCCTCACCATTAATCTTCTATATCAGCATGCAGTGAAAAAGAGCTACCACAGAACTACAGGCCAGGAGCAAGCTGAACCTGAATTGTTGTCCGTGCCGAGAATTTTTGGCAGTCGGGGTTTTTTTTAGACTCTCTAAGTCAAACTCGCCACTCTGGGGTAACTCCATTGACTTCTATAGGATTACACCACTGATGAATTTGGCCCAAGATTATTATGTACCCAAATGCAAGCTAATTAGCTTCACCTCCCCCTCACCTAAAACCTGAAATAAAGCTATGCCCATTCAAATGAGAAAGTCACAAGTGGGACTGCTTGCTGTAATGCATCAGAGTCCAAGAAGCGGGAGGACTCCTCTGAAAGACCATGGAGCTAGATATAATAGAAGCTACAATGGCAGTGGCATGTGCGGAGCCTCATTTGGACTAATGAGTGTCAGTTGTTTGGGCCAGTTCTTCTGCTCAGTTTCTGCCTTTTCTGTCTCTGCTGCTATCTCTTTCCTGGCTTTCACCCCTTGCACCTGGTGAGGTTTCATAGCAGCAGGAAGAACAAAATTTCATAAGTCAAATGAGCAAGCCACAATCTGCCACGGTTGGTATTTGGCTCACACCAGAAATGAAGACACACGTGGTGAAGGGAGCTCAGGCGTTTAAGCCTTTTATTTTCTAGTGGAGCTGCTCTAGATTAATGCTGTTTTGAGCTCTGTGTGAAGGAAATGAAAAGAGCTGTTCAGCCAGCATTGATAGAGTTCCACTCCTTGTTAAAGTGTTGATTCTGTTGAGTGATGCAAAAATCATGAATTGCCTGCAGCTCTGTAAATAATAATATTAACACCAAAAGAGACATCCCCCTTGCTTTGTGGAGTGGCTGCTCTGGGGATGCTAGGTGACATGCTGGACGTGCTGAGAATATTGGGATTAACCCTAACCTTCCAAGTGTCTTTGCTTTATCTGGCAGGTCCACTCCTGTTTGCTGAGTGTGCGGGCTGGCAAAGATGGCTGGTTCCAGCTATACAGTCCTGGGGGAGTGGCCTGTGATGACGATGGAGAACTATTTGCCAGTATGGTACGTGTCTGCAATAACGTGAGTTTAGTAATTTCTTAGTAGTCTTTAGCCAATATGTAGCTGGTGATAAGTAGCTTTGTTTACTTTGTCCCTGTCTTGCGAAATTATTACACTGTGAATCATCACTGTTTAACCAGTATATCCAAACCTTCATATGACCAGTTGTAATCCATTGTTCTCCCTTACAATGGCAATTTGGCTTGTATGTTAAGAAGAAAGCCATACATGTAGTGTTTATAGATCATTAATTAAGCTCCCTCAACACAGCCTTAAAACAAACAGAAGCGGGTGTTTTTTAAAAGGAAGTTAGGAGCTCCATTTTTAGAAGTAGATGCTGTCTCACACAGTGCAAGAGTGGCATCCACACGTTTGCACATGCCGACTGAGCATTTGTATGGCAGAGACGGGCACTAGCACAATAACAGACAGACGGACGGATGTGCTTGCACATGCAAATAACTGAATTTGCATTCTCATTTTTGAAAATTTGACCCATTTATTTTATTGGTATCACCCCCACCCCCAAAACTCCCATTGGGTGGTGATCACCATTAATGATCTGATTGTCAGTAAAATACAGTCACCTGAAGGGATTTTGTTCATAATATCCACCCCTTCGGTCTGAGGATTGTAGGTTACTGTGGATTTTCAACAAAACCGAAACATTGGAACCAATGGAGCACACACATTTTAACATTTCTGTCTAGTGTCTCCTCTCCGTCTATATGTTTTCATATTCTGTTTTCTTCTTGGGGATGTAACTGGAGAACATCAGCATTGCTCTGCCAGTTATTGTTACTGTTAGAAATCATGGTAATGGACACAGGAGATCTGAGTTCATTTCCTGGCTCTGCCACAGACTTCCCATGTGAGCCTTTTACGTCCCTCTGTGCCTAATGTGTAAGGTAAAGTGGGAAGATAGTCCTTCCCCGTTTCCTGTTGTGAGGAGACCTGTGTTAATGTTTGTGAGACACTCGGATCCGACCGTGATCTGTCACTAACTGAGGAGCTTAAGTCCCATAGGCATTTTTGAAAAGGATCCTCTTGGGTGATGTAAGTACCTACATGCCCATCTGTACAGTCACTGAAACTCAAGCTGATCAGCAAATTGTGAACCAGATCCTAGTCACAGTGTAGCTTCTTCTCTTCTGCGTTCCGTCCTTGCCGGTCCTAATCCTAGTCTTTGTTAAAACTGAATCATTGCTCTTGAGGGAGCTTTGTGACTGCATGGCATTGACAAGCCCAAGGTAGCATGAGAAAGCATGATGCTCCTCGCCCATAGCGCTATGGCATAGCCTGGGCTCTTTACAAGGATATTGATAAATATTTATAAAGAGCTATGGATGACTAACTGTAAAGCTTGAAAAAAAATCCTGTTCTGACTTGAACCTTAGCATTTTAGTATTTTTTTTTCCTGATCTTAAAAAAAATATTAATAGGGACACTTGCCTGAAAATTAGACCCTTTTGGCTATGAGAGCACCTCGCTTACAGACAGCAGCAGCAAATCAACGCTTAGGAAACAATGATCCTTTGTTAATGGAGAGTCCTCGCTGACAATAAAATGAGACATGAAAAAAGATACAGTAGTATATGATCTACTCTGTGTGCAGAATGGCTTCTGCTGTAGAATAATTGTCAGTGTTTTCCATGAGGTTTCAGCTGTTCTCTAGCAGAGTCCAGTATCGCGGTAGCACTGAGGAACTTCATGAGGCCCGGGGCAAAGCTTATAATATGGATCTCCTCTAAGGCCATGAGCTTCTGTGGCCATACCCTATATGGAGTCTGTATAGAAATCATACCTCAAACCCCATTTGTCCTCCATCTGTTGCATAGTATTCTTTGCATGCACAAACACATCCAAATTTTCCTTCTGTCTTATGCAATGTATGTGGCCACTGTCGAAATGGTCTATCTGCTGCGGAATAGCCATGCTGTTAGTTCCAGAGAGATGCAACTCTCACTGCATGCTGTGCCCAGTGTCAGCTTGGCCCAGGAGAAGCTGTAAAAGGTCTCACACTGTTCTGCGAGGAAGCTAATGCATGATTTCTGAATAGCATTCTATGTGCAGTGCCATGGTGAGCGAGAAGTCCGGGACTCCCCCACTCTCCATTCCAGACGTCTTGGAATTAGAATAAGGTCTTTCTCATTCTCTTCTGTGAGAGGAGTCCAGGTTCTTGACTGAATTTTGCAAGTGACTTTGCATTCCTGGCATAAAACTATCTCTGCGTATGTTGTGATGTCACTGCTCCAGGATTGGCCGTAGAATATGGAGTCTGTGAGCTGGTGGAATGACTCAGCAGAGAAGAAGGAAGAGGGGCTCAGTGAAGTCTTATGTTCAAGGGGGAAAAATGTGTGAAAGAGAAAGCAAAACCAATGTCTCATGAATGGGAAAGGAAGTGGAAGTTTCCCAGCTTCTGACTCAGCTGACTCCTGTGACCTCTGTGTGGGAACCCTGCCTTCCCAAGGCATTCTCCTCACACATGCACACCCCAGCTTTCCAAGCAGCCACTCTGATAGGCTCACCTCTTGTTCCAGGGAACAGGTGGTGGTGCCCCTTGTCAGAAAGACTTACTCGCCTCGCTCAGAGGCTCTCATCCAACTAGGTCAGCAGCACGAACCAAAAGCCATCAGCAGTGATCCAGTGGCCCTTATGAAATGGGTTGATTGCCAATACCACCCCAGTACTTCACCCGGCTTCCTTATTGGCCATCCCAGAAGAGAAACTGAGCTACAAATGAGCATGAAAGCTGCATTTGGGCTACTCTCCTGTCCCTCCAGATCAGGGCTCTGTGGGGAAGACTCCACTGCCACTGCCCACCTGTCCTTGGGTAATTGGAGGACTTTTCCTGTACTATCAGTTCAGCTCCTTCATTAATCCTATATTCACTAAGGGCCAGAATGTGCTTCCACGACTCATGCTGGGTAGCACCTTTCTCAGTGAATTAGTCCCATTGAAATCAACGAGCAATCAAGGGATCATTCAGGAATGCAAAGATGGCCGCCTTTGCAATGAAGCTATTGAAATATCGCAAGCTCTTTGTCACAGTGCTGACTGCTACCATTTCCCTTGCGGTAGATGGGATGTGGCTCTTTGACTGTTTTAGGGACATCCACGTTACTTCTCTAATCTCTGCCTCTCTTCTCTTCTAAACAGGTTCATATTTTAATGGGGTCTTGTTATAAGACCAAAAAATTCCTGCTTTCGCTGGCTGAAAACAAACTTGGACCCTGCATGCTCCTGGCTCTGAGGGGCAATCAGACCATGGTGGAGGTAATTCCTAGAGTAACCACTCAGATATATTTTGTGGGCAATAAATCGTATCAGAATCCTTAACTGCCTCTTCCAAAACAAGCCCTACTGAGATTATAGAAGCATTAGGCCAACTTTAAAACTATTGTGTAGTAAAATCAAACAAATAGTGAGGGATGTTCTGTTCTTTTGATTATGTGGCTGCTGTGAAGTATTGTTTTGCCACAATTATGAGCATGAGATACATGAAAAGTGGCTGTAGATACATTCGGAAGGATGTTCACTGTAGTCAGTCAGAGGTTCCATGATGTTGTGTGCTTTTGAATCAAGAAATGAGGCTGATGTCTAGTTCAGCAGTGTATGGAAGGGGGAGTGCAGGACGTAGTGCAGGACAGGACGGAAGCTTTTAAAGACATTCAGATGCCCTGCATAACTTTTATACGTCAAACGCCATCTGTAGGCTCCATCAAATGTTAAGAAACCTGTATTTCTCATAGCTAAGCATATATTTTATGGGGTCACACTTTCAGAAAGAGTATTTTAAACTGCACCTGCAAAATTAGGATCCAGGTAAAAAGTGCATTGGAAATTGTCATTTGTTTGCACCAACGTGCACTTTTAGTACATGGAGTGGCATATTGGTCTTACACTAATAGGTGTGCCATGTCATTTTTGTGGGTGCCTTTTATAGGAGGCTCCTTTGGAAATGTAGCTTCATGTTTTGGTTCAAAGGGAAATATGGGATGATTAAATAGGGAGAAGGAGTTTTAGTTCTTCACTAGCTTATTTCATTTATTTCAGGTAATTTTAATAGTATCTATATTAAGAAGTGGCCGTGTTGCTTAGTGGATAGAGCGCTGACTGGGACTCAGCAGACCTGCTCTGCCAGTGCCCTACTAGGTGCCCTTGGGCAAGTCTCTTCACTGATCTATGCCTCAGTTTCCCCATTTCTAATATGGGACATAATGATACTGACCTATTCGTAAAAGCACTTTGAGAGCGATTGGTGAAAAATGCTCTAGAAGAGCCTTTAGGTATTGTTATCATTTATTATTAATCCCTTCAATAATGGGGGATTTGCTGACTGAAGTTGAATACTGTGTTGCCTGAGTTCTTCTGATGCTTGAATTTTACATTTTAAAATAGATTTTGGTAAAAAGAGGAAATCCAGTCAAAAATGATCAGGAGAGAGAAGCTACGTTTTTTAATTGCCATGTGATATTGAATGACTGAAGAGGACAGACGTAGAGGGCAGGGTGGATAGGTCAAGTGTTCAGAGACCAAAAGCCATTCTTTACCATCAGTAAATTAGGATTTGTAGATTTTAAGGCCAGAAGGGGTCATTAAGATCACCTAGGCTGACCTCCTGCATAATAATGCAGACTGTAGAATTTCACCCTGTAGTTTGTGTCTATCCCAGGATACTCACCACAATCAAGATATTCATCGGAAATGAACAGCAAAGCTCCCAGTGAGTGATCTTTTTTTCTTCTCCTGCTAGATTCTGTGTTTGATGCTGGAATACAACATCATCGACAACAATGACACGCAGCTCCAGATCATCTCGACCCTGGAGAGCACGGACGTGGGAAAGAGAATGTATGAACAGCTGTGCGACAGGCAGAGGGAATTAAAAGAACTGGTATGTCGCCCTGCATATGATATTGCCACAGTACATAGCAGCCTGGACTCTCCAGAAATGGAGGTACAAAGGAAAGACAACCAGGGTGTGAAGTTCCCTGGAGCAGCAGAGTGGGAACTGTAATCAGAGGATTTCACTGTACATGTATCCCTAGTGTGAGATTTCTCTGTGAGTTTGAGCACATATTATGCTCCTGTATGAGATTCAATAACCTGTCTCCAATCAGCGTAAAGAACAATGGTGACATCGGACTGTACGTCATATTGTCACATCCTGCTACCTTATTACACACAGGTGGCATTTGAGTTGCAGCACAGCCTGGCATTTTGAAGTGCTTAGAACTTCACATCATCATCTTTGGGATGCAGCTTTAGTACTTTGTTCAGTTCCCAAGTGATGGACCTGAGGCCTAAATCAAATGGTCTGATGAGTTCAAGCAGCATTAAAGCTTGTAAACAAGTTCCTCATGTTTGAGTTTCCGGGTTTTAAACAAAAGAGTTACAAATTCAAAATGAATTTTGTCCATTTTGCAGTGATTCCTCTTGATCCTTCCAAACATTCTCTCTCTTTTTACACACTCTGTTTGTCTGTGTGTCTCTTTCTCCACTCTGTCCAAAGAAAGAATGTGCACAGATTGACAATGATTTACTAAAATACAAGGAATGCTCTGACCAGCAGCAGAATCCTACCCTGTTCCTACATCTTATCCCCGCTTCACAGGGTTATTTCATCAATGAGGCTAACCTCATATTGCCAGGTTGAACCCAGGCAGAGCATTGCACCAAAAAGCATTAAGTGCTCGAACATGGAACTCGCTTCAGCAGCAACAAACCTATCTTTGTTCCATTGCTGCTGCATACTTTGAGAATAATTTCAGTCCACCTAGAAGAACAAGGCAAGCTGATGGGTGAACTGGCAAGAAGCTTAGGAACTGAGGCAGGGCATGTTCTGACTAAAAACTTGCTATACTGTGGTTGAGATCTGAAATGTGGACAATGGCCTGTATAACCTAAGTATGTTCTCTGTTACAGCAAAGGAAAGGTGGTCCCACACGGTTAACACTGCCATCCAAATCCACAGTAAGTTAGTCTTGTTAATAGAAAAAATAGGCTTTGTTCCTTTTTTAGACATACTGATGTACCGTTGTCACAGGGTGCACAGGGAGAGATTGGCCCCAGTAGTTTTGCCAGTCTAAAGGACAGCCGTTCCATTGGGGATTCCACAAGTAAAGGGAAACTTGCGCTTTTAGGTCTGTGCAGTAGTTTTTAGTGCCACTACAAGTGCAACTCAGATTGTCAGAGTCGTATCCATGCGTAGATTTGGAATTTACAGTAGAATCTGGTGTGTGGATTTGAGGGCAGGATTTTACAGAAAACTTAAGCAGACTTCAGAATGTCTGATTCTGGACTTTACATTTGAAAGTTTGAAACAGACAATCACCGTTACAGTTGACTACAATGACGTACACTTTGATTAATGCCAGTGAAGCAGTTAATTGAGCGGAGCAGAATTGGGGCCTAGAACTTGAAATGGAATAGACTTTGGATCTGGGTAAATAACATGTCTTGTGGGTAATCTGACAATGAATCCCGCAGCTTCCATAATAACACTTGCAAAGAAGATTTTGTTGTAATGTTAGACTCAGCTGGGTTCATTTTCCAAGGGTTTATGAGGCAGTGCTGCCACAAGTGTTCAGCTCTTTGCCAAACAAGTAACCATACAGAGTAGTTCTGGTTTATCGCTATGAACGTGTGGCACAATTGTGCAACACTTGCTGGCCAGCATATCAGTCAGGTTACCGCAGATGGTTGCAGACTGAGTATTCTCCTGTTTATCACACTGATGTTTGCTTTCAGGATGCGGACCTGGCCCGGTTATTAAGTTCAGGATCCTTTGGAAATTTGGAAAACCTCAGCCTGGCCTTCACCAATGTAACGAGTGCCTGTGCTGAGCACCTCATCAAACTGCCTTCGCTCAAGCAGCTGAACCTGTGGTCAACTCAGGTATGTGTTTTGCAGACAGAAGGACTGAGACAGAAGCAGTGCTGACTAATTCTGAAATTGCAGGTTATGTCATTGTGAGAAGAATGTGAGTTCTGATGCGTGAAGAGGCCTTGTTAGAATGCATTTGCCTTCCTGCTATTTTTATATGCTGGTTTATGGCTTAGTCAACCATGTTTTCCTTATTTTAGAAGGCGTATTGTCATCTCGGGGTAAGAACTGCAATGCAGAACTCTGCAAATATTTTCAGACATTGAAATGAATTTCTTTGGTCACATCACACCTCTTTAGTGATTGCTGCTTATCAACATTCAAGTGCTCCAGTCTTGACTTTGTGAAACAAAATTTTAGATCATAGATGTCAGTGTGTTTTGCTCGGAAATGCTACTGCTTTCATTCAGTTAGGAAAGAGAGACGATTCCATGTTATTTATCTGACCAATCTCAACACAGTCTGTAGATAATGTTCAAGCTACTTGTAGTGACTTATCCGTGAATTGTGATGAATCCAACATTTAAAAAACAAGAACAGAAGAGGGGGAAAAATCAAATGATGAATACATGTGAGGAAACTGCAATCAGCTGATGGTGATTTTGTTAACAGAAAGAGGCCAAATTGATTAAATTACCCTACATTTAACAAGAAAGGCATTTAAGATTTTATTTTTCTTTACATTCCATGCTGGTTTTTGGTCTCCAAGGTCCAATATTGAATAGATTTTGTCCCTCATGGTAGAGCTCACCAGAAATAGTGCATTGATTCCCAATCTGACTGTGAAAAATTTGTGAATCTTTCTCCTCAATATTTCACATGAGCATTTTTGCCATTTTGTTCTACTGAGTTTTGCAAACAACTGATGTCCCTTTTTTGGTGCAAAATTGGACAAAATGTCTCACCAGAATGTTCAGACTTTTGATATGTGAATTCTGGAGATGCCTCTTGCTCAAAATGAGTTCATTTTTGTTGGACAAAGAGTCTGATCTCTTGCACACACAAAAATGCACAAATTTTGGGGTGAAATAATCCTCTGTGTTTTTTTGTTTTTGTTTTTTAAGTTGAAATGTGAGATTCCAGGTTTGAAGCCATTTTGCCTTTGATTTTGAATATTTTGTGCAGCGACATAGAATTTGGAAATAGCAGAGATCAGAGTCAATATGACCATTGCCCTACCAATACTATATTGTTCCTGGCACCAAAGTAGCCAGCTAATGCTAATTGGTGTGATACAGTTGGGAACTGGGCTGAGACTGCCATATGCCTGTTTCACATAGACTGGAGGGGCACATTTTCAAAGGATTCAATCCAGCGAAGGAATGGCCTTGTAGATTGTAACTCAGGAGATCTGTTTTAAAATTGTAAAACTACTAGAAACATGTTTATGGCATTGAGCAGGTGTCTTAATTTCTCTGTTCCCCATCTGTGAAATGTGGATAATACTTCCTTCACCCTTCTCTCTTCTTCATCCGAGACTGTAATAAATCTTTGGAGGGTGGGAGGGTTGAAGTCTCCTATGCAGATCACACCCTGAATATGCCACATACCCAGCCAAGTTGCTTGCAGAACAGTATTCTACCTGTTTTTAATGGAGTTTGCTTGTGCCCTGCAGTTTGGAGATGCAGGTTTGCGGCTTCTCTCTGAACACCTCACCATGCTGCAAGTGCTCAACTTGTGTGAGACCCCCGTCACAGATGCTGGGCTGCTGGCACTGAGCTGTAAGTCACCCAAATACACTCGGGGAATTCGTGTGTGTCAAAGACAAGGATTTCTGTGCTGTGCGATGATTAGAGAGGGCAGTGGGTGTCCAGGTTTGGCTTTCCATTGGCACAAGTAGCAAAAACGGGGATCTGAATCTCCCCAGCCTGCAGGAATAGGTGCTGGATTTGGTGTCCCTCATGGGACCCTCCCCCCCCAATAGTAATTCACCTCTACCTTATGCTCAGGTCCACTGGTCTTGCCATTGCCCAGTTTTGAAGTTACATATTTTATTCTTAATAACTGGGCCTATATAAACACTCTTTGTATATGCATTGCCCTGTAGATAAACCGGAATTATTAAATGGTTAGAGATAAGCCAGCCCGTAAATATCTCTCTGTATGTTTTTTCTTTTTTTTAGCCATGAAAAGCCTGTGTAGCTTAAATATGAACAGCACCAAACTTTCAGCCGACACCTATGAAGATCTCAAGGTATTTAGTTTTTGAGATCCATTTGTAAAAGTCAACCAGTAGTCTGTGAATACTGACAGAATCAGCATGAAAATACTAAGATCTTGGATAGCCTAGGCCAGTATAATGTGTATCAAGGAAGCGGTGTCCTGAGTCTTACGCTGGTGTTGGGATTGGTGGCGGCATCTTTATATATTTTTGTCCTCTTCATTGGTGATTGGTGGGGCAGCCTTGGGGGAGACCTTGTATTTCACCTATTTGAAAAAAGAGATGTTCTGTAGTCATAGAGAAATGGACAATCTGGAAACTCCAGAAGAAGAGATGGGCATTGCCTAAATTCAGATGTCTGTGCGGAGCATCTAAACAGAGTGTAACAAGCCCAGGAAGTTTAAGTCAGGAAAAGCACATTGTGCAGTGTAAATTGTGGGGTTTTTGAGGAAAAGCGACTGCAGAAATAGCACTGGGAGGTTTTGTGTTTGTCTCGCAGTGACACCCACATCTAGTCTGCTGAATGTATAAGTAAAAAGCTGGGAATATGAAACTCAAGCTGAATTCTTTCTGGTTTATGTGCCATCAGAAATGAAATGTTCCTATCGCAGAATTTTTAATCAGGTCTATTAATGATGCACAAGCTAGAATAGATTCTAGTTCCCTCTTCCAGAGCTGCGTGTGCCCTCTGATGCTACCAGGATTAAAAGGAGTATCAATTTAATTAGGAGATCTGACTCAGAATGCATACAGAAAATTAGACTGTTTGGGCAAAATGGTGCCATTTTTACATAGATGTTTATAAAGGCAGAACTCCTCTTTAAACAGAGCCCACTCGTGCACTGCCTCACACACCAAGATTTGCCATGTTCAGAGTTTGTTGTCCGCATTCTTCCTGGAACTTCATAGACAGGGTGACGTAATGCTCTGGAGTGGAGCAGGGGTAGGGAAGCAGCCACGGGTGGATTCAGACAAGGGCTGTGTGAAGCGGAATGGTTCTGTTTCTCATGACTTCACACGGACTTTTTCTTCATTTCGGTTTTGAGTGAGTCATGTCTCTGGAGATTTGTAAACTCAGACACTCAAAATGGAACACCTCGTTCCATCGAGTTTTGTGTCAAAATCTTAGATTTTCCCAGGTTCACTCAAAAAGGTCACAAACCTGGGCTGAGCTTTGAATTCTAGACAAGTCCTGGAACCAGCTGAATTTAAAAACTGCTTTGAGGGTTCATTGCAAATATACCTCCTAGTTCTTGCTTTGGAGACAGAATTCATGTATAGACCTGGTCACAGGGCTATTATCATATGGATTTTTCAGGGCTAGCTTTTCCAAACTTTAATGTGCATGTGCATCATAATTGTGCATGTAAAAAATTACATGCCACCAAACACCTGATTTGTACATGCAGTTAACACATTTGCACTTGCATCAAGTACTTGCTTGAGCAAATTGTCATTTACTTGTCATGTACACACATGGTCACGGTCACTGACTATTGGGCCCTGAAAGAAACAACACTCTCCCGAAACATGGTCTGTTAAAATGAATGAGTTAAAAGAATTTCTGGTCCCACACCAGCCCCTGAGCTCTCCTGACAGTTTCTGTGGCTTAACAGTCACATGTTCCTGTTTTGGTTCTGCGCTGCCCAGACACTACATGGCAAGACCCACACACGCAAGTGATACTATGGGGCAAACAGCAAAACCTGCGTGAAGTGTTGCCAGTTGCACAAAATTAAGCAAGCTGAAATAACAGACACATATCATTTTTCCTTTTGATCCCTTTTACTTCCATTCATCTGAGGGGACACTTGTAAAAGTAGTAGGGGAAAAAAATCCAGACAGAGGGTGACTTTTCAAAGAGAGAGATCAGCTTTCCCTTAGGCACTTGGTTTTGTATCTGTTGGGAATTCTCATTTCCAAGTGAGTATATTTTTGATTAAAAACCTGTCCTCCCCACCCCATGCGTCTTTGGGAGGATTCAGTCCCCAAGCCCTTATAGCAATGATGACATTTCCTGTCCACCCCCCTCCACCAGCAACACACTTGCGTGCACACAGATGCCCACAAACGTACTAGGCAGGTTGAACCAGACAATAAATAAACACCCACAACTGAAGTCATTGCCTAACTGAAAAATGATTTGCTTGCAGTGTCTGTAATCTTCTGACTAGCTCTTATCAAAATATATGTGCACATAAACCTTAATGCAGAGGTAATAATCACTCCTAGAAACATCAACAACCCTGAAAGGCGCTAGTCTAATTGTTTGTTTGTAGAGAATTCTACAGTTGCAGTAAGAGACCATAGACACACAAAGAGCCTGAGTCTGAACTCACCTGCATCCATAGAAATTGGGAGTAGCCCCAGGGAAGTTGATGGAACTACACTTTAAGTGAAATCAGAATTAGACTAAAGGTCATTAACGATGTTTGGGATCTTTATAATAAATTGTAGGGGGGGGATAGGGGAGGGAAATTAGGATTCGACAGACCGAGGGAGAAGTGTGTGATGCTGCGTATTTTATTCTGCGACTACAGTAGTGTCAGCTGATTGCTTTTACAAATGTCATTTTAAGGTTTTACATACAGCAGGTTGTGTTCATCAGTTATAGCCAGAACTAAAGACCAGGGTCTGGTCCTTATCTTGCATCTGTATAATCCCTCTGGCTTCAGTAGAGTTGCTCCTAATTTATATTGGTGTAACTGAGACCAGAACCAGGTCTCATACGTCTTTAAAATGAGTTTCTCATTGTTTCTTGAATAAGGCCTCAATCCATCAAGCAGTTACACATGTGCTTAACTTTACAGGTAATAGGGCTCCTCGTGCATAAATTAAGCACATGCTTAAGTGTTCACAGGATCAGGGCCTTTCTGGGGTGACTATTTGGTTTCGCTCATTGCATCAACCCTCATATTGTTCTGACAATGCAAACTTGTGAGAACCTGCAATCTTATCAGTAATTCAGATTTTTTTTCCCTCCCCTTTCAAACCAGGCTAAATTGCCCAACCTGAAAGAAGTGGATGTGCGCTACACCGAAGCCTGGTGAACTCTCTCTTTCTCTCTTTAGCTTCTGACAAGAAGAAAAAGATTTTAAAAACAAAACCAGAAAATAAAACAACTTTTGGCTAATACCTGTAGAGCAGTGAGTTCTGGGACTTCACTTCTAGCAGTTGTGGTTGTGAGATAGAGGAGTCGCTGTGTGTGGGGGAGGGTGAACTGAGCATGCCCAGGCCCTGCCTAATTCTTTTGGCTTTGTAATTTCAAAATCAACATAATTTAAATTGGAAAAAAAAACGACTTTGTAGCAGCAAGAGGATTCTAAAGAGTGGGAAAAACTCCATCTTTTGTGGATTTTATTTGCCTTTGTGTTTTATGCTGTGTGGAGGAAAAAAACAGAATACATCAATTTCTCATGGTTTTAATTGGGTTCCCTCAGCTGGAGCTCATCCATTAGAAACTCCTCCTCCTTCACCGTGTTTGTTCCAGGAAGGCAACCTGCAAAACATCGAGAAGATTAAAAAAAAACAACCCACATGATTTGCACCTCTCCCTGTGTCCTTGCAATTGTTATGCAAAGTAATTTTTTGTACATAAGATTTACATAATGCACCTATTTAAGAAAATGGTTCACAAATAACAGGTCTGGGACCTGTCTTTTATTTATGAATTGTTAATCCTTTTACTTTTTTTCTTTTTTTTTTTTTTGCATATAGTACTGTATTAACTAGTTTGCTGTCTTGGTTTTTTTTAAAGCCCTCCTTGAGGAATTGCCTGTTAGTAATGCATACCGTACTATAATCTCACTCTGTGTCAGAACACTCGCCCCACTGCATTTCTGATTTAAAAATGCCTCTGACATCATGCAGTCAGAAGGGAAAATATATATATCTCAAAAGAGGGGGTGAAGGGAAAGGCGCAGGTATTAATAAAAAACATAAATTTCATTCCTGAAAGACTGAAATCTTTCTCTGAGCCTTTTCAAGTCATATCAGGGTTAGGGGTTTGGGTGGGGGCAGGGAAACGTGTCAGTCATTTTACCAATGAGATATTTACAAAACTTGGTAAATTTCACAAGTCACCTCTGTCATTTTCTGTTTACGTCCAATATTTCAAAGAAAAGTTTTCCTGGAATTTCGTGCATAAGCTTTTTATTTCCCTCTTTCCTTTCATCATGCACGCCTTGTTTTGCATGTTCCTCTTGGGAGAGTGAGAAATAACATTGTTGCTGATCTAATAGCTCTACCCTGTCTGTACATGTGACCACTACTTTCCAGATCTCTCTCCCTCCGTCCCCCGCCGCCCCCCCAATTGCTTAAAAAATGATAAACAAAAATTGTGGTTTCTTTTATAAATATGCTGTTGACTTTATTTCATAATGAGCCTTTGTTGTACAGAGCTGCTTGGTTTTTTTTTTTTAAATTTTTTTCTTTCAGTTTAGCACTGTTATTTTATTCTTGAGCACCTCAAGATTTAACATACAACCAATGTAATTTTTTTATATATAAATATATATAAATATATATATATATATATCTTCAATGGAAGCCAGGCTTTTGTTGCGGGGCTGGTTTGTTTGGGAGGCTTTTTATTTTATGGGTTTGTTTTTTTTACTTTGTTGCTAGATAGATTACCCTGCCCAAATATTCTTACCAAACAAAAAAGAGAGAGAGAGAGAACAATTGGTTTAAGTCTTAACTCACTTAGTATGCCAGGTATTTTTTTTTTCTCCCTCAAATCCCAAACCTGTATAAGAACACAGCACGGGAAGAAAAGAATAAAATAAATAAAAGAAAAAATATGCCAACATTTTTCCTTAGCACTGTTGCTTTTACCAATGGTTTACTACTGTTCTGTAGCTGTGTACAAAGAGATGTGAAATAATTTCAGGCAAAAATAAACTGTAAGTGAATATCTTTTAGCTGCATGCTTTGTGCTTTTTTTTTTTTTTTTACTAAAGCTCTCGCACGGGCTGGTGGCAGGGGAATATCTCTGATACTTCCAGGAGATGAAGAATGACTTTGTGTTGAGGCACTGGACTGGGTCTTAGCAGATCTGAGTTCAATGCCCTGGTCTGCCACAGATTTCTTTGCCTCAGCTCCCGCTCTGGTAAAATAACACTGTCTTTGTCTATATATAAATTGTAAGCTTTTTGAGGTGGGGCAGTTTCTTATTCTGTGTATGTACAGCGCCTAAGACGATGGAGACTCACTCTCACTTTGGGCTTCATCACTTCTGCAGTACAAACAATAACAATAATAAAGGTGATTGGCATCAATAGAAGAGCCTAAGTAGATAGAACATAACCAGTAAATCAAACTATAAGGTTCGAGCACTGTGCTGGGACTCAGGAGGTGGGAGCTTCTGTTCCCAGCTCTGCCACTGGTTTGCCAGGCAACCTTGGGCAAATCACTTCACCAGCCACTTGCCTCAATTTCCTCATCTGTAAAATGGGGATAATGATACTGACCTCTTTTGTAAAGTGCTTTGAGCTCTACTGATGAAAAGTGCTAGATAAGAGCTATGCGGTGGTGGTATAGTTGTGTTGGTCCCAGGATGATATATTACTTGGGCCAATAAAAGATATTACCTCATCCTCCTTGTCTCTCTATGTAAGAGCTAGGCATTATTATAAGAATTGGAGGCTGCACTTACATTGCTTTGTTTTATTACTGGTCTTTGTATGGATTAGTCCTTGTGAAAGCTGACTGACTGCTCTGGGGGCTGGGTGCAGCCTGGGAAGTAGCAGTGCCAGCTTTCCTCACCACCTCCAGCCTTAACCGGGGGGTGGGGGAGCTTAGAGTTGAGAGGATAGTTAAGTCTCCACGCCGGTTCAATCCTTGGCACCTCCAGTAGAACTGATTATCTGCTGAAGCATTCCTAATACACACAAAACTGGGGGCTGCTGTCACAGGAGCAGCTGTATGGGTGGATTTTTGAGATGTGGCACCACACTGAGAGTGCCAAATTCAGTTCACATAGGGCACCAGACAGCTTTTGGATGGAAACAACTTTCAGCTATTGCCAACCTTGGTTGGCTTTGAATTGGTGACTTGTGGGTGACAGGCTCCCATACGAGTTCCCTAAGCCAACCATCCAGTCCCTAACCCAGGTCTTCTCAACACACACCTGGCAAATAGCTCCTGTGAGGCACTCAAAGCAGGAAGCCCTGGAAACACTGCGGCATTTCCGGCTCCAGAGTGCTGCTGATAAATTGGAGATAAGCTTCAGGAAAGCATCCAAATGGACTCCCTGATCCTGTGGAGATTTGCCCATCGTGACAGATAACTCACCACACAGCGTGCAGGCAGGATGCGAGCAAAGCATTCAGTCATGGCCTCACAAAGGCAGTGCCACATATAGACAATTATCAAATCCTCCTTGCCTCTGGTGAACCCGGCTTCCCCGCATCCTCGCTCTCACCCCGGCTAGTGCCTCCATGTTCCTTCAGAGTCACTTACTGCTCAGACAGGCCGTAAGAGCCGCGTGTGCAAATCTCCCTTATTCCACAGCTCAGACTGTACACAACTGAAGAAGAGTGTTTTGAGAATTGTCCCTCCCAACGGGGGAAGCACAGGCTGGACAACGATGTACCGAAATGGAGAAATCAGACCTTCTCCTCTTCCCAATGAATAAATGGGAGCTTTGCCCTGGGCTCTGTGGGCTCCATGTGACCCAAGAGTGGCAACCCCTCCATCCCCAAGCGCCATGAAAAGAACTTGCGGGAGGGTGGGGATTGTTGTTTGCAGCTGGGAAAAGACTCAGGGTTCATGCAGCTGTGGATGGGCAGGGGCTGCTTGTTTGCAGCTGGGAGGAGAGGCTGGTCCGTGCGTTTCCAGTGGGGAGGTGGCGTCTACGAGGCTGGCTCTACCCAGATGTGGTGTCCTGGCAAGCCCTCGGCTGGGGTGGGGGCTCATGGGGGGACCCTGCTGGGCGAATCGGTGAAGCAACATTTCAGAAAAGTTTCCCAAAGCCCTTTCATCTCAAGGCAGCTGAAAGAGCAAACCCGGGACGAGCAAAGCCAAGCTGCTGTGCGATGCGTTTTATAGTCCTCACTAGAGATCTACTGGATCTGGTCTCTCAGTGAAAGAGAGCCACACAGTCTAGCTGCTGAGCACTGGACGGGAGCCAGGAACCCTGGTGTTCTGATCCATGCTTTGACAAAGCCTTCCTGGGTGGCCTTGGGGCAAGCATCTCCCGTCTCTGTCCCCATGGACTGTGCCAAAATTAGACCCCACATTTCCTTCTGAGCCACCGTTCTAGCTCTGAAATCACTAGTAAGTGAGTATGCTAAGGGTGAGTGTAATCCTCCAAGTACCTTCCCCCTCACACAGACGTCCCTGCCTTTGCCTCTCCGTCTCCTGGGAGAGCCCCCACACCAGACAGTGCATGTCCTACTTACTCATGGGCTGGGCTGTGCTGGCTTCACCGAGTCTCTCTTGGCTTCTTTACCCCGAGTCCCCAGAACCATCCTGCTGATGTAGACTCGCTTCCTTCCTGAAGAAGTGGTGGACCTGACAGCTCAGCATGGCAGGGCGGGGAGGGATCCAACAGAGGCTAGACAGTATCAGTCACTCCAGCCTCACTGCAGACAAGAGCCTAACCTGACTTTCCTTCTGGCTGCCTGGGACAACTTCCTAGCACAGTGATCCATAGCAGCTGCTCCCTAGTCCCAGTGGAAGTAGCCTGTCCTCAGCGGCCATGGGAATTAGCTACAGTAGTTTCATAAGGGAGAAAAGCAGCTGCATTTTCCCTCTGAAAGCTGGAATACGAGTGGTTGGCAGGTTCTGGGCCCTGTTATTTTCATAAGATTTCACTAACTACTCCTCACACTTCTTTCCTTGGTAGGCTAGAGGAGAGCCCCAAGCTGGTGGCCTTACCCATCCTGCTCCTTCAACACGATGCTGATGTGCAAAGCAGAATCTTACACGAGCAACTGAATAAAGCGTTTGCTTTTCTAAAGGATGCAAAGCACTGCTATGCATGGCCGCTTGTCTCACAAAGCACCCGGGAGAAGGTGGCTTGGATTACAAACCATGTGCTTCACGTACTGCGAGAAGACCATTTGCTTATTAACAGCTCCAGCTTTTGCTGATTTAGAAAGGCAGCCCATGCACCCAGATTTCAGCAGCCTGAACTCCCTCGCTGGCATTTCGAGAAGATGGAAATGTGGCCATCACATGCCGGAGCCTAAGGACTCAGGATGGTCAAGGTGGTGTACTGCAATCTAGGAGACCTGGGGGTCAACCTTTACTAGGCTGGTAATATTCACTGGTAGACAGAACAAAAGGCTGGAAATCCTGAGACCTGGGTTTTATATTCCAGGGTGTGTGTGTGTGTGTGTGTGTGAGAGAGAGAAAGAGACTTTGAGCAAGTTACTTCTCTATGTACCTCAGTTTCCCCATCTGAAGAATAAATGATTCTCCCCCTGACTTTTTTTTTCCTTCATAAAGCGCTTTCAGACCAGTAATTGCTCATTCATAATTATTCATCTCTTTTCCCCAGGATGGCAAGTCAAACAAAAACCAAAAGAAGCTAGAATGATGACAAATCTGTAATTAAACAGAAGGATATCTGTGGTCTTGCTAACTTTTCAGTAGTCATGTCTGTGCAAGTTGCCTTAGGCATCCAGCCAGTGACAACAGCAAAGAAACTATCTTAGAACTTTCCAGTGATCACACCAGGTTAGTTATTGTCAGATCTGGCAAATAGTGGGAGGGTTGTGCAAATGGACTAATCAGCGCTGACATCACACACAGCAATTATTGATGAGATTTCTGGCAGGTGTTAGCACTGCATTCTGCCTCCTTAAAATTCCCTCTGCAGTTTGTTGGATATGGTTGTGACGTGATTCATAGTCTTTATAGAAATATGCTTATGATTTGTATATGACATAACTAAGATATATTTTTTGCAAGATGGCTCATGTAAGAATTCATTGGAAAAGTTATAATTTTACCAAATGTGATTATCCAATTTGTATACATGTATCATTTCTGTATCTGGAGTTAGGAATATTGACTATGTAACAAAGGCTGCCTGCCTTATGTAAATTCAATTTAAGGCTGGGGCCGGGCGAGTAAGGCAAACAGGACTCTTCTCCATTGCCTTTCTGTCCAAGAAGAGAGACAGCTGAAAGTACCTGAAGAGACAAAGGAACTGAGCGGTGGGAAAGGCTGAGTCCAGACTAAGACAGGAATCTAGTCTGTAAAGAGAAAGAGCTGGAACTCTGAGCTAAAGAAACTCTGCAGCTTGCCCAAAACAACATGGAGCGTGAGCAATTACATTTTGTAACCTGTTTCTTGAATGTGTTACGCTTTGTTTGTGTGGTTCGTTTTATTTGCTCAGTAATCTGCTTTGTTCTGTTTGCCATCCCTTATAATCACTTAAAACTGACCTTTAACAGTTAATAAACTTATTTCTTGTTTATAACATAACCCAGTTTGTGCAGTTCATTTATTGGGGGGCAACAAGCTGTGCATATCTCTCCGCTGTGAGGGAGAGGGCTATTGTTCTGAGCTTGTGCTCTGCAGATCTTTCTATACAGCACAAGACAATATTTTTTTGGGTTTATTCCCCAAAAGGGAAGTGCAGGTGAGTACTTGGTGAATCCTCCAACGCACAGCTGACTTTGGCCTGTGTCTGGGTGTGTGTGTGTGTGCGCACTATACAAGGCTTCAGAGCTTGGCACAGCTAGGATAAGGTGAGGAAACTCAGGCTGGTGGAATGGGTAGATCCAGTGGGACCCCAGCACATCAGGTGGCATCCCGGATGGGGAGGTGGTTCCAACCCTTCACAAGGGTCCCTTTCTTCCCTCCCCCATTGTGTGCTGAGGGGTGTGAGCTGTCCGAAAGCTGTCACGTTTCCCGTCAGAGGGAACTATGGAAGCGTGCAGGGTTCGAGTCCAGAGCTTTGTCCAAGCTACAGAATCAGAGTGTTCACTGGAACTGGTGGGATAGCTCTGGGATAAGTTGCACCAGTGCAGTGCATCCTCAGTAGGCATCCTGCTGCAGGTGCACTTATCTATGGCCAGTCAACAGAAGGGCTGTGGTGTACTGCCATCTGGGTATCTATTCCATAGTTCCCAGTACAGCTACTTCAAGCACTGGAGTGCAGGAACTGATGGATGGTATTTTGGAAGCCTAGGGAATGATGGGAATTGGAGTCAAACTCCCATACACCCCGACAGCCATTTCCACAACGTATTTCCCATCTGCAGGAGAAGCTGGAAAACCAGCACTCAAGCCTGGCTCAGCCAGCCAAATTTGCGCTCAAAGGCCTGAAAACTCAGCAGCAGCGAGCCAGCTCAGGCAGAGCATGCGAGGAGCCAGCGAAGAACCATTCCACAGCTTTGAGCTGCAAGCCAGAGAGTGATTTTGACCCAGCTTCACTTCACTGGCTAACAGGCTCCAAGAACTACCTGTCCTGGACCCCTACTTGGCAGAGTGCCAATTTTGGGTCAGGACCACAGCAGCTGAGGAGAACAGTTGTTCTTTGAGTGATGGTCTCTATTGTATTCCACTGAGGGTTATGCGCCAGGCGCCTGGAGTCATTCTCAAGACTTACCCCAATCTCCTTTCGTCCCTGAGCTCCGTGCCTGCCCATGGGCTGGACAAGATGGAGCTATACAAGCTGGGTGTCACCAACACACCGAAAACACTTTAACCCGCAGCTCCCCCGTAACCCTCCTGGCAGACTCTCATACACCTTTGACGGAAGGGATGACAGGAAAGATGCCTGCAGCGTCCCATGGTTCCAGTGCTTGCTCTCCAGTGGAAAATAGAGACCTGCTATGCTTTCGGTCAGATATACAGAGCGTGGGCACGCCATCTCCTGTCCAGTCCCTCTGGAGTTCATGCTGCACTGAGGCCGGAGTAGGAGTCGTCTGTTGTCATCTTCGTGGGCCTCAGCAACACAAAACAGAGGGCAAAAGGTGTTTTCCGTGTCTCTGCCACTTTGCTACATTCTAGTTCACCAAGTGCCTGGGGTTTGCTTCTGGGTGAAATGTCCGTTAGAAACGTAGCAGTTGTGCAAGCTCTCGGCGGGGGCGGGGGGTGCCTTATAATAAAAAGGGAGCTGTGTGTGCAACTGATGGGAAATGGAGCCCGGAGTATCATTCATCACCAGTGGGCATTGCCTAGAGCTGTGCACGATTCTGTCTTTGGGCCTGGGCTGCCATTCCCCAGGTTCCCAAGAGTTGGGAATTCTGTGGCAGCATCACATTCAACCCCAAGGGGAAGAGAGTGCCTTGAGATACGCTAGAGTAATTCTTCTGGGCAAGTAGGGAGTGACGTGAAATGGGAGGCCTGCCTGAGTTCTTGGCTGGGATTTGGGGCCCTGAGAATGGGGGTACATATGAAATAAAATACCCACCGCCTCCTTCCTAAAATCCGCTTCAGAAATCAGGCAAAGATTTACCCTTAATTTCTTAGGGGTGCAGAAGTGACAGCTTGGCTCTTTGCTTGTGCCAGGTGAGGGTTGGTGACGAGCAGCACAGGGTCATTCTAGCAGCCACCTACCCAGGCGGCACCTTAAAAAGTTTTAAATAAGAGCATGAAAGACTCAATGTTCTCAGCTGCCTGGTGATCGCTTGTGAGGCAGGAGCCCTCTCCTGAAGGTTAGCACAGAGCCTTGGAGTGCAGCAGCCCTCGACCAACCTTTGGCTCTGTTTCCTAGGTTTTTACATTGAACATAGATGGGTTGTTTGAACCATAGCTAAATGTAATATATTAGAGTGCTCTCCACTCCCCAGCAGCATTCTATGCCCCAGCTTCCAGCCTAAAAAGGTCCAGGCAAGGCATCTTCTGAATGCCTCATCCCACTGCAATGCTCAGATCTAACTCCTCTGTCTCTTTGTAGCATGGAAATCTTTTATGCTGACTTTGGCACCAGTAATGGGTGCAGCTCAGATAGCACTGATGTTTGGATGCTCATACAAATTATATGGATTTCTTGGGTTTGGAAAAAAGGCCTTGCGTTTGCAGGCTGTCTTTTGGTCCAGCTAAGACTGAAAAATAAGGATGAACAAAAGCGAACCCTAATTTTCCAAAGGTTTAGTCTGGGTTTTGGACTAAGAACCATCAGTGAAGGTAAGTGGGGTTTTATTCTGTCTTGAGAGACAGTATCAGAACAAGAGATCAACTCTAGTGGTTTGCAGGGTATTCAGTTACTGCATATCCAGTTAACATGCCCTGTTCTTGCTTCCAGGTTTCTTAAAAGCGATCAATTAACCAGTCTTTCTTGTTTTTATTTGGGTGTATGTGACTGTATGAAACACAGGCACACACTATATATAGATATGATTTATTAAATGTTTCGCAACACCACAGGTCAGAGAAAGTGCACTTTCTTCACTCCTGAGTATCCTTACTTTCTTTACATTTATAAACAGTTAAACCACAGTATTGCCATTATTTTTATGTGAAAGACAACTTTGACCTCTCTTAGCCTTTGTAAAGCCAACCAGATGTCCTTGTTGGAACCCATCATTCAACTGTTATTGCTCTGAATCTTGAGTTTTTAATGATTTTTTGCCAACTAAATATAGTACATGCATAAAAATACTTGCTTTAGTGCCATCTATAACATCCATTTTTTCCATCCACTCTCCTTTCTATTGACTAGGGAATATCTTGGGTAAATATTTGAGAGGAACCACTTTGATTAATAACATGTCTCAGAATATACTTTATGTCAATAGTATTGGCTATACAGGCATTTTTCCTGTCAAGATGGTACGTAGTGCTTATTTTTAGAAATCATACATATGTTTTTAAAATACTAGATGGAAACTAGTATTGTAATAGGGCTCCAAATACATATACACACATCTTACAGTGCTCATTTAATCTTCAAGGAACATTACCGGTATAACATTTATAATATACAAATATATCTATATCCATGTTACTAATAACACCTTCATGGATTAAAACAAAGAATTGTTAAACTTTCATTTACTGTCCATTATTTATGTTGCTGTTTATTTGGCACTTTTCACCCAGTTTGAACAGTGAAACTAAACTAGTCTGTTTCACTTTCTGTTGATATAGTAAACAGATTCTTGTTAATTTCACTTTCCAGTTGGCATACACTAGCACAGTGTTAAACACAGGAGGAGGAAGTTGAAGACTAGGATTCACACAGGAGTTAAGAAAGTTAAATCCCAGGCTAGATTCGCCTCTCTTTGCAAAGCTCCCATTGCCATTTTCAGTAACATCAGTAATATGTGAAAATGCTTCTGTGAGGTTGTGTAAATCCCTTTTTCCAACAAAAAAAACTAAACATAGGGCCTAAAACTTATTGCCAGCTTTCCTTCAGATAAAGTGTTTTCAGCATGTTTGTTATGTGCTCCAACTCGTTTTTTGGGTGTACTTAAAATGGGGAAATAATGAGTTAGGTATATGCTTGACAAATTTTATTAATGACAATGAGATTAGTGATGCTATTGATTTTCTTTGTCAAGGGCTTTGAGTTCTACTGATGAAAAGTACAGTATAGGAGGTGAGGTATTACTGTTATTTGGTCAGTAAAATACTATGTTGTGAACCTGAGGGGATGGTGCATTTATCAAAAGAGTCTTTTGAATTTCAAAGGGAGCATAATAATAAAACAGATGCGAGTTTCACATGATCATTGTTTTATTCACAAGAGGCAGCTGCACCACTATTGTGCTTCCGTGTAGATACTTGCTAGAGTGATGAAAGAGGGCACAGTTAATCCACTGCCCAAGGAGACGATAGCTAGGTAGATGGAATTATTCTTCCATTGACCTAGCACTGTCTACTCTACACCATGGGTCAGGTCGGCTTAACTACCTGAGTTTTTCACACCCCAGACCTACGTAGCTGGGGCAACTTAACTTTTGAGTGTACATCTGGCCTTATTCCCGTATGGGAGGGGAGTAAGCTATGCTGATGTAAGGCACCTTTATACTGGTACAACTGTGTCCACACTGGGGGGTTGTTTCAGTACAAGTTAATCGGTTAAATAAAACCCATGCCCTAACCAGCGCAGTTATACCACTACACGAACTGTGTATAGAGCAGGCCTAGAAAGTCAATAAATTCAAAGTTAAGGTGCTGCCTTAACACTGCTCCCTCACGTTAACCAGGTGGCTGATTCATTAACCCAGCAGCTGCTTCAAAGTGGAGATAGTCAAAAATATGTTGATTGGCTGGGCCTTGGCATCCAGTAAAATGGTTGACGTTTGTTATACTGTCTCTGATGAAGTAGAGCCAGACTTCTGGCCCTTGCCAAGGGCTAACAATAATAGCAGAAGGAGGCTCAGGCAGGTTAAGGAACTTGCCTAAGGTCACCCTGCATAAAATTCAGGCCTATAGCGAGGGCTGGCAAAAGGCCTACGTATCTTAAGTCCTCATTAAGCCTTTGAAATGGCACAGAAATGATGCGTATTATTTTTATTAAATGTTGTTTGTATTGCGTAGCACCTACGGATCCGTCATGGACAGGATCCCTATACCCACTGTATAAACACAGGAAACAAAAAAGTCCTGACGTCCAAAAGCTAATGGCTCTCGTACGGGCCCTCTGCCTAGGGAGGAATTTCACCCACAGGAAGTCATGGCAGCACCGGTAATAGAATCCCGGGGCCCAGCCTAAGGCTAAGCCCTGCAGCTTACATCCTCTCTTATCCAGTTTGGGTAGTGAAAAAGCAATGTTTACAAGGCCCAGTTTTCACTCAGCCTCAGCTGTAGTGCAGCAGAGCATTGGTGACACAGTTTTCAGCATGCCCTTGGCATAAGAAACCCTCTCATTTTTTTTCTCCTAGAAAATGAGCCACTTCTAGCTGAACACATGATTCCTTGCATCACCTTCCTGGAGAGCACAGCAGCAATAAAATAATCTCGCGTCGTCTTTTTCAATCCGCAAGGCAGGCTGGCGATGCCAGGGGTCTTTCGACTAATCCAACTTAAACACAGCAACAGACGGCCGCTTCCCTTCTCAGCCAGCTAAAAACGGGCCAGGCCTCATTTGAGGATAGATTTAGTCTTAAAAAATAATAAAGTGCCATTAAAAACATGGCAGCTGGGTTAGCTGAAGTAAAGGAAAATGTAGTGTGGGCCAGGGGGTCCCAACGGCAATTACAAAGCAGACACCAAATGCTCTCATTCTGGCTCGCTCTGACTGATTGAGTTCGACAGTTCCAATCCCTTAGATACTGGGTTTAATCCTGACCCCAGCTCTGGCCCTTTTCCACTGCTCTAGTGGTGCAAAGGAGCTGCAAGGCAACTGGATTTCCCCTTCCATGTTGGGGGGTTCCCAGCAGATGGAGTCTAGTGTAGCCAGCTCAAACAGCATCCCCCTGCTGTGCCCAGCCTAGGTGGCCTGCCAGGTGTGTTCCTGGAGATAGATGGGGCTGTAACCAAAGTACACGGCACTGCAGCAATTCCTGACTCGTAAATAGCCCTTAAATTGGGCCTTAGCCAGCCAGGAATAGTCAGACTCAGGCTCAGAGAGGTACAAAGGCTCCCCACCTTGCAGCTGTACCCAGCAGATCTGAGGGTTGGAGCCATGAGGATTATACTTACTCATACAGCCCCCTCCTAACAGAAGCAGTGTCAGCATCTTGATACCATGGTGATAGAGAGGCCATTGTTCATTTCTTAGGAAGTAGAGGAAAACCAACCCCTCTGTAATGGGGTGGACTAGGTTGGCTGCTGAGACGAAGTTTTCTCATACTTGAAAAGCACATTCTGAATAGATACTCAGCTTGCTGAAAGGCAGCAGGGCCTGATGCAGTGACAGGGGAAGCAAGCATTGCACAGTGAAAGATTTTTATACTGATCGCCCATTACCTCGGGCAACAGAGAAAATGTAGGGCTGGAAGGGATCTCAAGAGATGCTCATTCTCCCCCATGATGCAGCAGGATTAAATACCTGACAGGACTTTAATCTAACAACTAAAACCACCTTGCCCTTGCCTGCATTTAATGATGGCTCACATGAGCCTTCTTAAAGCAATGCAGCTCTCTGCATGGATCGTCCTGTGGAAGGTGCACTAGCAGTCCAAAGGATTGTTGTTATATTCCCTGCTTGGGTTTCTGCTTCTCTTGGCATTGTGCAGGTCAACCTTTGGAACTACAGCTGCACTTGGGGATTCTGGCCCTGGTTCAGTCACTTCTACTCAGTTCAGGTTTCTCTACCTCTTTCCAGATGTGGTGTCCTGCTCCAGTCCACAAGCGTATAATTAAGTACATTGCCCTCTCCCGCAAAATACTAGCTGCTTTGGCTTATCAAGGTGCTCCAAGGCTGGCAGGCAGGGATGATGCAGTGCAGAGCTTCTGAGTTGCAAATATTCAGCCTGCGTCATTTATGCAAATTAAATTATTCATAGTTATCAAATATTCAGATTAGGGTATTGTATCAATTGCATAGATTCTCCCATTTTTCACGTTTTCTACCTTAAGAGGTATCCCTAGATTAACGTTAAGCTCCCTGTAGAGTAATCGAGCATTGACAGTTCCACCTTAAAATAACATTTGACAATGTGTGTTTTGCATTTCTCTGTAGCTAAATCTGCAAGCACTCACTTGAAAAACACTGCTCTTTGCAGAGAAGTCGGATGTGAGACACACTGCCCTATTCACTGCTTTCATATTGGGCCTGCCTTAACCAGGAAGAGTCAAATAATTGTTCAGAAAAACAGTCTCTGACAATTTATCAGGATGTTGGCAGCAGGAAGTAATTTATACTCTTAGTACAGGAAGGTGCTGTAGTATTTTTGTTTACAAGATAAAAAGGAGAAGGATGTCAGTAGTGAGTCTATGGTATCCAATGTTAGAGGTATTGGTTCTGCTTTTGACCCCCTGTCATACCTATAATCAGCTGTCCACAGAATGGTGGGCATGGTTCAGTGCTGGTATCATGCTGGTTGATTCCTTCCCTGCCCTAGTTGTGACAATATGCCCATGCACACAATTTGTCTGACATCAGCTGGGTTTATTTGTGACATGAAGTCTGCTTATTGGTATGGTAGGACAGCAGGGACTGGCACCTCTCCCTCCATGATGTTGCATGGTTGAGGGGGGAGAAGGGGAATGAGAACATCTGAGACTTTGCAGAAGGCTCTCTGCTCCTTGCAGGATTGGGCCGTTTGTCTGGGAAACTGCTCGGGAACTAATGATTTCTAGCCAAGAAGGAACAGTCTGGCCTGGCCTGTGCACATAAAATGATCTTTAGAAAGAGTGTGTGTAGTGTGAATAATGAGGAGGGGGTATAGTGAGCAAAGTTTGATTTGTTAAGCAGATTTTCAGGGGGGAAGCTGCTTGAATAGGAAGCCAGCACATATAGCACTCCTTGCCAGCAGAACAAGCAACAACTGCTGGGTTGGCCCCGGGGGGCTGGGATGGAGAGAGAGCCCAGTAGGGAGCTTGCCCCCTCATGTCCCCCACCCCTGACCCCAGGGAGTACTGTCTGTATTTCTCTTCTCAGTGAAGTGTTTCCTCATCAGCTGAGCCAGTGCCCAAAAGCCCCAAACTCTGTGTGTCATGATACACTGGCTGATGAACAAGGGCAACACTGCAGCTTCGTTATGCTGCCCCTTCCAAATTCTCTCTATTTTTGAATGCACAAGAAAAGAAAGGAAATAAAAAGTCACACTTGAGGTTACCGCTGCTCTCTCAGCCACAAAGCCCATGACATCAGTGTTGTCATGGTGACCAAATCTTCACTTAGGTATCCTGAGTGCTGTTCGCTTACTGGCTACCAAGGAAACCACTGTAAGTGACAATGCAAGTATCACACTCAAGCACACATCACAGCTTTGTTACTGACGTGGCCTCTGGCAGCACCGCTAGATCTGAAGGCCTTTCCCTCTAATTCCATCCTGCAGGAGCTGATGCTCCTGGGAGGTAATGCACGTTCTCAGCGCCTGCGGGAGCTGGGGCAACTGGCATGTTTGCACAGTGAATGGAAGCAACTTAACGGAGCTACTGGATTCTTTGATCTCCCATGAGTTATTGTCAGGACATTTCCTACACCTTACTCTGAAGGTGACAATCAACGTGTGCATTAACATGAGTGCGCTGCCTCTTCGGCTGTATGAAACTAGGCAGCTTGGTTAATGCCAACTTCCTCATTAGTGTTTGTTTCACTTCTTGTGATTCACATCTCTGGAGTTTTGCTTTGTGTTCCTGTGAACCTGCAAACTCATAAGAAAACTCAGACAAAGGGGTGGAGTTTGACTGGTTACTGAACAAAGTTTCTTGATAGTCTCGAACAAAACTGGGTCAAATTAAGTCCAGGTGGTTCATGGAATCTGGCCATGTATGTTACAGTTCAAGTCCCCATTCATCTCAAAGGATAAATGCCTCTTAAGACAATAGAATGGAGATCATGGTAAGGGATCTCGTTGCATGTATGATTCGTTGCATGCACCTTCCTTAAAGCCTTGTCCATGTATGAAGAGAGACATGTATTCACAGAAAGGGGACAGGCCTCACCCATTCTCCATTGTCTGCTTTTCTCATGCCCACCCCACAGAAACCCCTCTGTGTAGACTTCATGGAGTTTCTGCTTCTTTGAGATGGAAGTGGAGGGTTGGCAGGCAGGATTGGGAGAAGTAGAGAAACCATTTAGGCTCTTCTACCTCAACTTTTGGTAGAACACAATACCAGTTAACTCAGCCTGGAAATGTGTGAAACTCCCAGCTTCTTTGATAGGGGGAGCAACCTCCACCAGCACCCAGAAGAGAAGAATTCAGAGGAAATTCAATTAATTGAGTTACTGTGTCCTTTCCCCAAAATGACTCGTTTCTGCCAAAAACAAGAGAATGATCTGAGTTCTGTAGAGCTCATTACATAATTGTTTCTTCCATGTGGCAATGATCCCTTTCATATCTTGTCTGTTTTTCAAGATCTTTGCAACTTTCCTCTGACACACTGGGGCTAGCATTTCTGGAACATGGAGAAGTAATGTTCTCTGCATATCTTAATAGGGAGAGTTCCACTGATAGCATCGATATCTGCTGGATACTTCCCTTCACTAGGAGAAGGAGAACAGTCAATAACAGAGCTAGCTGAAAAACTGGAACTTTTTTGGTGAAAAAATTAAAGAGAAGATTGTACCTTTTTTCATCAACAATTTCAATTTTTTTCAACCAGCTGTAGTTAATGACACTGTGGGCTTGTCTACATGATCGGTTAGCACACAGCGAGCTGCGGTGTTGAATCTTCTAGCCATGTGAACTCTGCCACCATACACTAAGCGTTCCATCATGCACTTTGACAGCCTCCTGTTTTACAGAGCACTAAGGAACTTTGATTGCACTGGAGCAAGGTTCCCACAGCTGCTTAGTGTGTGACAGGCCTCCCCCTGGCTTACTGTGGACTAAACGTCAGTGTGGACAAGCTCTACGCTTTTAAGCATTTTTATGTCCTGAGAAATCTCACTATGACCTGTTCCAACCTGATGTGACATCAACACTTACTGGATCATGGAACCAAGTCATAGGGGTCCAGGTAACTGACTTTTATAACAAGCTCTCTGCCACTGTTTTCAATGTTGCTGCTGCTATTATGATTACTATTATTTTATTTATTGTATTATTTATTTTACATCTTGGACATTTTGCGGTCTGCCAGAAAAAACAGAACTGAAGTGCTAAGTTCCAAAGTTCTCATGATTCATCCTTTCCACTGACTCAAATGGGCTATGGATCAGGGCCTGTATGAATGCAAAACTCCTAAACATTAACTGTCCCTTTCTTATTTTATTCCTAAGTCCTGGTTTTGAGTGCCTAATGGGTGAATATTATAGATGGCTAATTACTATCTAATTCATGTTAATGTTGTGACACCCTTTTGGGAGGACTGATCTGATCTCAAATGGGTCATATTTCTGATCTGTTTTCTTTAGGAGTGAGAGAGTACCAACAAATGCTCTTTGGCTCAGGATGACTGTGAAGAGTGATTAATTAGGAAATTAACATGTTCATGTCTCCATTATATCTATGCAAAACATGTGGCCCAAATCCTGTAGAACTTGACTCCCATTGACTTCTGTCACCACGGGTCATTGCATTCCTTAATAGGTCCATTGATTTCCATGGAGCTACTTGAGTGAGTAAAGTATTTGACCCAGGGTGTTTTCAGCTCATATGAGTTTTGTCCAACTCTTCTTTGGGTTAGTTGGCGCAGGTTTTGGATTTGAATGAACTCAAAATGATAGATTTTCCTGGCTAAGGGTCAAAACCACATACAACAAATAAATCCTTCACTGACACACACACACACAGAGGTCTGTGTCCAGGTTTGCAGAAAACGAAACTCAGGTCCACCCACTTCTAAGAGACTGCCTGATCCAAAGCCCATAGAAATTAATAGAAAAGGCACCTGTTGACTTCAATGGGCTTTGAATGAGGCCCAGATCACTCAGCGAACAATCTTATTTCTTAGTGAATTTTGACGAGCACCTTCGAAGTTTCAGTGATTTTATAATGGCAAATACATTGTCTCTCTTAAAATGTGACTGGAACAGAACCGCACGCATCTGGATAGAAAAAATTGTGTTCGTCTCTCTACACAATTGATCAGATCTTCAGCTTTTATTTTAAAAGCCACGATTTTGGCTCTTGAGCTGTTGCTGGAGAGAAAAGAACTCTTCCGTCTTAAAAAGAAACATCTGCTGGGAATGTGAGCTACTGCCTGATTGAGGACTTAGGGGTCTGCAATTAATCAACCTCTTCAGGCATGTCACCAAGGAGAATTCAAATGAGATGGACCAATTATGAAAAAGAAAAAGCAAAAAGCAAAAAAAAAAAAAAAAAAAAGCCAGGAAATATGTAAGTGCAGCCAAACTCCTTATGCTGGACTCCAAAAAATGAGGGATCTCATCTGTGGACTCACTGCTATGTTTTCAGGTGGATGAATGGACAAGACAGAAGGTCACCTTGGACTATTTTTCAAAGTTGGGAACAGACCCAGTTTATTCAGTGGCAAATGATGTCTCTAGGCCCAGAGACGTGTGTAAGCACAGACGCATGGGTATTCCACCTGCACTCTGTGCCAGTGAAAACTATTTGCCAGATTTTCTGTGTGTGTGTGTGTGTGTGTGTGTGTGTGTGTGTGTGTGTGTGTGAATATATGAATCTAAGTAGCCATACTACAGTTTCTGGATGAAATTATATTGCTTTCCAGTTTAATTATGCAATGAGTGAAACAGAGGACACTTCCTGGCAGTTGTTAACTTGCTGGAGAAACTGAAGGCCCATTTCTGAGTGCTGAGCTTGACACATTGAAAAGGCCCAGTTTTTAGTAAGTGTTGAGGACCCAACCTCTGACAGTCAAGAATCTTTAAAGTATCCCAAGTTGTGCAAATTCAATGGTCATTTTTGAAAGTGTAGATCATAATCCACTGCAAAGAAATAGCTGACTCGGGGTCACTACTGTTACTGTATAGACTGTTCAAATGAAAACTACGAATGGACGCACTGATATAAATTCTTTCCATTTACTGATAAGTTAACGTTTGGACAATAACAAGAATAAGGGGCCCTTGTGCCAGCACTGGTCTTTTTCAGGCAGTATAATAGGAAACCATTCTAGAGGTATCGATGAGAAGCGGATATTTACTCCTGTTAGAGATAAATACTGAGATTTCTGGTCTCAGGAAGTGAATTTTTGTCACGATGAACTGAATCAGGGCTGTTTGTGGTTGAAGTCAATGAGAGACTCATCTAGGCCATCTCCCTGCCAATGTCTTTCTCTTTGCAGCCTGAGATGGGCCAATATGATAGTGAGAAGCTTTGGAGAAAATGAGGAGGGAAAATGGTGACCCCCATTGGAACAGGTGTAACAAGGAAAATGGGGGTGACAGGGATGGAGTGAAGGACAGTGTAGGAATGATTCATTCCTAGATTTTTTTAAGTCCAGAAAGAACATTAAGATGATCCAGTCTGACCTCTTGTATAATAATAATTGGGGATATACCTATCTCCTAGAACTGGAAGGGACCTTGAAGGGTCATCCAGTCCAGGCCCCTGCCTTCACTAGCAGGACCAAGTACTGAATTTTGCCCCAGATCTCTAAGTGGCCCCCTTGAGAACTGAACTTAAAGCCCTGAGTTTAGCAGGCCAATGCTCAAACCACTGAGCTATCCTTCCCCCATTAACACAAACCACAGAATTTCTCCCAGTAATTCCTGCATCAAGCCAATAAGTGATATTTGCTAATGGGAGAAAGATATGGGGGTGGGGAGGTCAACACCATCACAAACAAAGAAAACCAATTCTAGGCTTGTTCTATTGCTCTGGGAGTTTGGAATGGAACATTCCATGCTCACATTGTTTTATTTATTGCAGTTTTGAAAATGCAAACCACAGATGACCAGGGCAAAAACAAAATGAACCCAAAGATCAGCATGCAATGGAAATCATGTTCTTAGTTTGCTTCGGATCATCCATTATTTTTTGGTAAGGAAGATGCCTCATTATTGTAACATTAATCTTCTATATACATTTGGCAGAAATCAAAATACTGCCTTTGTCTGTAGTTAGATCTGCTTGTACAGCTCTGACTGTATCCAGCCATTTCCTCATGAACAGCAGCAGGGAAATTGTGCAAGAAGAACTCCTGCTGGCTGTATAAGTCCTAAACATTACGTTGCCAACATGATTATTGATCAAGGGGAAAGTGTCCAGGTTTGTGAGACTTCAGGAGGGAGCACTGATGTCGTTCTGCGGCTGTGTGTCACTGTAGCTGTTTTTGTCCATGGATATTCCACAGAATATAATGTAAGCGAAAGCAGGCATCCATAAGGGACCCTGGCAGAAGCTCCCTTCTGAGTGATTCATACTGACACTTGGTGGGAATATGGGATCCCTTCAGCCTACTGCACTTCTCACCTCTGAGTCACACTACCCCAGGAGAGTAAATAAGGTAACTGCGTACTGATCTCAGCAGTGACGAGTTCTCTTCCCAAAGGAAGGTGTCCGAAGGAAAAAATGAAGCATTGTCTGTTGGCACTGCTGACTGTGTCAGCAATTTCCTAACTAGGGCAAAATGCTCCTCTCTGATCTGCATACATGCCACAAGCCTCATTGCATCCCATGGCATCTGCAGTGCCATACAGTGATGCACGTTAGATTTATAATAAGCCAGGAAGTGCTAGGAGGATTTCAGGAGGGGGTGGGAGCAATGGATTAGTAACAGATTAGGGTTAAAACATGGGGACATTTGTTGCAATCTGGGATTGTCTCTGTTGTCATGTTAGTTCTGCAGTTTGCTTATTGTGAATTCATCCTTAAGGTAAGACATCTAGTTAGCTCAGCTCAGTCCCAATCAGGTAAGACCGACCACTCCTGCAGAAGAATGTTTACGGGATTAATGTCTTCAGCACTACACCAGTGTTTCTCAAACTGGGGTCACTGCTTGTGTAGGGAAAGCCTGCCCCGTCCACAGGTCTGGCCAATCACGACTCCACTGGCCATGGTTCGCTGTTCCAGGCCAATGGGGGCTGCTGGAAGCAGTGCGGGCCAAGGGATTTACTGGCCGCCGCTTCCAGCAGCCCCCATTGGCCTGCAGTGATGAACCGTAGCCAGTGGGAGCTGCGATTGGCCAGACCTGTGGAGGGGGCAGGTAAACAAACCAGCCTGGCTTGCCAGGGGCTTTCCCTACACAAGTGGAGACCCCAGTTTGAGAAACACTGCACTACACAGATGAAAATTTTGGACAGATTTGGAATAGGATCTCAACTAATTTTGCATCCACCACCAATTGTAGGTGTAAAATTTCAGGTTACATTAATTGTGAGTGCAAATGATAGCATTTAGACATCTAATTAGTTCATGGTGCTTGCAAATCCAGTAGATGGATGCCTATATGTCTGTATTTTGGTGAAGCACCTCAGCAAAAAGCTCCACCACATCAGCCAGTCATGGCTCTTTTCTCAGAGTCGATTTTACTATAATCAGGCACATGACAACAGTTAACAAAGCATCAGAAAGATAACAAAATGTTCCTTAACTTGGGTTCTCTCTCTCAGAACCTTGGGTTCCCAGCCTGCCTTCTCCTCGGCAGTCACTGCTGCTGGTCTGTTACAGTCTGCTTTTATAATATGTTACCTTCTGTGTATTTCTCTAACTGTAGATGATGTGTGACATCACAAGGCTGGTGACCCACCACATGAGACGTTTGGCAGTGGGAAGTGGTAAGATGAGGTGACTGTCTCTTCATCTTGTGATCAGAGTACACGAAAAAGAGAGTCACCAGTAGGGTGACCAGACAGCAAGTGTGAAAAATTGGGATGGGGGTGGGAGCTAATAGGTGTCTATATAAGACAAAGCCCCAAATATCGGGACTGTCCCTATAAAATCAGGACATCTGGTCACCCTAGTCACCAGCATAGCTAAGGGATCCTTGTTGCTTCCAGATTGAGATATCACTCTCAGGACTTTCATTTAGTCTGACTTCCCATAATGAGAGATCTCATGAATATTCTTTAATTATCTGGGCAAGAAAGCCTTGCTATAATTCTGGTGCTGGTGGTTTCACTGATTATAGGATGCTACTCGTGATGGCGCCAGGTGGCTTCTTACTCTTGTTCATGAATATGAAGGCTGCAATTTTCCTAGGTGCCAAAGGAATTGAGGCACCCAATTCCCATTGCAAGTCACTCCCTTTGGCTCCTAACCCTCTTGGATTCCATTGAAAATCCAAGCCCAATGGATTAACTTCATTGCAAATCCTAAGGGTGACCCATACCCAGAATGGCCCAGCTGAGCTCACGTTACACCACTTCTTGTATTGGTGCAATGTTTTGTTTCATAAGAACACTTCATTTGAGTGCAAGTCCTGTTTTTTTCCTTCAACTTTGTCATCATGAAGTATCTGGATTGCCTCATCGACTTCTGTGTGCATGCTACAGAGCTCTGGCTTCTTCTGGCATCAGATTCCATTTCAGCCTCTGAGTATGACACCCCCGCCCCCCCCCCCACACACACACATACCAAAGTCTCCTAATATGTGTGAGAGAAGAATGTCCTCAAAAGCCAGGGGCATCTGTTTGTGAATGGTCCTGGAGTAAGTTACTTGAGTTATAGTGAGGAGTTAACTCTCAGTGAACGAAATCATTCATTACCCTGAGGAATAAGGGCTGGATCAAACTCCTTCCAGACTCAGTGGAAAGAGTCTCACTGACTTCTGTAGGAGCTGGATCAAGCCCTTGAAGAGGAGCAGGCAGAGCCAGAAGTTTTAAGCGTGCACCCAATTTCTGAATGCACTGTCTGCTTGTGCAAGCCAACACATATGTGGTGTTTTGCTGCTCTAACATATGCTTTGCTCTCTATAGCCCTGTACGGGGCCCGGACAGCAGAGAATAATCATAGTGCAGAGCAGTCTGGTCAGGTCCTGACCTACCTCTTTGCTGGGGCTGTAGAGCCTTTACAATGACTCTACACTGGCCAGGGAGGCCCCTCACACATGAAGTATTTCCAGGGAGTCTTTTCTGCCTCCTTTAAGGCCCCTTTACTCTGCCTGAATGACCTTAGTGTAGCTGAGAATCCGGCCCAATGTTTCTGCACCCTGGTAAGCATAAGTCAGAGAACAACCAGGGAAAAATAACTGGGCCGGTAAACAACTTGGTTGACAAATTGCCTTCAGTAGCGTTACACTAGGGGTGAATTTGTCCCTATTTGCTTCAGTAGAGTTGCCTTCGGTTGTCTTCTCCTCACTGCTGTTTCACTATCCTGACAAAGATGGCAAAGTCCTGTGTGTGTTTCTAGGTTTGTTTGTTTTTTTAAATCTGCCTAAGACTTAGCCCACATCCTCTTTCATCAACTGTTTCTATAAATGCTGCAATCAGCTGTGTACTTGAGCAATGTCTGGAATTGGACAAAAAGTCATGTGATTTTGAGGAATTGCTCCCCATTGGCCTCCTCCAAGTCTTGACATCAGGGCTGGCGCTTCCATTTAGGCGACTTAGGCGGTCGCCTAGGGCACCAGGATTTGGGAGGGCGGCATTTTGCGGCCCTCGGCAGCAATTCGGTGGCGGGGGGTCCTTCCGCGCTCCGGGTCTTTGGCGGCAATTCTGCGGCGGGTCCTCCACTCGCTCTGGGACCCGCTGCTGAATTGCCCGAAGACCGGGAGCGTGGAAGGCCCTCCCCCCCCCGCCACCGAATTGCCGCCGACAGGGAGCGCAGAAGGACCCCTGCCTAGGGCGCCAAAAATCCTGGCACCGCTCCTGCTTGACGTGATTAGTTCTACTCTCCCCAGCAGGAAGACTCAAAGCTAGCAACCTTGTGTTGTGGACCTCAAGTAAAAATCTTTCCAGAAAAGGGAATCAGACATGGTATTTGATTGCTTAAAAAAAAAAAAAAAAAGCACCTGGAGAATGTGTTTGATGTAACTCTTGGAGACGGCATTTAGATATTGCGTGAAGGTGGTGATCGATGCGTTAGAAATACCCAAGAGAGAGCAACTGGATGGGCAGCCCTAAAAAAACCCTCCATCCTAAATGTTTACGAGTCAGATCAGTGAGTAAGAAGTCTGGTGTTCTTTCCCATTTGGAAAGGGTCTTTCACAGAGTATGTGTATAAATTCCTACTGTCAGGGTGAAATTCAACCTAGTTTAGTTCAGTATAGTACAATAGAATATATGAAATGTCCTGTGCCTCACCAAAGCTTTGTGTTAAGGGTACAGAGGACCTTATGTAGGCCCTTGACATTGGGTTGAATTTGAATTTCCCCTACCCAAATTAATGAGACTTAAGACAGGATTTTCAAAGGAAAAGGGATTTCAGTGGGATTTAGGCATTTAGTGTGCTTGAGTTTACTTGAAAGTCCCACCTAAGAGTGTGGGGCCTAAGTGAAGAATAGGAGATCACTGTTTTTTTTCTCTCAAGTCCCTTATGTAGAAGAAACAGGGCAGGCTGAAACCATCTTCCTGCTATTAAGTTGTTACTACTGCATAGAGAAGCAGGAGCCAGAGCCACAGTAATGCTCTTACTGTGAATCTGGCCCATAGCATTCTCCAAGGACCTTTCCGTAGTTGCTTATTGGCTAGCACAGGCACTGGCTTCCAAATTTCCCTGGGCGTGCTCAACCCCCGTTCAGCCTCAGGCCCTACCCCCACTCTACCTCTCCCCCCAAGTCCCCACCCCACCCCATCTCTTCCCACACCGCCTCTTCCTGCCCAGTTCCACCCCCCCTTCCCCAAATGTGCCTGACCCTGCTCCTCCCCCTCTCCCCTGTATGCTGTGAAACAGCTGCTCATGGTGTGTGGGAGGCGCTGGGAGGGAGGAGGAAGGAGTTGATTGGTGGGGCTGCTGGGGGGAGGTGCTGGGGGGACGGAGAGAACTTGGCTGCTGGTGGGTGCTAAGCGCGGAGTCAGTGCCTATGTTGGTTAGTAAACTTATCACTATGAACGGATCACTATACGTAGACCACTCCCTGTATTATCATATAGATCATAGATCACATAGATCAGCCGTAGCACTTAGGCAAAAGACTGAGGAAAGAGACAGGCCTGCATCGTTCCTTAACAGTGAATAGATGTGGGCTGTCTTGGAGCAGGGAGAAAAGAGAACACTAAAGGCCTTGGCTCTGCTGAGGAGAGCATGGGCCAGATCCTCAGTTGCTGTAGATTTGGCCTTCAGCCCGCGTGCATTCATATCGAGGGATTGTCAGCAAGTTTGCTCAGGAAGGTAGAGAGGGATCTTGTCTCTCTTTCTCTCTGTCAGGTGGTTAGGACCCAAACCTCTGACAGCTTTCATAGATCAGAGGCTGAACCCAGAAGCGATTATGAAGTCAGTGCACCCATTGGAGAAATAGCATTGACGTCATTGGATGATATCGGTGGTTTTCTCTAAGCATGTGTGCAGCCATGCTTTAGAATACTATAAATAGCAATACAGAGTTCCAACACAAGTTCTTAAATTGTGATCAGTAAACGCCTATTAAATACTTGATGATGTTACCATGCTGTGATTGGGACAGGTCAATTCTGTTCACTGACTGGAGATCAGCTGCAGAGCTTCCTGATCAAAAGGAAGTTGTGTGTTTCATTGGCAGTTCACCTAACAGGTGCCAACTGTGTTCCTTAGGATGCTACAGTGTGCTCTGTTGATTTACTCTGACTGCACCAGCATGCATCAACTTCCACATGTGGCTGTGTGTGGGAGTGCGGCATGACACCTTAATTCGCGCTAGACAGGAATGTTGCCAAAGCACACATTAAGATTTCTGCAGTGTAGCAATGAAACTCAGTGATTCCTTGGGACGCTTTGTGGAGTGAGGCATTATTGCACATAAATAAAGCGTTCAGAATCGGACCCCAGGAGAACAGGGGAAATAAGCCTCAATGGACTCTATGGCTGAAAGCGTCTCCATCTGTGTTTCTATTTCTTGTTGATAATTTTGGATGATTTTGATGCTGGCTAATTTGTGAATTGGGTGACGTGTCTTGTGTCGCTGGGAAGTTGGATCCCATCAAGAAACCATGCTGGGTTTATTTTGTTTTGTTGGGTTTTTTTTTCGTTCCAGGTGGAAAAAGAACCGTGGCATCAGCAAGTGTGACAATAAACACCGACCCTTAAACAATGCCCTTAAATAAGTGGCAAAAGAGTGATTGAAAGGCACTGCTAATAACGTGAACAATGGAGACCTAAAATAATACTAAGTGGTATTTTGCAGCATACATGTTGTGTTGCAAACATTAAGGTCATTGGGGAAGTCAGTGCTTCCTCAGTGTATACAATGCAATACATTTGCATTCTTTCTTGCACACACATGCACTCAGTCATGTGGGGTCACAGCATGATATTGCAGCTGCTTTTGGGTGATGGACGGAGCGGCTTACGTGATAATATTAAAAAAATACATTCAGCAGTTTGCTGTGGCAGATTAGAAAACACTTCTGCTTGAGCTGATAAACTGATTTGAAAGATTATATTTAGATCTGAAAATGGCTGCTTTTCCATTCAATATGTATTTAAACATGCATCTGAAATGGGGTATTGCCCAGGGATCTCTACCACGGGGCAGTAATTTTTTCCATTTGGTTCATCAGACGTGATAATTATCGCTGCAGTCACTGTCTGACACTTTTCACTTACAGGCCCAGAATTAACTGTTGCCTAACCTGTGAGTCCAGGCAGCAGGGAATAAGTAGGTCACACACAGACAGCAGCTATTACTGATGCTGGAAATGAGTTTCTGCATCACCTCTGTTCAGCAGTCCTTGTCAGGGAAGAAAAAATAATCTTTTCCTCCAGAAATCTAGTACATTTTCAGAGAGTGGCAGCTGCAGCTCCCTTTCCCTGATAGACTAGGGCAGTGGTTTTCAAACTGCGGGTCATGACCCAGTAGTGGGTTGTGGAATGTAAGGCACTGGGTCGCGGCAACTCTGGTCAGCACTGCTGACTAGGCCATGTAAAAGTCCCATCGGCGGTGCTGCTTGGCCAAGACAGGTTAGTTCCTACCTGTTCTGACACCGCACTGCACCCTGGAAGTGGCCAGCAGCAGGTTTGGCTCCTAGGCAGGGGTCCCCCGGGGCTCCATGCACTGCCCCTGCCCCTAGCACCGGTTCCATGCTCCCATTGGCTGGGAACCAGCCAATGGGAGCTGATGGGGGGGTGCCTGCAGGTGAGAGCCGAGCAGAGCTGCTTGTGTACCTCTGCCTTGGAGCCGGACCTGCTGCCGGCCACTTCCGGGGCACAGTGCAGTTTGCAGTGCCAGGACGGGCAGGAAGCCTGCCTTAGTACCCCAAATGCGCTGCTGACTGGGAGCTGCCTGAGGTAAGCCCGTGCCCCAACCCCCTGCCCCACCCCTGAGCCCCCTCAAACCCAGAGCCCCCTCCTACACCCCTGGCCCCACCCCAGACCCTGCACCCCCAACCCAGAGCCCTGACCCCCTCCCGCACTCCAGCCCCCTGCCCCACCCTGGAGCCCTCCCAAATCTGGAGTCCTTTCCTGCGCCCCAAACCCCTCTTCCCCATCCCTGCCCTGCAGCCCTCACCCCTGCACCCCAACCCTCTGCCCCAGCCTTGAGCCCCTCCCATACCCCAAACCCCTCTGCCCCAGCTCTGTTGGGTCACAGGCATCAACAATTTTCTAAGTTTGAAAACCACTGGACTAGAGTAGTGCATTTGCTTGTTAAATTGATCTGCCGCAGAAAGTGAAACATCCCCTTTTCATTTCCAGTTTATATAATGTCCTGTTTCAATTTCATGTCCATCTCTCTTTTAATGGAGAGCTAATGGCACATCCCATTGGCTTCCATCCACACTCAGGACTGGGACCTCACTGTTTACAGGGAAAGGTGAGCACTCTATCAGCATGGTTAGGGAAAGGCTGAATGGGGAAATGCAAAGAGAAACTTTGCACTCCTGTGGCCCATTTTTATCATCATTCCCTAAGTGAGCCACAAAAGGATATTGTTGTCCAGGAAATGGGCCCAGAATCACTTCTGCATCATGTTCCCTTGTAGTGGAATACACCAAAGTCAGGGCCAGATTAAGGTTATGAGGGACCTAAGGCTAATGGGAGGGAAGGGCCCTAGTATGAATTACATATTGCAAAAAAAAAAAAAAAGAAGTAATCAAACATTTCTCTACACACACATTTACATATTATTTATTTATGTAAAATTAACAAGATTATTCTGCTTGTGCGACACTCAATTCTTCAAACAGATACTTCTGAGTAAGAGGTAGCACGAGGGATGCTACGCTGTCCTTCTCTTAGGGCTTCCTTCCTCCGAGGTAGTGGAGTGCTCAGCTATGACTTTGAACATTGCAACATTCCCCATCCTGCTCACCTCATTCAGCCTTGTGCTTCTACCCTCAGCTCTCCACATGGCACAGTGCAAAGCCAAGCCCTGCAGGTGTTTTCCCTCCAAGCTATGGACTCTACACCACACACCCTATCTCACTCTGACTGCAGTCTGGGAGGCAGCCAGCTTTTATTATGTAAAAGAAAACCTCTCAGGTGTAAAATCCACTGAAGTAGAGGAAGTAGTAGTGGGAAAAGGACATTGGGTGGCATTGTATTTTAGGCCGTCTTGTCTGAAAGCTGCCTCCCAGTGTTAGGTTGGCTGAGGACAATGAAATACAGTTTTCACATTGAACCCAAATATTATCTGTGGGATGATACCCAGTTTGTGTATGGCCAGTGATTGACCACATCAGGCCATTCTGTCACCAAGCTCTTCCACAATTAGAATAATACAATAGAATCATAGGACTGGAAGGGACCTTGAGAGGTCATCTAGTCCAGTCCCCTTCACTCATGGCAGGACTAAGTATTGTCTATTCTAGAATGTGTGATCAGCAGCTCTGACATGAGGTTTTTTAAGCATGAGTTCTGTGTGCTCCATCCCCCTCCAGTTTGCATTTGTTTGTTTTAAGCTTTCTGTTAGAAAAAGGTAACAGCTAGAAGTGACACAGATCTTTAGATGGTTGCCCGGTCATAATATTTAGCACTTCTGTACTATGTTAGCTCTTCAAAATTACTGTACAAACATTAAACAAACTTAATCTAAAGACTTTCAGTTTTTGAATGACTAGGAGCTGACAAAAAAGAGTATTCCCTGTTGTGTTTTCTGCCCCCCTGAACAAAAAGACTTCACTGAAAATCAGCATCTTAAAAGAAACATTAAGACATTTAAAAAAAAAAACATTTCAAAAGAACAGTCCAACCCAGGCTGCTGTAGTGGTACCCTGGTTACATCAGGCCTGGTGTTTATTTAAGGCTGGTGTAGAAGGAAGGGAGAGCTTCCTGTTTTGTTTGCATATGTAAATCAAGCAGACCTTGCTTATTTTTTTTCCCTTAAAATGCTCAGAGTTTAGGGGAGGAAAGTGAATGAGATTTTGCTTATATCAGGAGTGAAAAAACAGAAGAGACCAAAATCTGTTCTTGTGCAAAAAGCCATTCTCCCTGAAGTCAATAAGGCTACCCAGGTGTAACTGTCAGCAGGATTTGGCCTGTGTTCTCATTCCCTTCTCGAATCAGACACATTCCACGTTTACCCAACATTTTCCAGTTTGAGTTGGGGCAGAAAAATGGGGACTAACTTCAGATTTATTTATCTTTAAGTTTTTGGAATGAAACTCAAAAGAAATCAAAAGTGAGGTACTTTTATGATGGATTGAACTGCTAGAGAACCAGCAAATGGACAGAACCTGCCTTTAGCCTATTCAGCCAGTCTATCTATCATAGCCTGCGAAGACGTGGATTTAGAAACCTTGAGGGAGAGGGGAGGGAAAAATCTACAACATTGTGTATTGAGCTTCCTCCAGTGCTTTTGCAACCCCTTAAAAGTACAAAGCTGCGTTGGCCTGTGGAGCTAGGCTGAGCATAAGGAAGAACTTGGTTGCCTGTGCACCCCAGTACAGAAAAAACATCAAAGAGAAGAATTGGATTTCTTTGATTTTTAGTATTGAACACAGTGCAACATCAGTCTGAATCCCCTTGATGGAAGGTTCTGTAAAAGTTAAAGTACTGGTATCCAGAATGGGATGTTTTGTTTCGTTTTTCCTACAAATGTGTGGGAGTTTGTTCCTTATACATGGGAGGGGCAATAGCTCTGGCTGGAGTTGGATAGAGTGTGGGCAGGTGCTATGTAAGCTTCCTACCGTACTGCTCTGGTACTGCCTCTCCCCTTTGCCACCCCCTTGTCCTGCCCACCCACAGGCACTCACCAGTTGTCCAGAAAAGGGACACAGCACACATAGAAGATAATGGTGATTGGCACTAGGATCCAGGAGGCAGCCCCCGGGAGAGGGACAGAGGGAGCTTCTTCCCTCCCTGACAGCTAAGCGGAGCTCTGGAGAAATTGGGGGTGAGGAACACGGGAGGGGGAGGAGACAATGCCTGCTCAAACTACACCCATGGCTGGCACGGGTCCCCATGGTAACTGGATTTTTAGTGTCCGGTGACCAGTGTTAACCAGATACCTGGCAATCTGTTCCTGCAGCGTGGGGAGATGCAGATGGGAGGGAGAGGAAGCAGCTGGCTGAGCTCCTTCCAAGCGAAGGGCTGCTTTGCCTTTCCTGCTGGCAGGAGCGCTCCAGCAGGTTCTGCGTGAGCAGGCTCTCTCCCCCTCACCCGGCCCTGATCCTGCCCCCTGACTGACCAGTAGGGTCTAAAAATAGGAGGGCCTAAGTCTATAGCCTTATTAGTCTATGGGTTAATCCGGTGCTGAGCACAGTGTAGTGCTCTGTCCCCTGAAGGAAAAGTTGCAGTGGCAGAGGCCATCCCCACTGCCAAAGAGTTACCAGTGAAGGAGTGATCAGAAGATGTGCTCATCCGAGCAGCTCAGCTGCAGCCTTCACCAGTGGCACAGCCATCCCCTGGCATAAACAGGGTGAGCTTGTCCCAGTAGCTTCTTAACATGCATTCAGTGCTAGACGGACAGAACTGGAGATTTATCCCCAGAACTGGTACAGCACAACACAGGCTTTCCCACACTGCCCAGGAATGTGCCTTGTCTTTGATCTGGAGGATTAGTGCAGTCTCCATGCTCTTTCAATCCTTGGTATGTCTGCTGAGGTTTACAACCAACATGCGAACGCTGGTGGTTTTGTGATACGAACTCCTGTTTGCTATGAGCTGGAATGGATTTACATTGCCCACAAAACTGCCTTCAGTTGGTACAGCTCCTCCGTCACTACTAGCCTGGTGAGGTTTGAACTGGTACATTAGTGGTAAAAGATCCCACATCCATTACCAGTCCTCTGAGCCACCCAATTGGCTACACAATGTGTCATTTTGTTATGTCTTTGCTGTATTATCTAAACCAGCCAAGTACTGTTGCAGCTGTCTAACTCTGTTTTCTTATGTTGAGCTGTGAGCATCTATATTTACAATGCAGCTGACGTGTGCAAAATGTCTTCATACCATGAATATAAGAAAAATTCTACTTGAATCATAAAGCTGTTTCACAAACAAAATCATAGCGAATCATAAGGAAAAGCTCCATTAATGTCATTTTCTCTCTTTATGACAAGCTGCGTGTAAAAGTATCAGCATTTGTCAGAGGTTGAGGATTGACATCATTTTAGAATTGCGGTTAAACAGTCACATATAATTAGCTGCACAAAATATAGTTCTGGCAAATTTAACTTAGCTTAATTTAAATCACTATTTTGGGTGAATATTCACCTGGTGCAGTCTTTACTCAGCAAAAAAGCCCTTTGAGTTGTCTTTTTTTCATAATGTTGCCTTTAATTGAGATTGTGTTGCTACATCTTTTACAAATCAGACTAATAATACACATTTCTGTAACACGTTCTAATTTACAGATATGATTTGACTTCAACAGGCGTTATGCTCAAGTAAGGACTGCAACATCGGGTCACACAGTCCTAGAAACTGAATATTTGTATATAATTCAAGATATTTACTTTTTGCACTAACAACATTCCATTTGGTCAGCATCTTCCATCTGAAAACTCTCTCTCCAGATTTTGACTTACAAGTTTTTCTGTCTTTAGAGCAATAGTCAGTATTTCCCGTAGACAGTCAGGTCTCTTTCCTCAAATATTAAATAACCATGTGGTTTTCACTGAACAGATGAATAAGTGACTCAGCTGACTTGTTAATAAAACTGAGAAGAAAATAAAGAGCAGAGAAGCTGTCAAAGATGCCAAAGAGTGATGCCCTTGGAACCTTTAGGCAAATGAGTTCACAAACAGGAAATTTTCACATCAGCAAGGTAACCAAAATGAAGATTTATAGGGGGAGACTTGATTATAATCCAGTTTAAAAAAGAGTACTGTGAGATTTTTATTATGGACAAGTTATACCCGTTTCTAACAGTAAGCTCTCCAACATACATCCTTGTGTATTAGAATTAGGAGTTGCAGCCTTTATAGACTTCAGTCACTATGGCATCATAATTACATGGTCTTTAGGATTGTCAACATTGTACCTTGTGAATTACTTAGTAAAACTGATTGGGAATTTTCCATCAAAATATTTTTGACAAAAAATGCCATTTCTCCAAAATCAATTAATTTTCTTATAATTTTTCAATTTTTCCACTGGCCAAACGAAATGAAATATTTTGTTTTGTGGGGGATCGGTTCAAATGGTAATTCGGTTTGTTGAAACAAAACAAAACATTTCCTTTTGGGTCAGCTTGATATTATTTAGTGTTTACCAGACCTGCCATCATGCCTCAAGCCCCAGGCTACTCTATAAACTGCATTCCCTGAATGAACTATATCTTCTGTGACGCACAGCAATATTCCTCAGGCTGAACCAATGTGGTGCATTGTGGGAGTCAGATGATCACTGTGTATCATGGGAGATGTAGTTCAGCTATGGATCCTTGTTCTTAGAGGAGAGGGGAGGCATGATGTATCCTTGTAGTCAAAGCTCAGGAATCATGGATATTTGGCGGTCATAGTGTTACAGGGGCCAGAAGCAAATTTGAAATATGGCTTCTGTGTCTAACTGTTCGACTGTGCCTATTAAGAGAAATTAATTCAAGTTTATGCAATCAAGATAGACTCCAACCCTTAGAACCCCCAACACGATAATGAGTAGCAACACACTCAACCAATGAAAAACAAACACACACACAGTCACACACCCCCCCCCCCACAATCTCATTGGATCAGCACTCATTGTCTACCCACATCTTGAAGCAACATTACTCCCTGTTACCTAGTTACCTTTCAGAAGTATCTCCACCACCACAAAAGCAATAATGTTTTTATCATAATAGTAAACCCCCAACAGTGCTTTCTGTTTGCTTCACGATGGTTCTCAGCCTTCACAAGCCTTTGTTGTCAGGCTGAGAGTTTCAAACATGCTGGGATACAAAGACTCCATACCCCTCTTTGTTATTTTCATGGCTTTTGGACTTGAATGCCTGTTCCATGGTACAATGCACCATCTAGTGGTAATTAGCATGAATTTAGAAAACTCAGAACCTGTAACCTAGACTAACTGAATAACACTCTGTTGCTTTCTACAGGGCTTTAATGTCTTCATTGATTCTGGCCCCTCAAAAGGGATCTTGATTTTGATATTCTTCTCACTCTCTACATGGGAGCAACGGGAGTATGATATCAGAATCAAGGCGCGGCTTCAGATCTGCAGTTAGACTTCCTAAGAGCATGGAAATCTTCACATTAACTTGTCGGTGCTTTGAGTTATTTTACCTTTGCTTGTAACTGATGATATGCTGATCTTTCTCCTTGCAAGTGAAGCCAGTAACTCCAACTATAGCTATGGTTGCCTAACACTTCCAGTTATAAAACCCTGTTTTCAGTTACTTAGTGTTTAAAGTGGTCTGTAAAAAGTATATGTGGGGAGAGTCCATCAGAATCTGGGAGCAGAAGCTTTGGTAAGACTGTGCTTAAAGTGTGCCCCTCAGTAATCTGCTCAATTTTTAGTTATTTTTTTGGCATGTCTGTGACCCATTCTGACCACCACCCTATCCCGTTCCAACCGCAGACTTTAAGCACCGATTGCTTACAACTCTGCCAAACTTTAACTGTTTGGGAAGAAATTTTCCATGCCAGTTGTTTGCCTCAGACTGAATTTTTGGGAGGAATTACCAGTTAAACAGTTCAGCTATTTTTCAGAGGAAGGCTAGGGAAAAATACATTGTTTTTCCTTATAGTTAAAAAGAATTCCATTTCACTGAGATGCTCTAGTGCAGGCAACCTATGGCACAGGTGCTGAAGGTGGCACACGAGCTGATTTTCAGTGGCACTCACACTGCCCAGGTCCTGGCCATCGGTCCGGGGGGCTCTGCATTTTAATTTAATTTTAAATGAAGCTTCTTAAACAATTAAAAAACCTTATTTACTTTACATACAAAAATAGTTTAGTTATATGTTATAGACTTATAGAAAGAGACCTTCTAAAAACATTAAAATGTATTACTGGCACGCGAAACCTTAAATTAGAGTGAATAAATGAAGACTTGGCACACCACTTCTGAAAGGTTGCCGACCCCTGCTCTAGTGCTTCCATGCTTCAGAGCATGGACTTGAAATTTGGCAAGGGGTTTCCATGATGTCAGGGAGGTGCTTTTTGCTGTTCATGTGAAAATCCAGCCGAATTTCACCAAGTGATAAGCCCTTAGAAAATCACAGTTCGCACATGCTCAGCAGAGAGTCTGGAGACTGTTATTTAGAACCTAATTTCTCTAAAAATTCTGTCTGTACTGAGCATGCTCCAGCCCCTGGGTGTTGACCAGCCTTTGCATGCGTCACTCACACAGAGCAAGGGAGCGCGCTCCAGTCCAGGGCTTCAGAGACAGAGCAGGACTTTCCCTGAAATTGCTCTTCCCAGCAGCTGGGATCTGCTGTGGTGCTGGACTGCAGAACTCAGAGCAGGAATACTGTCTGTTCGATGCTCTCAGTGGTACCCTGTGGGTGCCCAGGAAATGTGGAGAAGGAGAAACCACATGATTTGAATGCAGAGGGGAGAGAAACTGGTGGAGCAGAATGGGAAGGAGGGGATTGCAGGAGCCAGAGGTTGTTAGCAACAGAGGGGGAGGTCAATGAGAGCTGATGGGGGGAAAGATAGGAGCCAGGGGATGATATAGCCTTATTCACTCCACACCATCCAGCTGCTGCAAAACATAAGGCAGGGGTCCTACAGACAACAGTCTGCATCTCTTCACAACCCTGATTGTTCACCTGAGCAGAGTCCATCCTGTGCACTGAATGAGGGCAGGATCTTGTGGAATCAAATAGAATGGGGCCATGTAAATATAGGACTGTAGCATTATGCACATGCACAGGTGGCCAGATTTATTACACAGGCAGCCTGAATTCTGCCATTTCCTAACGGTGCAACCTTAATGTTCTGTTAACATAATTTTTGGATGCAGCCTAGATATATGGTATATTAGGGTATCTGACCAGGGTACAAAGTGTACATTTATCCTGTACATTAATGGTTGAAACCCTAATCTTATAGTTTTTAATGCTACATTACGCAGGGCCAGGTCATCCCATAAGGACTAAATCTGGACAAGCACCACCCATAGGAGGGGCAGATGTGCAGAAACATCATAAGATCCTCAGCCCCATCCCCCTTTGAAACCTAGGGAAGCCTCAACCAAGGGTTTGGACTCTATGGTTACCAAGAGCATAGGAGAGCAGGAATGATCTAGGTTAGGCCCTGCTCTCTGTTGGCATCATCCGTCTTGGAACAGTAGAGATTTCCTCTGCAAGATGAGGCTGATCCTGTCAGCATTATGTTATGTGGAAACCCCTTCTTCCACTGATATTCCTCTTCTACTTTGTAGTGTAGCATCACAGCTTGTAGAACCAGTTGCAAAGCCCTATTAAAATACACACAGTCTCTTCATTTCACAATCTCTGCTGCCCTCACGTGGCATTAACTAGTAATGAAAAACCAGGCCATGTGTCAAATTCAAACGGATGTATTGAATAAAATGCCTTTCATGCTTGTATTTTAAGGCAGGGTTGCAGCTGGTTGTACAAACTTGGGTGTTATGCACTAAAGTGAGCTTTGCATATTAATAACACCAAACAACTGATTCTCTCAAAGTGTTTGTTCTGAAACTGGCTTTAATAAATATGTTATTAATAAGAAATTACAATATTAACTCTGATGTTTGTAATCTGCTCAGCTCTGCTGTTTAAGTTCACAATAATACAAAACAAACAGCTCTCCCCACTCCAAAACAACAACAAAAATCTGCACATAAAGAGGAAAAGCCCTTGGCTGAGCACCCAGCTGCCATTATAACAACACTTTGCCCATCGATAGTGCCTTCCATCCAAGGATTTCAAAGCACTTTACAAATGTTAATTGGTTCGGCCTTCCAACAACCTTGAAGGTAGGTAAATATCATTGTCTGCTTTTCTGGTTGCAAACTTTGAGAGAGGTTAGAAGACTTGCCTAAAGTCATGTAGAAGTCAGCCTTAGACACAAGAGCATCCTTATTTTTTCCTCCTGAAATTATCTGGATCCATGTACACACATCTAACAGCAGAATTTGGGCCTGTAGGCAGTGCGAGGTGGTTGTTGGTGGATTTTTTTTGGTTGGTTGGTTTGGTTTTCTTTTTTTTTTTTTTGACAAAACTGTTTCCACTGATTCTAATGCCATTGCCACTCTGTCAGGGGTCACAACGGTGGACGCACGAGTGTTGACAGGGTTCCAGGAGACAGCTTTACCAACAGTGCATCTGACCTTGCTCAGAGCAGTTGTAAAAGACACTGTGCAAAGTGTGATGGAAGCTTTGTTTGTGCTAGAGTTACTCACCACCATTGCTCTGCTGGTGAACATTCTTCTGCCAAAAAGACCTCATTAAAGATGTTGCCAAATACTATGTGGAAATAACGCCTTCAGACGAGTCAGAGGTAGGACTATCACCCACCATTATTAACCCATTCTCGAGATTCCGGCAGCTAATATGGTACTGTATGTCACAAGTCCCCCACTATATCCCTTGCTAGCTATAACATTTTAGTCCCTTGCTTTTGCTGTGTTAGCTTTATTTTAATACAGGATTTTGCATGCTGTCTTTGCTGTTTACTTCCCTGTTGCTAAATCCCTTGACAAAATTTGCATTCTATTGCATATTTGTGTGTACCTTCTGTAGAGATTATGAAGACCACAGAGAGCGCCTGTTGTATAACGGCCAATAAAATTTAACATGCAAAGAACTAAAACCACCATATCATGTCCATACAAATGTGAGCCCACATGATTCTAAAAGATATAGTGCTGTGCAGGTCTGAGAGCATAGTCAAGCTGATAGTGTATAACAGTTTGGCTAATAAATAACTAAGTTGATCTTTAATCCAGTTACATTGGAAACCAGGTAGAAAGATATCTGAAGCAAGTCTGTTAAGTAAGCATTTATTAACCTGAATGGATGGATGAAATGGTAAGGCTCTGGAGGGCCATATTAGAGTTTTCACTGTGAGTTAAATCATTTTTTTGGCAATATATACCTTGCACCTTGCATTCCACTGCGCCTGGGCAATCTTACACTGGTGGTTCCATTTTGCAGTCACTGTGCACAGATACAAATGACTTCATGGGGTGCAAAGCATCAGAGAATCAGGCCTCTTATGTGAGCCAAGCCAATTTGTTCTTAGGCCCGGGGACAGTCTATAGTTCCCGGTATGTCTCATTACAAATATCAGATAAGTCTCGTGTTCTCCAGATGGGCACTGAACATAAAGAATTACACACTTGGGAAGTTTTCAGTTTTCCTCTTCTAGTAACACATAGTACTTGTATGATGGCATCTCATATTCCTTTACAAGCATGGACTAATTAACTCACTATACGCCTGTGAGGTGGGTAATTATATATTATTATCATCTTTATTTTATAGATAGGGAAACTGAGGCAGCGAGCTTAGGGGGATCAGTGCTCTAAGTGTCTCTGGAGAGTGCTTAGCATTCCCAGTGCTCATGGATGTTACTGACTGTTGAGTGCACACATTACCTCTTGGAAGGCACTTAGCACCTTGCAGGATTGGGCCCAATCCTTTGACATCAAGGAGAGTCTTGTCACTGACTGCAGAGGGAGCTGAATCAGGCTCTAAGGGTATGAAAACATTGCACTTGAAGGTCTGATTGCAACTCAAGTTGGCGTACCCATGTCAGCTTTAATCTTGCTAGATGGCTATAAATAGCAATGACAAGGCGGTGAGCATGCACTGCGGCATGAGATATAGAAGCCCCCTGAAACCCTTGGTGCATATTTGCATGCTAACCCATGCTGGGGTTGGTGCCCTCACAACATAACTGCTCTTTTTAGCCGTGACAGCTAGATCAAAGCCAGCCCAAGCTGCAATCACTTTTGTGGTTGCCTGCCGTGTAAGCATGCCCACAATGACTTGATCAAAGTGACACAACAAATCAGCGGCTGTGCTAGAATTAGGACTCAAGTGCTTGCAGCTCCAGGATCAGGCTGCTAGGCCTCACGTTTGCTGATATTTCTGCCTCTAGAAATAGCAAAAAGAAAAGGCAGTTCCTCTCTCCATTTAAGTCTGCTGCATCGCTTTACATGTTTATGTTCTGAGTATTAGCTGTGCCACTGTACAGTAAGAATACAATACAGTGGGCAAACCAAAATAGAGCCAGAATGGCCACCAGCTGGCAGTCGTTCTAAATGACAGCCGCTGCATTGTTTAGATGTGGCTTACTGAATAATATATCATATATTTCACACAAAAGGTACCAGGATGATGAATGCGTTCAATTACCACTGACTTCCATGGCGGGTAAGATTGCTTTGTGCCCTGCAGGATTGGGCCCTTCATCTGTTGCAGGACACCCAATGTGTCCTAAGGTTTCATGAATCTCCTTTTTTAATGGGCTGAACAGAAAGCTGTAGTAAAATGCTTGGGTGTGACAGGCAAGAGTGTGTGGAGTTTCCTAATAGGCGGATGGCTTGGTCTGTGCATTAATTGTTTAGATTTTACATTAACATAATTGCTGGGCAGTTGCATAGATTCTTGCCTACCTAAAATCCCCACTTCTTTGGAGAAGGCTTTCTTTACTTTCTACTCTGGGTAGCCTTGCTGAACATGCTGCTTTGCACCCAAGAGGAATTTGACCTCTGTAAAGAATAGATGCACTTTGAAAAGCACTTTGGAATCCTTCTGAAAGAATACATTATGTTATATTATGAAATATTATCTATATCATATATGGATGGTTAACCAAGGCAGAGAAAGAAAGGGAGACTTTTTGTTTTGCATTAAGGTATTATGGTTGCCAGTGCTGGAGTACATATTATTTCATATATCCGAGGCAGTTTGGATGCATATATCTTATGGCACAGTAGATTTTTTTTCTCTGCTCCAGTCCCATTTTTGTGCCGTCTTGTTATTTCTCTTTTGGAAGTGAGATAATTTAAAAGCTGAATTGGTGAGTGACAGCAACAAAGGGCCCAAGCAACCCAGCCGATAGCTGCTATGATTCTTCAGATGTGGCAATGCTCCTGAAAAAGGAAGCCTGGGAGGAAAGCAGGATGCAGGCGGAGTGTGGTATCCTGATATCGCAGAAGAAGAGGTAGATAAAAGGAGATGATTAGCCGCAGCAGAGATATAGATCAGCGGCACAGGAGAGAAGAGATTATTCTCATGATCTGAATTCTTAACCCTCATTCAGTACCCCAGTTGTATAGCTTAATCAGGATAAAGAGCACACAATGCCTATTATAGAAATAAGGTCACTTGCTGATGGAGCGTTCATTGTTCCTTTCTCCTTGGCCTGAAATCCTCACTGATATTAATCAGAGAACCTGGGTAATTTCCACCCCTCTTCCCCCCACAGAATGAAAGTGATATGCCTTCTTCATTACTTTCTGAAATAAGTAGCATACGTCACAGATTCCAACAGTGTGAAGCTCTTGTATTTCAGCTCACTGAGTCATTAACAATTTATAATTAAAAGGGAGAGCAACAGAGTGAGCAATAGAAGAAAGGGCAGAGCTTGTGCTCATGCGTTGTCTAAGTAAAGTGAAAAACAAGTGTCAAAGTGTTTGCAAACTATAAAGCATATGAGTTATTTTGATACTCAGAATTCCTCTAGCTGGGGACTGGGTGGATCAGGCTAAAGAGATAAGAGGCCTTTCACCTTCAGATCATTGGTTTAAATCAAGGTGGGTAAAAGGCTGTTCAGTAGCCTGTGTAAAGTGAGTTGCTGGCCTCAGTCCAGCTCCTAGTGGGTAAATGTTCTAACTCACATATGAGTAAACATTGAATAGCAGGCAGTGCTGCAGGGCAACCGAGGAATGAATGGCTTCTAATAGACTTCAATGGGATTTGGATCAGGCCCTTGGAATCATAGAATCATAGAATATCAGGATTGGAAGGGACCTCAGGAGGTATCTAGTCCAACCTCCTGCTCAAAGCAGGATCAATTCCCAACTAACTCATCCCAGCCAGGGCTTTGTCAAGCCTGACCTTAAAAACCTCTAAGGAAGGAGATTCCATCATCTCCATAGGTAACCCATTCCAGTGCTTCACCAGTCTCTGAGTGAAAAAGTTTTTCCTAATATCCAACCTAAACCTCCCCCACTGCAGCTTGAGACCATTACTCCTTGTTTTGTCATCAGGTACCACTGAGAACAGTCTAGATCCATCCTCTTTGGAACCCCCTTTCAGGTAGTTGAAAGCAGCTATCAAATCCCCCCTCATTCTTCTCTTCTGCAGACTAAACAATCCCAGTTCCCTCAGCCTCTCCTCATAAGTCATGTGCTCCAGCCCCCTAATCATTTTTGTTGCCTCTGCTGGACGCTTTCCAATTTTTCCACATCCTCCTTGTAGTGTGGGGCTCAAAACTGGACACAGTACTCCAGATGAGGCCTCACCAATGTCGAATAGAAGGGAATGATCTCGTCCCTTGATCTGCTGGCAATGCCCCTACTTATACAGCCCAAAATGCCATTAGCCTTCTTGTCAACAAGGGCATACTGTTGACTCATATCCAGCTTCTCGTCCACTGTAACCCCTAGGTCCTTTTCTGCAGAACTGCTTCCTAGCCATTCGGTCCCTAGTCTGTAGCAGCGCATGGGATTCTTCTGTCCTAAGTGCAAGACTCTGCACTTGTCCTTGTTGAACCCCATCAGGTTTCTTTTGGCCCAATCCTCTAATTTGTCTATGTCCCTCTGTATCCTATCCCTACTCTCCAGCGTACCTACCACTCCTCCCAGTTTAGTGTCATCTGCAAACTTGCTGAGAGTGCAGTCCATGCCATCCTCCAGATCATTAATGAAGATACTAAACAAAACCGGCCCCAGGACCGACCCTCGGGGCACTCTGCTTGAAACCGCCTGCCAGCTAAACATGGAGCCATTGATCACTACCCGTTGAGCCTGATGATCTAGTCAGCTTTCTATCCACCTTATAGTCCCTTCATCCAGCCCATACTTCTTTAACTTGCCTTCAAGAATACTGTGAGAGACCGTATCAAAAGCTTTGCTAAAGTCATGGAATAACACATCCACTGCTTTCCCTTCATCCACAGAGCCAGTTATCTCCTCATAGAAGGCAATTAGATTAGTCAGGAATGACTTGCCCTTGGTGAATCCATGCTGACTGTTCCTGATCACTTTCCTCTCCTCTAAGTGCTTCAGAAGTGATTTCTTGAGGACCTGCTCCATGATTTTTCCAGGGACTGAGATGAAACTGACTGGCCTGTAGTTCCCCGGATCCTCCTCCTTCCCTTTTTTAAAGATGGGCACTACATTAGCCTTTTTCCAGTCATCCGGGACCTCCCCCAGTAACCATGAGTTTTCAAAGATAATGGCCAATGGCTCTGCAATCACATTCACCAACTCCTTTAGCGCCCTCAGATGCAGTGCACCCGGCCCCATGGACTTGTGCTTGTCCAGTTTTTCTAAATAGTCCTGAACCACTTCTTTCTCCACAAAGGGCTGGTCACCTCCTCCCCATACTGTGCTGCCCAGTGCAGCAGTCTGGGCGCTGACCTTGTTTGTGAAGACAGAGGAAAAAAAGAACATTGAGTACATTAGCTTTTTCCACACCCTCTGTCACTAGGTTGCCTCCCTCATTCAGTAAGGGGCCCACACTTTCCTTGACTTTCTTCTTGTTGCTAACATACCTGAAGAAACCCTTCTTGTTACTCTTAACATCTCTTGCTAGCTGCAACTCTGAGTGTGATTTGGCCTTCCTGATTTAATTAGCCCCTCGCCCACTTGAGTTAGTCCATCCATGTTAGGGTATAGGCATATTGGCAGGGTGGTGTGAGGGAGCCTGCGTTGCCTGATAGTGTTTCTCCTTGTGAATAAACAAAGGACTTTGGCCTCCAGAGCTGTCAATATGCCACCAGTATGAAATTTACTGTGCATGTTTTAGTCCCACTGGCTCAGCAAATGAAGCAGATCACTCCGTGCGCTAACATTTTCCAGTGATTTCTCTGCCAGTGTTCCTTTCCTTTAACTCAAAAACCTCCTTTCTCATTTAATATGATCTCATGTCAGTGTAACAAGGCAAACACCACTTCAGCTCAAAGCAGAAGCGGGTTGCCTTCTCCCAAGTGTTGTGGTCAGGGCTGTCCCTATCCACACGCAAAGTATGCAGCTGCGTAGGGCACCAGGAAATTTGATGCGCAAATTTCCTTGTGCCCTGTGCAGCTGCGTGCTGCTCCAGCCTCTGCCCCATGGCTTCTTCATCACCTCGCCCCTGCTCTGCCCCAGCCCCGCCTCTTCCCACCCTGCTCCGCCCCCACTCAACCCCTTCCCCAAAGCCCCTACCTCTTCCTGCCCTTGCTCCGCCCCAGCCCTGCCCCTATTTCCCTGAGGACTGCAGCAGGGATGGGGCTGCACTCACTGGTGCAGAAAGTGCAGTGACCTGGCCCCAGCCGCACCACTGGGGAGTGCTGGGGGTCTGTTCCCCCTTGCCTCCCAAGCCAGCCCCGCCACCCTGCAGAGGTCTGCCCCCTCCCCCGTGGGGGGGCTGCTTAGGGCCCCAGAATAGCTAGGGATGCCCCTGGTTGTGGTTAATAAAAGATGGTATCAGGAATCATAACTGAAAAGTTAAGCCAGCAGGAATGGAGTCAGAACTAAAGCAAGTTCTGTTGTAGCTCTGAGGGCTGACAGTATATGAAGCATAATGCTTGTGGTAAGGCAACATTAGTGGATATATATAACAAACTGGGACTACTGTATATATGAATAGGAATGTGACTTTGGCTATCTCCTTTTGTGTTACATTCTTAGTAGTGGTGCTTACCAAGTATTTTTTCCTAATCTGGTCCATTCTCTTATATTTAGGTACATGACAGGATCAAGATTATTTTTAAGCTCAATTCATCATGCTCATTTCAAACATCCAGTTCTATAATATGGACTTGCTTTTATTCCACAGTCTGTTGCATTTAGGATACCAGTAAGTAAAATGTTAAAGTTACTACAACCAGATTGGTCAGTATTTGCTCTTGCTGTGACATGATTTCTTGTTCCGTTGAATGAGATATGAGAAATATTCATAGGGGTGGAGTGGCATATTGTCACCAGAGTTGCAAATTGTTTTACGAGTGCTGGGCTTACATACATTTGTTTTCTAAGTAATTTTTTAAGTCTGGACTTCATTACTCTGTATAATAATGAATACTGAACATTTATTTAGTGCTTTTGAGTAGAAACTCAAAGGAACTAAGTATCATTATCCCCATTGTGTAGATGGGGAAATTAAGGCACAGAGTGGTGAAGTGACTTGCCGAAGGACACCTAGCAGACTAGCTGGGAACAGAACCCAGGTCTCCTGAGTCCCAGGTACAATGCTCTATCTATTAGGTCATACTGCCTCATCATATGTAAAATGTTGTTCATCCACCCACCCAATATTATCTGGCTGTAAACTTCAAATGAAGTCATTCAAAATGTCCCATAATCTTTCTTGGCCCAACTCTTCCCCAAAATTCACATCCAGATCTCTACCTCCCACATAGAAAAGGGGCTTTGCCATCTCTCTGTCAGTCCTCTCTCCTCAGAGGACTCTCTGGGGTTCTGGGGATCCAGTGTGGTAAAAATGCCAGGCTGAGGATGGGGAAATAATCGGCAGACCAGGAATGGGGAAAAACACATGCTATCCCCATATTGGCTCTGTGGTCATCAAGACAGCAAGATAATACAACCAGATGCTATGTTTGGCTTCTGTGGTTGCTCCTGGGTAGTGGAATGCCCCTTAAAGAGGAGGGTCCAGCTGGCCTGGTAGAATAGCTTCAGCTTCAGAAGCCCTGGTAGAATAGCTCCATCGTCCTCAATGAACAAAAAGCTAGGGTCAGATTGGAACAAAAAGCAGTCCACTGATTTCCAGGAGTGCTGAGCATCCAGGGCTCCCAGTGACTTCAGAAGGACATTTAGGAAGAATTTAGCCTAAATTTATGAACTGCCCAGCTCAACTAAGAAGCAGCAATTACTGAAAAAGCAATGAGCTGCTTCCATCCCCCTACAAACTTTAATGGCTCAGCAGTGGTCATACCTCAGCTGCACATCAGCTCATGTTCAAAATGCAAGCTGGTGGTATGAAACCACAGTTTGTTTTTAAGTCTTCAAGAGTCCATGTCAGCAGAGCCTGCAGAAACAGAGGCTTTTGTTTGGGATTTTTTTTAACAGTTCAAATCAGCTATTAAAAGTGTCGTTTCAATTTGTTAACAAAGCATTTCCTGTAAAATCAACAGCAGAGACATAGTGGTCTCCTTCTCCTGTGATAAACCCCATCAGTGCATACAAGAAAATATGAACCCTTCCTCTCTTGTCTATTCCAAGCTGAAACCTGTCTAGAATGATTCTTTTTCCTCCTTCAATTTAGGGATGTCCTACTGGAACCTTGCTTATAGATGGGTTCATTACCTACATATATCCTCCAAGGCAGGTGAGCTAAAACAAAGTGACAGACCCACACACAACAAGGATCAAATACAACTTTGTCTTATCCCTCTTAACCTCAGCTAGTCAGAACTTTTCCATCAACACTGTTTGCTGGTGGTAAATGCTTTTTGAGGAAATGGTCAACTTCGGTGAAAAAAATCCTGTTTTTGTTTAAAAATTTTTTTTTTTAAATCTGATAATACTGGTAGAAACTTGGACATTTTTGATGAAAATATTTGATCAAAATTGATGGGTTTTTTCCTTTTTGTTTAATTTTTTTATGGAGGGGAGAGGAGTAGGAAGCATTTCTGGAGCTGCTCCATTCTTAACCTTTTAGCACAAATATTTGGTCTGAGTGAATTATTGGTGATAAATAATTTATTCATCCAGTTTCACATCTTTTTCTTTGCAATCAGATTATGAAATCTCAAACTGAATTTGTTAGTCAAAGTCATTCACAAATTTCTTAGCAAAATGTCATCCCTCTCCTACGCTCTGAATAGTTCATCCCATGTGAATATTTGATATTCAAACTTCAAAACTCACACTGTTTTGGTTAACTACGTAAGTCACGTAGTAGCATTGCTTCTGCTCTCTGATTAGAAGATGGATGTAACTAACCAATGTAGTGGGCAATTCAAATTTCAGAGATTCCAACTAGATGTGCCATTCAAATATCTCAGTTGGTGATAAGCTGAGCATTCTGTGTTTAGCTTTACAAGACTATCCAGGCTAGATCACCAATTAATCTGATGTTTGTGGAAAATGCACATGAAAGGTTTGCACACATGGTTAAATTGAAATGTATTTTTTAGTTTGAAGGAATGTTCAGCTGTAGTGAATATAGTGACTGTGAAAGGGACTAGACTGATATCTTGAGATATGAAAATCCTCTGGTTATCTGCAGAGGGCCCACTGTGGAGTTCCTTGTGCCTGAAAGTGATATCACCAGGGACCAGCAGCTCAGGCTTTTCCGCATTGTCTTCCCTGTATTCCTCAACCCCGACCTGGAGGGACCACCTCAGCTGATTGAGAGGACAATTCAGTCTCCAATGCCCCTTTACTTCTTGGTCAACTTGCTGAGATGGCCAAAGAGGTTGCCAGTTAATGACAGATCCACTGATGATTGCTCAAGGCTTTTTGATTATGTGAATACCTTCTCTACAGAAATGAACTGTGACCAGCTCACAAGCCATTGAAAAATACTTCCCTTGTAAAGCCAATAAATGACAGCATTCTCCTCTTCCCTCATTTCTGCCCACTTTCCCCTCAACAGCTTTTTCAAACATTTTAAAACAGAGAAACACAGCCCCAATAATCCACTCTTGTTCTGCACTCATCACTGATCTGCAGAAAGGAAGCATGGACTTATGATTAAGGCACTGGAGTGGAACTCAGAAGTGTTTGGTTTAATTTCTGGCCCTGCTAGAGCATGTGTGAATATCGGTAAATCGTTGAATCTCTCGGTATCTCAGTTCCCCATCTGTAGCATGAAGCTAATAATATTTCCTTGCACCCATCACATTTATTTATTTATTTATTTATTTATTTATTTATTTATTTTATTTCGTATATATTTGTGTTACTGTAGCACCTATTTTGTCTGTCATGTCTCCTCCTATGTGGACAATGCAGCCCTGGTCTTAGTTGGGGGTTCTAGTTGCTACTGTAACATAACTAATAACAGACACAAAATTCATAGTTTCATAGCTTCAATGTTCCATTTATGGACATGTTCTTCAACTTAAAATGTGATCTCCTTTCACAGCAAGTGCCATCCTGTAGCTTTTATCTCAAAAAATTTACCCATGTACATTTTTTATCTGAGAGAAAAGGCAGATCTTTCCTGGAGCCTGTAATAAAAATATATCTCTATTAAAAAATAACCAGCCACAGATTTCCTGGTTGACCCAGTGTAAACCACCTGCTGGTGCACACACATTATTTCCTCTCTGTGAAAAAAGCAAGAATAACGATCAAGGGTGATCTGGCAACACCTGGTTTCCCACTGACTTTGTCTCCTGGGGATAGTGAGGCTGTGTTTAACAATGTGAAGTACAGAACTTAAACGAAGATCAACACCAGGCCCTCAATCTGCCGTTGCAGCACACAGAAGTACAGTTGGCAGATGCCTCCCTCCCCCCTCCAACCACGGCCTTCTTTGATGGGTGCCCGCTACTTCGAAACAGTCTCCTCCCTAACATACATAGTCTACCCATGGCCTTCTTTTGGAGGAGGCTGGAAACACTTTTCTTCTTCTTTCCGAATGTATTTATTACTGGACCGGGAGGAGGAGAGGTCATTAGGATTTTTTTATGCTGGGTGTATATGCTAGTTAGTGACAGGCTTTCTTCTTATAATCTGGATGCCATGGGGATAGAGCACTTTCAGAATTGAAACCGCTATCACCTTGGTTAACTGCATACACAGAAGCACTTTCCACAGACAATTCCATTCCCCCGACCCCTTCCATACCCTCCCATTCGCTTCTACCATCCATACTTTTGGCAACATCCTTCCCTTCAACCATCCTCCTCCTCCCATGTCTTCTATATCTGTAAATCTACCAGTCATTAACGCAGCAGTGCTACCCATTGCCTCCTCCATGCTGAAATCCTCATCTATGCCTCTCAGCTGAATGACTGCAACTGCCTGCTCCAGGGTCTCCATAAATTTTTCCCTGCCCCCCACGCCTAGACTATGGCCTGGCAGAACGTTGCTTCCTGTCTTCTCACAGGTACAAAAAGGTGTGCTTGAATCAATGTCCCCCTCAAACAACACCACTAATTCCCCCTGGCATAGAGCTATTTATGCAAGAGGAAATGAGGACTGTTTAGTTTAGGGAAGAGAACAAAAAGTATATAAAATAATGAAAGGTGTAGAGAAGTTAAATTAGGTGCCCCTATTTTCTCATAGTACAAGGACCTCCAATAACATTGAAAGACAATGCATTTATTACTCATAAAAGGTTATTTTAACACAGACTGTGCCACAAGATATCAATGAAGCCAAGAGCTCAGTAGGAGTACACATTTATTTGAATGAGAAATCTACAGCTACATTAGACTAGATAAAACATTTATAAAGAAAACAAACCCTCATGCTTCAGGACATAGATTATTCTCTGACTAATGAGGGTTAGGAGGAAAATTCTCCCTGGGCAGGCAAATCCATTACAGGGTTTCTTGCACCATCCTCTGAAGCATCTGGTACCACCTGCTGTCAGTTACAAAATAGATAGAGCCTGGCTGTAATCTACTACAGTTCCTATGTTTCCATTTATTTCAGGATCCTGGTCAAAATTGTCCTGCTTTTATTTAAAACCCTCTAAGGCCTTGTTGCTGTGTACCTCACCTCTCACTGCTCCTGTCTCTGTTTCTCCCACTCCTCTAGCATGCATCCTCTGTCACTTCACAGAATCTGGCCTTATATCCTCCTCTCTCTAGTTCCTTCCTGTATTCTGCTGCCTCACTGGCTGTACTCTTCAACTGGTTTACACCTCAGCTGAAACTGCTTTTAGGCTCCCTTGCTCACATTCTCAACTGCTGGCTAGCTGTGCTGGTATGTCTTGACTTCGTAGTTATTTTGTGACTGGATTTCTATTGTATAGAAGATTATATGCTTTATGATGTTGTATGGTATGTCATGCTTGTAGGAATCAAATATTCAAAATAATGCACTGTCTTTACACTTGATTTACAGAATGTCAGTGGGTTGTCCATGTATTCTGATTTCCTTCTCAATTTAGCAATGCACTTAAGCACATGTTAAACTTTAAGCATTGAAGTCAATGCCCATTGAAGTCAAGCATGTGCTTAAGTCAGTGGTGTGCAACCTGTGGCCCGTCAGGGTAATCTGTTGGTGGGCCATGAGACAGTTTGTTTACATTGACTGTCCCCAGGCTCCTAATGGCCGTGGTTTGCCATTCCCAGCCAATGGAAGTTGTGGGAAGCAGCAAGGGCCACAGGGACATGCTGTGCCTGTGGACAATCAATATAAACTGTCTCGCGGCCCATCAGTGGATTACCCTGACAGGCCGCGTGCTGCCCGTGGGCCGGAGATTGCCTACCACCGGCTTAAGTGCTTTGCTGAACAAAGGCCTTACATTCATACCCAGATAATGCTGGGAGAATAATTTAGCCCAGTGGCTTCTCTGGAGAAGTGTGCAATTAATGTAGTTTAATATACTGTATATGGTGACATAAAAGGCATGTACGTACCTTATATACCATCTCTCAAAACCTGGAAGAGGTGGAGTGAAGGTCAGTTTTTAAATAGCCTTAGATCAGTAGACTTCACTCTGCAAGTTTCTCAGTCAGGTGCATGCTTGAATTGATAAAACATGTATGAATCTGGCCCCTTTGTTCACAGCACCTCTTCTGCTGCTCCACCTGTCTTTGAAGAGCTTTTTAACTCAGGAGATGAGTTCTTCATTGGATAGGAGCAGTCCCTTCTACTTTCTGCAATGTGAAATTGCTACGATCAAAGTCTCCCAGCACACTCAGTGGCAAAGCCTATACCTCATACTGTGAACATTCAGTTTCTTGCATGTTCTAGACTTCTATTTTAACAATTAAAAGAGAGGGCATATCCTGGGAGGAGAAGTAAGAAAGAGGGATGGCAGGGAGAACTGAATCCATGCTTTTCTTCCACTTTGAACATGTGGTTTGGGATTTTTGTTCCCAGTGGCAGATCAAGGTAAGATTTTTGGAGCACCAGGATCCAGTCCCTGAGGTTGGAAGTGGCCTCTGAATTTGGGACCAGGAAGTGCTGGCCTCCAAGAGTCCCCCCCATAGTTGGGGTGGGAATAGATGCTCACATTGTGGGTCCATCTGCCTTAGCTCTCTGCAGAATGGCTGGCAATCAGGAGGCCATGGGATGAAGTTACTGAGATGCCCGCACCGTGATCAGGCATGGGGGTATGGGCAGAAAAAAATCTGTGTAAGGGTAAAATAGTTTGGTTGGACAATTACAGGATGGGAATGAAATTACACCTGGATTGATCTGGGACCATTACATTTTAATTCACCCTGTGTTCCTTGACTGTATCAGCAATCAAGATGTTAAAGAGAATACTTTCCCTTTGGGCATAATCTAGTTATATTGTCAAATCGCAGAATGCCTCTACAGTCAGAGCACCCTTTCTGGCTTCTCTTACCAGGGCAGGTGCCTGGTGGGGTTAGAATGGGAATAAGGAAACCTCCCACATGGGCAAGGGAGCCTAATTGTTACTGCAGATGAGTGAAACTCAAAAGTCTGTAGTTCAGTTTGGTTGAGATAAGCACCCCAAATGTTCAGCTGTGCAGACAAATTTGATCTACAGGTGTGCAATCAAGAGATGGTTCTGGAAGTCTCATAAAAGGATCCTGTGCTGGGAAGTCTGATTCTTTCTGGTGTGGGTCAGGGTGGGACTATCTCACTAATCGTTTTTCATGTGGTATTGGTCCTGCTGCTCCTGCCCAGAATCAAGAAGTGCCTGAAAATTTAATAGCAATTTCTTGTCTGTAAAATTTTCAAACCTCCATAAGGATTTGGGATTAGTTTGAGATTCAGAAAAAGGTTTGAGCTAATTCTTATTTCCCTGCTGGAAATCCATCCAAGCATAAACTTAGCCACACAGAGCAAGTGTTGCAAGGCACCTTGCTTTGGGCTTTCTCTGGAAAGACCAGATCCTGAGAGGTGCTGAACACCTGCAATACTCACTGAAGTCGATGGGTATTCAAGACACTCAGCAGCTCTTGGGCACTAAGCAATACTAGCTGGGCATAGAGTCTGATCCTGAAAGGTGCTGAGTGCAATCAGTGGGTGCTAAGGGTGATCACCACCTCAGAGGATCAGGCCCTCTCTATCTTTATAGAGAACTGGTAGAAAAATACCATTTATTTTCTACAGATTTTTTTTTAAATTCCATTTTTAAATTTTCTTGGTTTTGTGTTTTCATTTAAAAAAAACCCAAAACAAAAATAACCCCAAATCCAATTTTTTTGTGTTTTGGGTTTTTAAATAAACCTTTTTCAGAGTAAATGTCTGGTTGCTGATTTGAGGGGGGAATAAAATGTTTTAACCTGGAAAATTCTATTGAAAATGAAAGCATTCCACTAAAATTTTCATTTTTGATGAAAAGCCATTCTTTAGTTGAAATTTCTTATTGATGACAAATTTTACCCAGGTCTACTTTGCAGTTACAGTTGTAGCGGAATGTGGTGCTTTTTCTATCCTTGTATAGAAATGTCAGAGACCCCTTACAAGCCATATAAGGTGTGTCCAGTTAGTACAGTGATAGGTACTTGACATATATTGGGATAACAATGAGCATTGCTAATGCTCACAAATTTATCCTGAATCTTGTGATATTTGGTGTTTTTCTTAAAGCCTCAACTGCTGGAATCAACAGAATCCATGAGAAACTGAATTTTCAAAAAGTATGTTTCTAGCCCTCTGCGGTGCAGAGAAAAGCTTGGAAATGGGAAGCAAAGAAACCAGGAGGTAAAGACAAAGAACCCCAAATATATATTTTTAAATCTCATAATTTTTAAGCCAGTCTCATGGTTTTTTGGGGCCTGACTCATGACTTTTGAATGCATGGGGTTGGCATCACTGTAAATGAAAGAACCATGGTCCAATCCTTAATGATGCTACGAGAGGGATTATTGCTGGCTGGAAATGTCATGCTTCAGGATTGATGGTGCATTCTCTTTCTTATCACTTCCTTTTTTCCTCTCTGAACATCAGCTATTACAAATTCCATTTTTGGTAAAGGAGTTTTAAGCATGTGAAGAGTCACCAAAAGTGAAAGTGTTTGAATGTTTTATTTATATTCCCCTCAACGCAAAGGCACTGGTCGATTCAGATCTTGATTTGAGATGCCATGTGCATAAGAGGCTTTAACATCTGCTTCTACCTCGCTGGAAATGGAGAGTATAAGAGGCTGTCTGTCTACCTAAATGTCTACAGTATCTCCTCAGTATGTCACTTAGGGCGTGACTACACTTTTGAGTTTCAGAGCAATAAAAGAGCCCTGGGCATGCCAGCTCACTCCCCCTCCACACTGGCAATGCACGTACTGCGCTCTGACTCTGCAGCTACAGCGTTGCTGGTACTCCACCTCGGCGAGCGGAATAACGTTTGTTGCATCTTGGCTACAATACCCGCGTGTCAGTGTGAATGAGGTGTTGCGTTACTGTGCTCTGATCGGCCTCCAGAAACATCCCATAATCCCCTTAAATCAAGTGGCCGCTCTTGTTATTGCTTTGAACTCCTGTAGGAATGCGGAAATGCCCTTTCAAAGCTCCTTTTCTGACAGCCGGCATGCAAGCTGTTACTATGGAATGCTGTGTGTGAGAGAGAGAGAGGCGGGGCGGGAGGAGGAGGTCTGCTGCTGACTGAACTTACAAGACAGCATGCTGACATGCTCTCAGGCCCTCAAAAACCCACTCTCCCCCGCATGCACACAACACACTCCCTGTCACACTCCACCCCACCCCATGCCTCCCATTTTAAAAGCATGTTGCAGTCATTTGCATGCTGGGATAGCTGCCCATAATGCACCAGTCCCAATGCTGCTGCAAGTGCCGCAGATGTGGCCACACCAGTGCTCTTGAAGCTGTCAGAGTGGACAGATTGCGGCGCTTTCCCTACTGCACTCTACGAAGGCTGGTTTAACTCAAAGTGCTTTACATCTGCAAGTGTAGCCATACCCTTATTATTTTGCACAGGATTAAAAGAGAACTCAATGTAACTGTCTTTGTGACTGATCAGTAGAGCAGTAATTCCTTCCAGGACTAGGGTTGAGTGGCTCATCATGGGTGGCTGAAGGTTCTGTTAGATAAGATAATTGGGTTTTGACTGCCTCCCGCATGCACTGTTCTTCTTCTGTCCTTTTTAACAACAGGATGCTCAAAAACCTGGATTGAGGGTGCTTTTGTGTATCATGAAGTAAATACAGTGATTATCATAGGAAGGCATCAATATTCTTGAAAAAATCTTACAATCCGCACAGGTTTTAATAAAGGGAAACTCACGGTGAACTTCAAAGGTTTGATTTTTTTTTTAAATTGTGGTTATAATACAGAAAAAAATTGTTGTAGGTCTGACCTTTGCATCAATGAATGTGCCAGGGGAATGCAAGGTATTTTCCCTCCCATGACTGTGCAGCCTGTAGAAGGGCCAGAGACAATCACAGTCACTGTGCTCCAGGACGCACATAGACTGCAAACTCTGTGTGCACCCATGGGTGCAAATTGCCCTTGGAGAGGACAGAACAGGGCTAAGAATGCACTGTGACCCCTGAAGATAGCCCCCCATAGAGGAGAGCATACTACACCATCCAAAAGCATAGAGTAGGTCATGTGCATCACCAGCGTTGGATAGCCAAGAATACCCCTCTGCTAGTGATGCACAATCCTTCCTGAGATCCCACCATGGCAAGTTAGCTCCACACTGCCCTCAGAACAGCCTAAATGCCACAATCTGGCCCTCTCTGTATTATCTTGCTCACTTCCATTTGTCCCCACATTCCTCTTGCATTAAGTTCTCCTTTCCAGCACACACCTCTGGCGGCTCACAGGGATGATGAATGAGAGCAAGAGGCTAAAGATGGTAATGGAGCGATTTCTACTCCTGTATTTGCTTACCACACTGCTCTTGCCAATGGGTAAGTAATGAAGGAATCCAGGGGTTACTGAACAGTGGATCTAGGCTCCACTTCTTTACTTGAAAGTACTGTCAGGTGCTGGGTTTATCAGAGCTGGCAATCTGCCACCACTTTTGTTCCTAAAAAGGTTTTTGCTTTATTGGCTTAAAAAATAAAAGAAAAATGTACATTGTCCTTTACAAGCTCTTTTCTGTTTTAGTCTTATTGGTGTATGAGAAAAATCTTGGGTACGGTTCTTTCATGTGATCTCAGATAAGCTCCATTTGGAACTTCTGCTGCTTTGTCTAGGGAGTGTGGAAGAAAGGAGGGAGATCACATCAGTTCTTCAAAAAACATCTAGACCTTCTCCCTTTTGATGTCATCTGCTGTTTTCAAACAGGTTTAGAGCTGTTTGAGCCTAACTTGATAGACATCTCTTCTGCAGTCTTCTCATTCTTCTCTTGTTCCTCAGAGGCCTGATTGTCACTAGATTTTTGCTTAAAATTTCCCACTGCTGGCACTACTAGTAGAAGCACAAGTGTAGACAAGGAACTGGTAGCTGCTGGTGTTTTAGCCACTGTATTGTCTAGCTCTGCTCTAAGTTAAGGTTGGATGACACAGTGGTTAATATTCTAGCAGCCAGTTTATAATAGTTCTCCCACCATTGCCCGTATTACTCTTTGGAGCATCAGACACAGGTGCTGACTTGTATTTTTCCCAATGGGTGCTCTACTCCCGTTCTGCCCTGATGCACCACCCGCACTCTGTGCCTTCCCCCGAGGCCCTCTTCCTGCCCCTGCTCCACCCCTTCCCTGAGGACCTCCTGCCTGCCTGCCGCTCCCTCCTCTCTGCCTCCCCTCCCCTCAGTATGTCCTGCCCACTGAACAGGTGATCGGCAGCCAGCCCCAGGCTGGAACACTGTGGCTGGTGGGTGCTGAGCACCCTTTATTTTTTTCTCCTGGGTGCTTGAGCTCCTGCCAAGGTGGCACCTGTGTCTACAGATGAAAAATGCTATGTGTGAACATGAGAGAGACAAGGTAATATCTTTTACTGGACTGACTTCTGCTGGTGAGAGAGACAAGCTTCCGAGCTTACACAGAGCTCTTCTTCAGCTCTGGGAAAGGTACTCCGAGTGTCACAGCTAAATACAAGGTCTAACAGATTGTTTAGTATAAATAGCTAACACATTTCAAAGAACCATACAAGGTGAAAGGGCCCATTAACACCCCTCCGTTATAGGAGGGAAAGGAACGGGGGGAAAAGGCAGCTGGGCTGGGGGTTGTTAGTGGGTTATAGATTGTTGTAATAGTCTATAAACGCAGTGTCTCTATTCAGTTCATGATTTTTAGTGTCTAGCAGTTTTGAATTTAAGCTCCAATGCTTGTCTTTTGAAAGTGTTGTGCAGTTTTACTTTGAGGATGAGGACTGGTAGGTCAGATATAGAGTGATCACTTTGTGAAAAGTTTCAGAGTGGTAGTAATGCCCCTCTGCCATGTACATTGGCCAAACCGGACAGTATCTACGCAAAAGAATAAATGGACACAAATTAGACATCAAGAATTATAACATTCAAAAACCAGTCGAACATTCAAAAACGTTTAACCTCCCTGGTCACTCAATTACAGACCTAAAAGTCGCAATTCTTCAACAAAAAACTTCAAAAACAGACTCCAACGAGAAACTGCAGAACTGGAATTAATTTACAAACTGGATACCATTAAATTAGGCTTGAATAAAGACTACGAGTGGATGGGTCATTACACAAAGTAAAAACTATTTCCCATGCTAATTTTTACCCTACTGTTACTCATACCTTCTTGTCAACTGTTTGAAATGGGCCATCCTGATTATCACTACAAAAGTTTTTTTCTCCTGCTGATAATAGCCCACCTTAATTGATTAGTCTCATTATAGGTGGTATGGCAACACTCATTTTTTCATGTTCTCTGTTGATATATATCTTCCTACTGTATTTTCCACTGCATGCATCCAATTAAGTGGGTTTTTGCCCATGAAAGCTTATACCCAAATAAATTTGTTAGTCTCTAAGGTGCCACAAGTACTCCTCATTCTTTTTGTGAAAAGTGTTCACCCACAGGTGATAGGATGTTTTTATCTTTTATCATTTTCCTGTTTGAGTTCATTTGAGAGAGTAGTGATTATCTGGTCTCATCCACATCGTTGTTATTAGGGCACTTAGTGCACTTCATGAGGTATACCACATGTTGCGATAGGATGTATAGGTTCCATGGATCTTGATTGGTATGCTGTGGGGGATGATGATCATTGTAGCAGTGGTGATATGTCTGCAGGTTTTGCATCTGTTGTTCTGGCTTGGTCTGGTGTCACTTTGAGTTCGTGTGTCCTGGTCTGTGGGGAGCTTCCTTCTGATGATCAGCTTGGAGAGGTTGGGGTGTTGTTTGAAGGCCAGAAGAGTGGATTCAGAAAAGATTTCTTTCAGGATGGGGCATCCATATGAAGGACAGCCATTCCGCAAACATTCATATGAACAAAAAAAGCCAATTTCATAAAGGTTTGCAAATTATAAGAGAGTGAGAAGATGGTAGGTATAAAAACAGCAGTTTAGTATTTTGCGATTCAAACAAATGTCCCAGCCAGTTATTAAAAAGCACAACACCCATTCTCTCCCATATTAACTTCTCCATTACTACACTTGAATAATATACTTTAAATCAGTATTTATTTTTAAATATTATGATTAGGCTACAAAGATTTATGAAGATTAAAATGTAAATCTGTAAGAACTGAGTCAAGTAATTACTAGAGCACTTTAAAAGAAAACCACATTCAAGGGAATCTGAATTCAGACCTGCACAGAAGTTGTGGTGAGATGGCGCTGTAATTATCCAAGGTATCAGAATGTGGACATGTCTGCAGCTGTACAATATGCTTGAAGTCCAGATATAATCTAACAGAGCATTTAGATATACAATCTAGATTATTAGGCCCTGTAATAAGCACAGAGCCATGCACATTGTGATATTATCCATGAGGTTTGTGTGGAACAGGGAAATTTACATCTAAAGAGATGTTAACTTTAATGGGCCACTTCACCCTGAATGGTCTCTTGGAATATATGTTAACTACTTATGCTAAACCAGCTTTTCTGAAATGCAGCTGCCTGGGGCTTTTCTTGCAGCCACAACCTGCTGGGATGCACCACCTTGGTGTTGGTTGCTGGGGTCCTTAGCAACGGTTGAGCCCTGCCCCCTTCTGGAGACACCTGGGGAAAAATGCTGGAGAAGCAGGCAGCTGGTGAGTTCCCCATCTTCCCAAGGGCTGTGGGGCTCAGGCTTTAGGTTTCAGCCCTGGAGTGGTGGGAGGCAGGCTCTGGCTCCGGGGCTTCAGGATCCCACCCCAGGCCCTGTCCCCTAGCTGTGGAGCTTCAGATTCCGGCCCCCTGCTGTCTTCCCTGTCCAGCCACCACCTATCCACCCCCATCATCCCTGGCCCTGGCTGCCTCCCCTAACCCCGCCCATCAAGGCCTTAATTTGTCCTCAGGCTTGTCCCCAGGGCTGAGTAAGTCTGCTGTGAAAAGCGATACTAGTATGTTTGTTAATATTACTTTTCACAACAGACTTATTAGTTAGCAATAAATAAATTACAAACATTTGGACATGTATATGTGCATATTTATTTGTTTTCCTAAAATATTTAATTAGCTTTAGGAAAAAAGTGTGAGAGCAACCACCAGCAAGAGTTGGTGGCCACACTTTGAGGCCCACCAAATAATTTGTCCTGAGAACTCCTGAAGCTATCTGGTCCACCTTGTATTTAGCTGTGACACTTTAAGTACCTTTCCCAGACCTGAAGAAGATCTCTGTGTAACTTGAAAGTTTGTATCTTTCATCAACAGAAGTTGGTCAAATAAAATATATTACATCACCCGCCTTGTCTCTCTCCTATCCTGGTACCAACTATTCTACAAACATCCAAGAAGGATGTCATTTTCAGTTAAGAGATACAGGAATAAGGACAGGCAGAACCCTAGAGAAGCAAATCAGGTTATTCTGGCATGATCTACCTTTGGTAATGTTGCATTAATCTCCTTTTCCATTTACCTCCATGAATTTAATTATTCTTTCCATCACAATTTGTTCTAAAACTTTGCATAGTACAGAGATCAGACAAACAGATCTGTAATAGCTTAGATAATTTTTTTCCTTCCTGAAATATAGGTAAAATGTTAGCTATTCTCCAGTCATATGCTACTACCTCTGAATAGATAAACATATTAAAAATTCTTGCTATAGGACTAGTAATCTCATGTGCCTGTTCTTTAAATATTCTGGGATGGAAATTATTTGCCCTCCCCCAATTTGAGTGCATTAAGATCTTTACATTTCCCTGCATATCAGATGTGATAATTTCCATATCTATACACTCATTTCCATCAGCCGTCCTACCTTCATGGTCATGTTTCATATTATCATCCTTATTGAAAACTGAGGCTAAGTATTCATTTAGTTTTTGGGCAATATCTACGTTATTTTTACTCTCCCTCTCGTCCACACTGCATAGCAGCCTAACCTAATCCTTCCTTTTCTCTTTTTATTTATATAACTTATTTATTTTAATTTCCTTGGCAAGAGCTAATTCAGCTTGACTTGTAGCAATTCTCACTTCATTCCCACATTTTCTAACCTCCAAGCTTTCTTTGCTGATCAAAACCTTTCCCCATTCCCTATAGCTCTCTGCTTATTCCTAGTAACCTTTTTAAGATGGTTATTCATCCGATTGGGTCTGCACTGCAGCCTTTCCCTACAAAGTGCTTGACATGCAAATTGCAGATAGTTTTTGTACACTTGATTTAAAGAAATTCCAAGCCTAAACTGCCTGACTCCTGCCTAACTCATTCTCACAAGAAACAACTTGGTGCCTAAGCCACCTGACTTCTGTAAACCAGGGCCGGCTCCAGGTTTTTTGCCACCCCAAGCAAAAAAAAATAAAAATAAAAAAATAAAGGGTCAGAGTGCCGAAGCAAAAAATAATTAAAAAAAACAATGGAGTGATGTCCACAAAGGACCGGAGTGCCGCCCCTTGAAAAGTGCAGCCCCAAGCACATGCTTGGAAGGCTGGTGCCTAGAGCTGGCCCTGCTGCAAATGGGCGAGAGGGGGAATGTTCCTGGCTGTGGATTGCAAAAAGAGAGAGATGCCTATCTTCACGAGAGGAGCAAGACTTAGAACACACCACTTTCATTGGCATCTTCCTGGCTAGCTTTGGTGGCTCCCTGCCTACTAGGCTGGCTTTTGTGAATTCCATTCTAAGGCACCTATCTCCCTCAATTCAAATAGATCTGAGGCACTTAACTTGGGATCTGTGGATCACGGAAGGATACATCTACACTGCAAAAATAAAGCCACAGCAGCAAATCTCAAAGCCCAGGCCTACAGAAACAGGCTCATGGGGCTTGCACTATGGATCTCAGAATTTGAGCTACAGATATTTTTACTGCCATAGCATAAGTCAAAGTCTGTAGATCCCCAGGCTCTGAGACTCACTGCTGAGGCTTTTTTGTTTGTTTCTTTTCACAGCGTAGATTAACCCTCAAAGTCCCTTTGTGGATGTGGGCCTCTTTCTTTACCCACAAATATCTCCACAAATGTAAAGGGCAAAATCCTAGAGTTTGCAAAAAGTAAATATTACATGGGGAAAAAACACTCACCAAACCTATGGCTGAGATCTTAATTACATCCCACAAAGCTTGGGAATATAGTGGTATGCAGCTATGGTTTGATCCTCTTCCATATATTTAATATATTCTGTGACTATTTAACTTTTCTCCTTTAAGACAAAGTATAGGTGCAGTATAGTGGAGGTGCTATCATAAGATAATCTGCATTCAGTAGGTATTAGTCTTTCTTCTGAGTCAATAGTGAACCACTGCCTTAGCATAGTATTAGGCAAAACTTTGTATACGATGCTATAAGTTGGACCTAACTTCTACAACAAGGTCTCAGGAGTCGGTTGTACTGTTGAGCAACTGACTAAAAAATTAATGGCAGCTTCTTTTAAAATTAAAAATAAAGGGGTTTAATGATTAAGAACTGAAAATAAATAATACCGTTGGCACAGTCCCTGTGTTATTTGATACTCCCCCACATTTTCAGTTTTCTATATCCTGCAGAGTTTTGTGTGGACAATTCATAACTGCATCATAGATGTTGTTAAGGGAAAAGTTTTGGCAGCTGAAAAGGTGTGGGAAGCAATTAGCAGAATGCTTCTGCTAAAATCATCATCAGTGAGATAGTTAACAATGTTGAAAGTTTAATAGTCATCTTTAGTTTCACAGTTAACACCCATGGCCCACACCTCTGAGAGCTATTGTTTCAGGCTAGCGATAGACTGTGGTACGCAACAATGTATAGGTTTATGCTCAGCTCGGGTTTTGGAGGGTTTCTTTTGTAACCATGAGGGCTAGAAATATTTTTAAATGAAAACGTAGACCCTGAAGCACAATTCTACATCAAGGGAATGGCAATGGGTAGGTGCTTCAGCAAATTCTGCAGCCGTAGGACATGCAGGCTCTGGACTTTGGAGGTGATATCTTTTGAATGTAATGTCCAATTCTGGCCCTGAGTACTTGTGGTCATTAGAAATTCTGTGACACATTTCAAAGGGATAAGGATATTAGCTGGTATGTCCAGGAAGAGTTTTTTCTACTTTTCTTAGTTTACATACCCAGTTGTTTATTTGAGAAATATATATGAATGTGTGACAAACTAGTACCAGTAAGTGACTGATTCTATTTCTTGGCCCCAGTCTTATGAGACCGATCTTTCCTTTTAAAAAAAAATCAGTTATTTGCCATTTGTACTGACTTTTCAGTGTGGATTGATTTAAATCAGCAATTGAAATCATGATTTAAATCACCGAGTGGAAAGCCTCAATTTAAATAATCAATTTTAGTTAACTTTTGCATTTGTACTTATTTTCTAAGGAAATGTGCATTCTCATTAGTTGATATGACCATTAAAATATATTAATTTTATAACTAAATTTTATAACTGCTCATTGCCTACACCAGGGGTGGGCAAACTTTTTGGCCCAAGGGCCACATCGGGGTTGTGAAACTTATGGAGCACCAGATAGGGAAGGCTGTGCCTCCCCAAACAGCCTGAGCCCCGCCCCCTATCTGCCCCCTGACTGCCCCCCTCAGAACTCCCGACCCATCCAATCCCCCCTGCTCCCTGTCCCCAGGGCCAGTGCAAGGATGTTTCATGCCCTCGGCGAAACTTCCACCTTGCGCCCTCCCTGCCCTGAGGCACCTCCCCCCGTGGCAGCTCTCCGCCCTGAGGCACCCCCCTCGCCCCAGTTCATCCCTGCTCCGCGCATGAGCACGAGCACCCCGAGCACGCCATGGCTGCTTCACTTCTCCTGCCTCCCAGGCTTGCAGTGCTTAAGCTGATTGGCGCCGCAAGCCTGGGAGGCGGGAGAAGTGAAGCAGCTCACCCCTGCCCTGCCTCCTCCCTGAGCACACCGTGGCTGCTTCACTTCTTCCGCCTCCCAGGCTTGAGTCTAAATGCCAGCGGTGACCGGGGCGGCCGAAGATCTGGCCGCCGTGGTCGCTGCCGAAGAAAATGGCGCCTCCCAAATCCTAGTGCCCTAGGCGATGTAGGCAGTCGCCTAAATGGTTGCACTGGTCCTGCCTGTCCCGACTGCCCCAACCCTATCCACACCCCCACTCCCCAACGGGCCTTCCAGGAGCAGCGAGCCAGAGCGCTGGCGGCGTGGTGAGTTGAGGTTGGGCGGGAGGGGGCGCAGTGCAGGAGGGACCAGGAGCTAGCCTCCCTAGCTGGGAGCTCAAGAGCTGGGCAGGACAGTCCTTTGGGCTGGATGTTTGCCCACCTCTGGCCTACATTGTAGATTTTGCTATGTAGGAGGGTACATTGTAACTACATTTATTTAAGTAATTATATAGATTAATATTTTCAGATTCTTATTAATTGTACAATTTTAGTATGTTAGAAAATGGTGAATGATGTATTGCTTATTTACCAGATAATTAACTTTTTGCTCATGTTTTGTGTGCCATATTAGGATGGTAACTGGAATTTAAACAAACACACAAAACAGCATATTAAATGTATTTTTATTAAATAAACAAACAAACTTTAAATGTTTTTGATACATAAACTTCTCATCAAAACATTTCACATTTATAACTAAATTATAATAAATTTAGGGCTAATATATTTTGCATTAAATTCAGATTTCATTTTAAACATTTATTTTTTAAAAAGTTATAATTAAATAAAATCAAATAAAAAATCAATTTAAGTAAAAAAAATTTTTAAAAAAATTAACTGATTTTTATCCACTCTGTTTTTCTGCTAACCTATTAATCTATGCATTGAAAGGAACTGATAGTGTGTGATACATAATTACAAAATGAGCCACTCATGAATTATGACTTTCATTAGTTTACCTGGAATATCCTGGTGAGCAAACTGCAATTTACAATGCTCTAGTACATTGCTACTCATTGTATTGTGTAACATATCTATTTAAGAAAGAATGATTAATCCACTAATAAATAGCAATTACTCTAGTTTAATTCAATAGATCTGTGTCAAACTTGGATCACAGGTGATTTCAACTCTTACGTTGCTCCTATTACTTCCTGTTTCTTGTAGGTTTGGTACATGCTTGGCCAGACTAGCATGTCTTGGGCTCTGCCACTATGTCTGATCCCATGGTGTGTGGCACTGTGACATAATGCCCTATCTGTAGGCTTCCGTTATCTGCAGCAATCTTGTCTCTACAGGCAATATGTTTATATGCTTTTTCCCATTGGTCATCCATCCATCCAGCTAGGACAGGTGCTAAGGACCAGTGTTGTTTCTGGGGAAAAAGGTGGTGGTTGCAGTCTTTTGGCCACCCCTTTCAAACCAGAGATCAAAGAGCTGTTAGAGCAGGTCAGGCAGAGTCCCTTGCCACTGCTTCCCGCTTCCTCAAGCAATAAGGAAGAATTGGACATGGAAAAGAATGTGCCCAACTCCTGCCCTCACCTAGCAGCAGACCAAAGGATGAGGATTTCCCTATGTGCTAATGGAAGAGCCCCACGTGAACTGGGGGCTCCTGCATCAGTGTTGCAGCAACCCCTTCTCCCCGTGTTTAGTTTTATCCCTGAAGCCCCAGCCTCTGGAGTCCCGCAGGAGCGGTGCCAATCTCAGCTTTTACTCCAACACAGTGACCCTTCTAGCCCGCAGGGGGCAGAGACAAGTTCTCGCACCCTCACCCCAGCGCCCTGGCAGGCGGGAAAGGACCGGGAGCTTCGCATGAAGCCCCCGCCCCGGATTTCCAAACCCTGGTGTTTGGAGGCCAGAGGAGGGACATGAACTCCCGAAGGCTGCGCTACGGCCGCTACCTCAGAGTACCGCCCCGTCCGTGGGGAGCCGGCTCCCACCCCGCTCGGATCCCGGCCCCACTGCGGGGGTCCCACCCAGCCTCCCCCGCCCCTGAGGGGAACCGGCTCCACCCCGGGGGTCCCGCCCAGCCCCCAGCGGAGGCGGCCCCCACCCCGGGGGTCCCGCCCTGAGGGGCAGAGGCGGGGGGAGGGGAGAGAGGCGCCTGTCCCGCCTCAGCCTCCCCCGCCCCTGAGGGGAACCGGCTCCACCCCGGGGGTCCCGCCCTGAGGGGAGGGGGGAGAGGCGCCTGTCCCGCCTCAGCCTCCCCCGGGGCCGAGGCTCCTCTCCCCGCACCGCCAGTAGGTGGCCGGGGCAGGTCACATGACCCCCCAGTTACCACAGAAGCAGAAGCGGGGAGTCTCGGAGAGTCCCAGCCACCGACCGGCCTGGCAGCGCCAGCGGGGGAGGCACCGGCACCCGCACCGGCACCCTCGGCTCCGCCGCCGCCTCCAGCGTAGGGCACCGGCCGGGAGGCTCGCGGGGCTGCAGCTCCCCGCGCCCAGGTGAGGCAGGAGGCGGGCGAGTGCGCCCCGGCCCGTCGCCGCCGGGGCTGGGGGCGAGGGGCAGGAGGAGGGCGCGCTCCCCCGGCCGTTGGCTCAGCGCCCCCCAGGGGTTGGCCCAGCGCCCGGGCGGCACCTGTCCCCCGGCCGGGGGCTCTCGCCGCCGCTGGGCTCGGCCGGGGCCGGGGCCGGGGCCGGGGCCGGTCTGCAGAAAGAAGGAAGGAAACGCTGCAGCGCTGGGAGCCTTTGACAGCTGCAGGCGCGGCCCGAGCGAGGCGGGGCGGGTGCAGCCGGAGCTCCCTGCGCTCGGGGTCAGGGAGGGCAGCGGACAAGCCGGGGAGCGGGAGCGAAGGTCTGGGTGTTTGGTCTTGGCCTTGCAGGGTTGTTCGTGGGGCTGAGCGGGGCACTTGTATAGAAAGGCCCTTTGGGGCTGCTTCTCCCTTCCCCTCTGGCCGGCCTGAAGCTGTCAGCTCCCCTGAGGGTGACCTCTGCGGAGATCCCTGCCCAGTTGTGCTAGGCGCTGTACAAACCCAAGGAGTGCTTGCGATCTAAATAGCTAAGACAAAGAATGGCGGTATTACTAACTCCTTTTACCAAGGGGGAATGGGGGTATTACTAACTCCTTTTACCAAGGGGGAATGGGGGTATTACTAACTCCTTTTACCAAGGGGGAATGGGGGTATTACTAACTCCTTTTACCAAGGGGGATTTAGGGCAAACACATAGTGAGTGACCTGCCTGAGGTCAAAGATCTCCAGATGCTGCTGCCACACTGGCCTTCCTGTCCCACCTAGGATGCCTGGAAAGCACCTGGCATATCATGGGCGCAACTACAAGAAATAATTATCATAATAAATGCTGCAGCATTGCAGTAACCTACACCTGTTATAATTTGCATTTAGTGCAGTTCTTTCGCTTCCCGCTGCTTCTCAGCAAAGATCTGTTAGCAGGTAGCTGTGGAGAGCTCTTGGTATACCAAGAAGTTGTCTTAACAAATTATGAAGCATTATAACAAAGGGTAACTCAATACCGTTGCCTGAATAAATAATGGTAGTATATTTTATGTTTGCATTCTAGTTGTTCTTAGTTATTTGCAATGTTTTTCTAGCCTTTAGTGCAAATTAGTGAGGTTGTACAGTACATTCAGCGTTCCCAGTCCTGCAGTGTGATGTGTGCAAGACCCCCCCATCAGCTCAGTTGTATGCCCATGTCACACTGTGGGAGTAGGAAGGGATAATCTGGTGGATTGGGGACTAGACTTGTGTTTAGAACGGTTCCTGTGTTCAATTCCCAGGTCAGTCACAGACTTCCTTTGCACTGATCTTTTATTTTCCCCTCTGCTCCAGTTCACTAGCTGTAAAAGAGGGATAACACTTCTGTTCCTCAGAGATATTGTGAGGCTAAAGTCTACTGACTGTGGCATGCTCAGATACTGTGATAATAAATAAATACTTTGATGAATAGATAAAAAAATATCTGATAGGTCAAATAGTATATGTATACTTGTCAGTGCATGATTGTTACAAACATCACACACTTTGTGCTTTGCCCAGTCTAATCTCATGTACTTTCATCACTTCCTTTAGGGGTCTAATAAATTTAATAGTTGAGAAACTCATTGTGATGTTACTTTAAATGAACTTTACTTCATTTAAAGTACTTTAAAGTAAACGTGTAGGTCACTCTGAAAGATGAATGATATGGAGTAAAAGTAGTGGAAAGTTTTATTCTGTAGGGAGCAATCCTTCATTGGTCATGTTAAGGTGTGTAGTCCATCCAACATATCTTTTCCCATGTCTGGTCCATGAAGTAGATATAATTAAATTTAGGATGATTTCAGAGTACAGTACAAACCTGACCACTCATATGTATCTTAAGATGTAGAATAAATGATAAAATAATCAATGAAGATGCTTACATCTTTAGGGGGGAAAAGATAATCTTTTATAATTCTCAGAAAATGTAGGAGCAGCAATTTATTAAAATCCAAGTACCATATACATTGAAAAGTGTACAAAAGGCCATTCTTACTAGGCAACTTCTTGTGTTAAGAGACTGCCCCAAAGCATTCCTCAAATGAAATAAATGTAATTCTTTAATTTGTCAGGTTTTGCTTTACAGCTGCTGTTTGTCCCTATAAAAGGGGACAAACGTTTGTTTTGTTAGATTACTAAATTAATCTCGTTTTCTTGATAGTCAGGCACTTGACTGTGCATAATTCAGTGGAGCATTAAAAAAATTAACTCCTAAAAATTATTTTTTAAAGGCTCAGTGCTACAGATCTGAGTTATGGCCTGATTGAATGCAGTTCTTAATTTTGGGTGATGTGATGGGGGAGGAAGGAAGGCGAGAGCAAGAACAGTATAGCATGTTTAAAAGTTAGATCAAGGATTTCCTTTGATTTCCCCCCCCCCCCCATGCATTGCCATTATCTCTTGGTATTGGAAGGCACTGTAACAGAAGGGATTATGGGTAGATCACTAGATATGAATCCATTATTATTTCATGAATGAATTATGTGATTAGTCCTATAGAGACAAAAGGGTCAATTGCACTTTCAGCTAAATCCTACCCACACAATATTCTGATAGGTAATCTGTAATCATTCCCTGGGGATTGGTATATATAACTCCCATTACAGTTAACAGAAGAATTTAATATGAATAAATGGGTACAGAACACCACAAACCTCTGTAGTGCTTTGCAAAACATGGTCTAAGGCATGGTACCTGCTCCAGAGAGCTTAGAATCTAATATCAAATGGGATAACAGGGCAGGTAAGAGATCATTTTCTTCATCAGTGTACAGTAGGAAGGATTCAGTGAAGTATTATTATTTAAGAAGGGATTTGAAAGAGAAGGGTGACTGTAGCAGAGAACTTTGAGAAGGTTGCGAGAGTGGATGATGAGATGGTGAAAAGAAAGTAAGTGTTGGTGAGAGAGAGGAGGAGGGAGATCTGAAGAGAACAGTGTTTAGTAAGGATCAGGTTAGGAGACCGTGATGGGGGGGAAAGTTAGGTTAAGGGGGGGTTACAGAAGGGAAGCGAGAAGCAGCAGAGTCAGAGTGGTTATCCAAATGGAAACTGAAACTGCTCACGGTGAAGGGTAGTGAATTGAGGAAAGAGGAAGAGAACCAGAAGAGATTCTGGAGCTGATGGTTGAAGCTGCTCTCAGGGGCTTTAAGTCCTACTCCTGGCCCTGGTTGAGAGGGATGTCAAGAAAGCTGTGGTGACAGCCACTGCTTTTTGTGAGAAAATAAAACCACTTCCTCCTTTGCTTGTGGATGAAAGAGTAGGCTCCACAGTGTCCATTGTATGCAGGATTCTGCACCAGGGTGAGGTGTACCTGCGACTGTAATTAGTTAATGGCTGCAATGATGTGCAGGAGACTGAGACATGGAAGCCTCTTGATATTTATGAGAGTTGCAGCATGTGCATTGAGCCTCTTGTGTCTCTCTGCAGTATTTAATTTGTGCCAGGGCTGATCCCTAGCACCTCTAGGCTTGGCAGTTCATAGCCCCGGCACTTCTCGGCTTGCTGCATCTATTATGAATGTAAAAAATTGCTTGAGCCCTGGAACCTAATTGCTCGAGGCCCTGCACCTGTTTTATTACAAATTAAGCACTGTGTCTCAGCAGTCTCCTCTCTTGATGGCTGTCATGTACAGAAACATGCCATTTGTCACATAAATAAGAGATGAGGTGACCACGTGGAGATGTAAGTACTGTATGGTCGTAAATCTTTAAAAGTGCAAAGACTGACATTAAATATAATATTGCAATTTGTTTGTATTTTACCCTGAGGTCTGTCTTGTCCTCTTCTGAGTCATGGGGTCAGCTCCTCAGCTGGTTTAAATTGTCATCACTCTACTAACTTCAATGGAGCCTTGACAGTTTACACCAACTGAGGATCTGATCCAGGATGCAGCCTTTTCTTGCATTATCCCAAGTTTCAGTCACCATCCTTCCTACCGCCCTCTCAGCTGCTCTTAGTGTAGTGGCAGAGAGACAGAAACACTAATTTGGGTTCTTCCCTGCCAACTTTCTACCGAGACGTCAAAGGCCCCCTTGAGTGTCAATTTAATACTTTCTTTATAGGACAGAGCAAGAGTAAGAATAATTTTTTTCTCTTTTCACCCCAGTTAGAAATAATCCAGGCTTTTCTCCAAGCAGTTTATAAGCTGCATTTGCACCTTGGGAGAAGCCCAGACTCTGAGTTAGGGATAAATTATTTAAAGAATGGTAAGATTTTAGGCATACTTTAAAAGTGTTGAAGAGCCTTATTCTCCTTTACTGATACCTAAGCCACTGTGCTCTTAATACCCAGGATGTAAAGGGTTTCTAGAGATTTCTGATAGGAAGGTGTGTTTATAAATATACACAGAGAACATGAATCAATGAGTGTTACCATACACACTCTAACGAGAGTTATCAGTTAAGGTGACCTCAAGAATTACTACATTCAAAAACCAGTTGGAGAACACGTCAGTCTCCCTGGTCACTCGATTACAGACCTAAAAGTTGCAATATTACAACCAGAAAACTTCAAAAACAGACTCCAATGAGAGACTGCTGAATTGAAATTAATTTGCAAAATGGACACCATTAAATTAGGCTTGAATAAAGGCTGGGACTGGATGGGTCATTACACAAAGTAAAACTATTTCCCCATGTTTATTCCCCCTAAACTATTCCTCACACCTTCTTGTCAACTGCTGCAGATGGACCATTCTGATTTCCACTACAAAAAAGTTTTTTTTTTTTTTTTTCTCTCATGCTGGTAATAGCTCACCTTAACTGGTCACTCTCGTTAGTGTGTATGGCAACACCCATTGTTTCATGTTCTCTGTGTATATATATATCTTCCTACTGTATTTTCCATTGCATGCATCTGATGAAGTGGGCTGTAGCCCATGAAAGCTTATGCTCAAATACATTTATTAGTCTCTGAGGTGCCACAAGTACTCCTGTTCTTTTTGCAGATACAGACTAACACAGCTGCTATTCTGAAACCTGATAGGAAGGGAAATCGTATTATCCTGGCTTTCAGGCTGAAAGGGTATGTCTACACTTCAATTAAAAACCTGTGGCTGGCCTGTACCAGCTCACTCGGGCTCATGGGGCTCAGTCTGTGGGATTGTTTAATTGCAGATTAATTGTAGATATCTGCAGGTGGGAGGGTCCCAGCCCTCAGGCTGCAGCCCAAGATGGAATATCTAAACCACAGTTAAACAGCACATCAGCCCAAGCCCTGTGAGTAGGGAGAGAAAGTGAGTAGTGGTTTCATATTTGGAATAGAGCTGCTACCTTCTCTATATGTGTCTCTATTAAAAAGAATTGCTAAGAGTGAAGAGTCAGTGGTCCCTCACTCCTTGTAAAACCATAATTAAAAAAAATGAAAAAAAACATTCTGATGGTTGTTGGCAAGCTGGGCCATGGGGTGGAAAGTACGTCATTTAACATCTGCTGAGACTACCCAAAGGAGGCTAAATTCTGGACATTTGCCTGTGATTTAATCTTTGAATTCACCAGATCCAGACTTCGTTGGCCTCTCTAGTGATACTTCTGGATTGCCTCGCAAAAGAGAATTATTCGCTGAAGGATTCAAAGCTTTATTTTTCACCTTTTGGTGTCAATGAGGTGCACCTTAGTAAAAGAAAGACCCTGTAGGCACTATTATGTGGTGTAAAAGGACCCAGGGCACACTTTTTATGGAAAAGTTTACTGACAACACAGAAATGGGTTCCAGTGGTTACAATACAACATGGGTTGGCAACCTTTGACATGCGGCTCCCTGGCGGGCCGGCCCACTTTGTTTACTTGTCGCGTCCGCAGGTTTGGCCGATCGCGGCTCCCACTGGCTGCAGTTCACCGTCCCAGGCAAATGGGGGTGGTGGGAAGCGGTGACCAGAACATTCCTTGGCCCACACTGCTTTCTGCTGCCAACATTGGCCTGGGGCAGCGACCTGCGGCCAGTGGGAGCCGTGATTGGCCGAACCTGCGGATGCGGCAGGTAAACAAACCTTCCCGGCCCGCCAGGGTGCTTACCCTGGCGAGCTGCATGCCAAAGGTTGCCGACCCCTGCAATACAATTTGGATCAATATCTACACTAGAAAAATGTTGCCAGTCTAGATATACTGGTATAGCTATACTGGCAAGTGCTCCTGTTGTTGACACACTTTATACTGTTAAAGAAGTTCGTTTGCTGGTATAGTTTATACTGGTTTGGTAAGCAAAATAAGATATACTGACAAGCATTTCTGAGCCAGTATAAACTGCATTATACTAGGGCTTTTGCTGGAAATGTTGCAAACAAATCACTCTTCTAACTGACATTCCTATACCAGCCAAAGTTTCTAATGTAGACCTAGACTTAGAGTTTGAACAAAATAATCCCTCACACCTATGGTTTCTTGATTCTTTTTAGCTGTTTTCTTTGTTATAAGATAGGCACAGTCTTCTCTCAGGTACACGTGTATCTCTCCCTTTAGTTTCAGATGCTTTCTCCTCTTTGTCACAGCTATGCTTACAGTGAGTGTATCCCTTATGTCTCCTCTTATACTGTTTTCTCTCCCATGTCTTCTCTGTTGTTTCTGGGGAGAATCAAATCATCCACTGTATAAAATATAATTTTGAGCCTCCTGCATAATGCTGCAGATAATATTTGAAAGAGACAGACCACATTCATAACTGTGTGTGCATGCAAATCAAGGGTCAGGTGCATTTGCGCTACCTTTGCATGCTTGCAATCCCAGCTTTCCTGCATACGCCAAAGGGATGGGGAGAGCATTTGTTCACATACTGTTATAAATTTGAGCCAGAATGACTTTAGCTTGCCTTATGTTACCGTGGAACGGTAGATAGTCGTTATTGTTGCATTGTTGATGAAACAGTGGAGTTCTTGTTTTGTTGTTTAGAATCTGAGATCATATTTCATTGAATGCTAAGCAGCTAAGGCTGCTCCACCCAGCTGATTGTTCTGAGTCCTGCTGCACTGGGTCACTGATCCCTCCCACAATGGAACACATTTCTCTTTGAAAACCTCACAGACTAGTAGGATTGTTGTTGTCAAGGTTAACCAGATAGCTGTGAGACTGTATGCTTGCACCTAAAGTGCAGTGACTCATGCTGAACTTTTTTCAACACTGATTCCCCTCCACCCTTTTTTTTTGGTAAATCAGAGGAAATAAAATAAAGTAAAGTTATTTAAATATTAAATTTTGCTCCCTTCTCTCCTCTCCTTTTTCAGCACATCAGGAACATATCAGTTTGATGAAATTTGATTTAAAAAAATGTCCAGAAAGAGCACAGACTATGGACTGCTGCCAGAGTATGAGAAGAGCCAGATTAAAAGGACTCTGGAGCTGGGAACAGTTATGACAGTGTTCAGTCTCAAGAAGTTTACTCCAGAAAGGAGGACCATCCAAGTCATAATGGAAACCAGGCAGGTGGCCTGGAGCAAGACAGCTGATAAGATTGAAGGTTTCTGTGAGTATTGGCAAGGCATGCCAGAACTTAGAATTTATTACTGATAAATGTAATTGAAAAAGGGTCATTTAGATCAGCATTTGACAGTTTGTGTCTTTTCACCCAAGAGTATAATTAAACTTTAAACATTGCATTCTGTGAGCCCTGTTGGTTTACTGTAATGTAGACCAAATATCTTCTACTAGTTAGCCTTCAGCAGAGCTAGCTGCCTAACTTGTTGCTACTCTCAGGCTTTTCTTCCTAGAAGCCTTTTGTCAAAGGCTAAAGGTTCAAATCCTGATCTTGCCACCTTATTTATACATGAGTAGGGGCTAACTTGCATAATTAAAAGTAGTAGGATCAGGCTGTAAGTGCTTACTAAAAAACACACACACAACCAAATTTAAAACATACTGGGAAGCAACTTAACACAAGGTTTTGGACTTAGAGCCTCTTTTTTCCCCCAGTGTGTTCAGTTTGGATGAACTGGGGAGGCTGGGTTGGGAAAGCCGATTTGCAAACTTTGTTGTTGTTTTTCTTTACCTGTAATTCATTAATGTTTTTAAAAATAAATGTTTGTAGATTAATAGTTTATACTAAGAGTCGGCATCTTAGGATATTTTCAATTCTGAGCCATTTCATTACAAGAGGGGAAAAATATTCTGAGTATCAATGGCAAACTGGGATCTCCATTAATTGCAATCTCATTGTAAGGGTACAGAGGTCTGAAATGCAACCCTACCTTAAATTTTACTAGATGTGCAGAGGTGTGTTTCCTTGGTACAAAAGCTTTGTTGCCATAGGCTCTGTGTTCAAAAAAAATAAAAATATTTCTGTATACATGGATCTCTTAGTCTTCAAAATCAACTCAACTCACAATGAATTAAAAAAATAAAACCAGATAACAAAAATAACACCAAAAATGGAGCTATCCAACAAAAACTACATTGGGATCTGAAAGAAAAGGACAAAAGAATCATAGAAATATAGAACTGGAAGGGACCTTGAGAAGTTAAGTCCAACCCTTGTGTTGAGGCAGGGCTAAGTATATCTAGACTATCCCTGACAGGTGTTTGTGTAACCCATTCTTATCAAGCTCCTTTGGAAACTTATTCCAGAACTTAACTATCCTTATAATTAGAAAGTTTTTTCTTAATATCTAACCTACATTTCTCATGCTGCAGATTAAGCCCATTACTACTACTCCTACTTTCAGTGGACATGGAGAATAATTAATCCAATTTATAACAGCCTTTAACATATTTGAAGGCTGTTATTAGGTCCCCTCTCAAGTCTTCTTTTCTCAAGATTAAACATGCCCAGTTTTTTAAAACTTTCTAAGCCTTCTGTCATTTTTGTTGCTTGTCTCTGGACTCTCAAATTTGTTTAAAATTTTCCTAACGTGTGGTGCTCAGAATTGGACACAGTACTCCAGTGGAGGCCTCATCAGTACTAAGTACAGCAGGATAGTTCCTTCCTAGTCTTACATAGATAGGACAATCCTGCTAATACACCTCTCTCTCTCTCTCTCTCTCTCTCTCTCTCTCTCTCTCTCTCTCTCTCTCTCTCTCTCTCTCTCTCTCTCTCTCTCTAAGTGGTGGTGGTGCTGCTAGATGGGACAGAACACCATACCCAAGAGGTGTGTGGGTTACATACTTTCCCCTAGCTGAGGAAACGTGTCCTGAGCTTCAGAGACTTGCCAATTGAAATCCGTGATGAGCCCCCACTTGTAACGCCAACAGACCCTGGTCATCGGCAGGCGGGATCAAACTGGGGACATCTGGACCTTAGTGCATGAGCCTCTACCACGTGAACTAAAAGCCAACTGCCTGTTAGCTACAGTTGTAGAGTAGAGGCATTTAACACTCTCTCTTTAAGTGGTCTTGGTGCCACTATATGGGTCAGAACACCACACCCAGAAGGTGTGGGTTACACAACCACATCAGATTGTTGACTTTTATTCAATTTGGGATCCTCTATAACCTCCAGATCTTTTTCAGCAGTACTACCACCTAGCCAGTTATTCCCATTTTGTAGCTGTGCATTTGATTTTTCTTTCCAAAGTGAAATACTTTGTACTTGTCTTTATTGAATTTCATCTTACTGATTTCAGACCAATTCTCTTAATTTGTCAAGGTTGTTTTGAATTCTAATTTTGTTCTCCAAAGTAATAGCAACCCCTCCCTGCTCGGTGTCATCCATGGATTTTATAAGCAAGTTCTCTACACTATTATCCAAGTCATTAATGAAAACCAAATCCAAGACTCTGATCCCTGCGGGACTCACTAAATACATCCTCCCAGTTTGATAGCAAACTATTGATAACTACTCTTTGAGTACGGTCTTTCAACCAATTATGCACCCATTTAATAGTAATTTCATCTAAAACATATTTCCCTAGTTTGTTTATGAGAATGTCATGTGGTATTGTGTCAAAAGCCTTATTAAAATCAAGCTATATCATGTCTACTGCTTCCTCTCATCCACTAGGCCAGTAACCCTCTCAAAGATGGAAATTTGGTTGATTTGGTACAATTTATTCTTGACAATGCCATGCTGGCTACTCCTTGTAACCCTGTTGTCCTTTAGGTGATTACAAATTGTTGGTTTAATAATTTGTTCCAGTATCTTTCCAGGTATCTAAGTTAGGCTGCCTGGTTTATAATGCCATGGGTCCTCCTTCTTTCTCTTTTGAAAGATAGGTTCTGTGTTTTCCCTTCTCCAGTCCTCTTGGACTTCACTCGTCTTCCATGAGTTCTGGGAGATAATTGCTAATGGTTCTAAGATTGCATCAGTGCTTTAAGTATCTGAGGATGAATTTCATAAGCCCCTGCCAACATGAATACATTTAACTTATCTAAGTAGACTTTAACCTGTTCTTTCCCTATTTTAGTTTGCATTCCTTACTCTTTGTCAATGTTAATTATATTAAGTCTCTGGTCCCCATTAACCATTTTAGTGCAGACTGAAACAAAATAGGCATTGAACTCCAGCCTTCTTGATGTCCTATTTTAGCTCTCTTTTACCACTAAGTAGCGGACCAATACTTTCCTTCGTATTGCTGTTGCTCCTAATGTAGAAGTAAATTCGAAGTACTGTAGTAGCTAGGCATTATGGACAACTGCTAATTACTTTCTCGTTATGCCCAGGAAGTCCCTTATGCTTGGATTTTGCAACGGAATCTATCTGGTTAGTCCAGCTGACCTCAGTGGGGCTCTAAACTGGTGGATCTAAATTTGCAGAATTAGGGACATAATCTGTAATTTATGGGTTTGGGTAATTTTTCCCTGGTCCTTTCCCATAGCCTTATGGGGTGTGTGTGTGTATGTGTGTGTGTCTGTATGTGTATGTGTATATATATATAGTGTGTGTGTATTATCATAGGAGATCTCTGATTGCAGAATATCAGGAGCAAATACTTAGTCAATGTGGTGCAAGTTTCTGTAAAAGTGAAAACCACAATCTGGGGCCTAAAAGGTACTGAGTTAGCTGCTGTTTCTATGTAGCATAAATTCTGGTTTAATATCTGAGGCTGATCCCATACTTCAAGGAACATTTTTTTATCACTATACTGTTTTTGTCTGCGTATTTTCATTATAATATTGTACTTTGTAGAAAAGAAATTTAAATAGTTAAAAGGACTGTAGTGGTGTGAGAGAGAGACAAGAATTAGTCAATAATCTTACCAGTATACATTTACTGACAAAATTTTACATTCTTTTTGTAAAGTTGCATTTAAAATGAAAATGATATATAAATGTGTCAGTCCTGTTCAAGACATTAAAATGATGAATTCTGATCCACGTTTCCAGAAATAAGTATGGTATGTTGATACTTTAAAATGTATATTTTATCTAGTTTTTTTTTCATTTTCTTCTTGTCCTTATATACGGAAGAATTTCTCCTTTCCTATTTGTGGTAGTGGCAAACTTGCTTTCACATGACTCGTCCTTATTCTTTCAATAAAGAAATTGAAGATGAAAGGGATGCTGTTAAATATTTTAGGTCCAGAATGTGAGGTTTAATGATATATATTTGAAAAATAAAATTGAAAACATATTTTCTTTATAAAGTTGGATATTTTAACACTAACAGTATTCTGATAATGGTAGAGAGTCAGAAAGTGAGAGTGACTGTAAACAATAAAAACGACAAGTTCAGTTTCATTGTCCAATTTAGGTGTCAGGAATATAGTTGTAAAAAAATATGTATAAATTGTAAAATATAAATTTTAAACTTCCACAGTGTTGTGTTTTTTTTAAAGCTATTATGAATAAAACAGGTAAGGAAACACTTTTTTAACATCTAAGATTTTGAAGCCTCATTCACCATTCTTTTATTTTAGTTATACTAGTATGACAGTAATGTTATGGCGGTAAAAAATGGTGTATTGTAGTGATAGAGATGCTTTCTGAAGCTTAATCAGTAAATATTTGCAAACTGCTCTGAGATTCTTGGATGAAAGAAACTGTATTGTGGGCGGGGCTGGTAGTGCTACTTATTAAGGTTACTTTGATACCCCCCATTACAAGACCCTGTTTTTAGTTGCTTATAACTTTGTCAAACTTTAACCATTTGGGGTGAAATGTTCCATGGTGGATGTCTGCCTCAGGTTGAATTATTATTATTATTTATTTATTTATTTATTATTTTTAAATATCAGACATAAGAGTGAAGCTAGGTATGTTGTTTTACCCTTGTTAAATCCTGGTGACCTTTTATTTGAAAAGCTCTAATGCCCCCATGCTTTGGAGCAGGGACTTGACATTTAACAGAGGTGGCCCTTGTGTCCGGGATGTGCCTTTTGCCATCGCTGTGCAAATCTACTTAAGTTAGGCCAAGGCCTTTGGAAAATGGCAGTTTGCACATGCTCAGCAGACACGATTTAGACTTTAGCAGCTAAATTCCCCAAAGGTTCTGTTAGCCAAATAGGCTCGTTTCCCCCTGGAGCTACTCAATTACCCCAAGGAGGCACGGAAGACAGGATGACGGATACCAGACCTTTATTTTCGGTCAGCTGAGCGGGTGCCTCTTTCTCGGCTAATGCCAAAGGAAGAGGACACACCTTACAAGCTCAGAGTCAGCCTTCTTATACTCTGTAACAAACAAGTTAGCGTGCATACATTCCATTAGCCTATACATTGTTTACATTCCTCTTTAGGAGTAATCAGGATGCATCTGCCTAGCGTCTATCCTGAGTACTGGGGAGGAAGCAGCCTAGATGATAAGCGGATAGTTCAGATAGTTAACCCTTGCTCTAACACTAGGTTACAAACATCCTTTTCGTGCAGAGCTTCCATTTCTCAAGTTCCTTTTACAGACAACTTGGTTCCGCTTAACATCTTTCTCCTATGTATTTTGCCTATGTGCATTAAGAAGGGTTACATACATGCAAAGATTAGCTGGGAAGATACTGGGCGGATAAGCAGAAGTTGCCAAAAGCAAGGAATTGGCACTCCCTTTTGCTCCAACAATCCCCCCTTAAAAGCGTTTTGAGAGCTTTAAACCCCCCAGTCTTCAGTTTTTATTGGCTGATACAGCGCCATCATACGTTGATATACAACTTGATTAATCACATGTCTAAATAGTGCCACTGAACAGGGAGCAAAGCAAGCTAGGGTTAATAGGGTTGCAATAAAGAGTACAACAAAGAGGAAACCCCTTCGGAGCCAACCTACTTGTGGTAACCAGGAGGTAAACCAGTCTGTGTTCCACCTACCCCAAGTTTGGACCGGGACATGGGCCAACTTTCTTATTTCCTTTGTTAGCTGTTTTACCACCTTTCCATTATCATCTATTTGTAAGCAGCAATTGGACTCATTTAATTTCGCACAGACTCCTCCTTCTTCTGCTAACAAATAATCGAGGACCATGTGGTGCTGATAAATTGCATTCCTCATTTGAGTTGATTGATCAGCCAAGAGGTCCAGGGCCATAGCTGTCTGGTTAGTGATTATCTCCAAAACAGCCTGTAGCCTAATTATTCGATTTAGATTATAAATAGGCTCCCTGGCCCCAGACAATAGCTCGTTAGGGTTCCATGTGGCTGGTCCATAATGTTCTATGATTCTTTCAGGAGGCCATTCCTGAGCCCCCCACATATCCAACAGTTGCTAAGGTTAAAAGAATTTGCTATAATTTCCCCTAGTTGCATGAACCTGTTTTCCCAACCATAATTATAGTGAATGTATAGAAACAGAAATATTACTGATTGCTTCATTGTCTCTTTTTCTTAAAGAGTCCTTTCAGTCCTTCGAGCCCTTGATATTCCCAGGTAGAGTCTTCGCCTGTGCCACCCTGGGCTTCCGGTGCCGGGGCGGACAGAGGGCTGGTGTCCTCTTCTGCTGACTCGGTTGCCTGGTTAGGGTCCAAAAACCTTTTTACCCGTGTATGGTGCGTCCACTTGTCGCTCCCAAGGACTTTAACTGCAGCTTGGCTGATGAGCGAGACCGTATGTGGCCCGTCCCACCGCAGTGTAAGGGGGTCACGCTTCCATTTCCTGATAAGGACCTGGTCACCGATCTGGAACAGGTGTACAGGCTGATCCAAGGGAAGGGTCTGGAAAGGCGCCGCGTATCGATGCAGCTGTAACAAGACAGATTGCAGCCCAGACACCTGCTTCCATAAGGAATCATTCCCCACTTCCCAGTTTACATCCTCCCGGAACCCCAGGATGAGCACTCGGGGAGGGAACCCAAAGACTAGTTCAAAGGGTGAAAGTTTGAGACCCTTGCGTGGGGCCCTTCGAATGCGGGTAAGGGCAAGTGGTAAAGCGTCAAGCCACTTCAGGTTAGATTCTGTACATATTTTAGTGAGAGTGTCTTTAAGAGTTCTGTTCATTCTCTCTACCTGACCCGAGCTTTGTGGTCTCCAGGGGGTATGCAATTTCCACTGTATACCAAGGGCCTGAGAAACCTGTTGAACCACTTTTGAGATAAAGTGGCTTCCCTGATCAGACTCAATCACCTTGGGGAGATGGAAACGAGGAAGTATTTCATGTAACAAAGCCTTAGTGACAGCTCGGACCTGACAATGCCGGGTGGGGTAGCATTCTACCCATCCGGTGAGCTGATCAACAAACATAAGTAGATATTTATAGCCCCTGCAAGGGGCACCTCGGCGAAATCAACTTGCCATCTCTGAAATGGGAAGGTGGCCCAGGGCCGTCCTCCCATTGGGGCAGGAGGGCCACACCCCTTCTGATTTGTTTGCTGACAAACAGGGCAATTATTAACAATTCTTTGGGCTTCCATGTGCATACCTAGCCCCTTAAGGGATCGAGCAGCCAAATCAACCATTGCTCCTGACCCCATATGTCCCTCTTTATGCAAAAGCCGAAAGATTTCCTGAAGCACTGGTCGAGGAACAAAGATCTCCCCCCCGGGTAACTTCCACCACCCAGAGGAAACTTGCCTGGCTCCTGCAGCCTGCGCGTGGCAAACTTCCTCATTTGTATACTGGGGAGGAGGGGTCTTAGCTTCTGTATCTTGAACCACCAGAAGCCAAGAGGCCCCGTCTCGGGCGGCCTCCTTTGCAGCCTGATCAGCCAGTTGATTATATCTACGCTGTTCGGCCTCAGGGGCTCTTCCATGGGCACGTACATGTATCACAGCAACCCGGAGGGGAAACATCAGGGCCTCAAGAAGTGCCTTAATGAGGCTACCGTGTGCAATCTTTTGGCCTGAGGCTGTAATGAATCCCCTTTCTTTCCACAGGGTCCCATGAGCATGTACCACCATGTAAGCATAACGACTGTCAGTATACAGATTAAGAGTTTTCCCAGTTCCCAATCGAAGAGCCTCTATAAGGGCCACTAGTCCTGCTGCTTGAGCAGACAGATTAGGGCTGAGTTTAAACTTGTGTACCCCTTTATCCTTAATCACTACCGACGCCCCAGTAAACCGTTTGCCATCTACCACATAACTGGACCCGTCAACGTAACCTTCGATATCGGGGTTGGGCCAAGGCAAATCCGAAATATCAGGGCGGGGTTTGGTTTCTTGTTGCAACACTTCAATACAATCGTGAGTGGGGCTGGCCTCATGAGAAGCCTGGGGATCAGGCAGTAGGGTAGCTGGGTTGAGGGAGCTAACCATCCTAAAGGTTAGATTAGGGGCTAACAAGAGCCCCACCTCATATCTAGTATGTCGACTGGGATTTAGATGCTTTTCCCTCGCGCCTGTTCCTAGTATTTGAGGCACCCCGTGGGGGACCACAACCTCAGTGTCCCCTCCCAGGGTCAACTTTTCAGCTTCCTGGACAAGGAGAGCAGTGGCCGCAACGGCCCGTAAACAGGCAGGCCATCCCTTGGCGACAGGGTCCAACACCTTTGAATAGTATCCAATGGGTTGCCAGGTTGGTCCCGACCTTTGACACAGAACTCCAGCTGCCACCCCTCCCCTTTCATGAAGGTATAGAGTGAATGGTTTCCGGGGATCTGGGAGGGCCAGAGCTGGAGGCTGAACCAAGGATTCTTTAAGCTCTCGAAATGCTTTTTCCATTTCCCTGGTCCATACCCAGCAAAGCAGACCCTCCTTAGTGAGGGATTCGTACAACGGCTTAGCCTTCCCCCCGTAGTCTGGGATCCAGAGTCGACAAAAGCCAGTCAGTCCCAGGAAGGCCCTTAGCTCTCGGGGATTCCGGGGTTGAGGGCTATCAAGTATAACCTGGATTCTTTCTTTGCCCAAACTACGACTCCCTTGACAGAGATGATATCCGAGAAAAGTAACCTGCTGCTTAACCAATTGAGCCTTCTCCCTTGACACTTTATACCCCTATGCCCCAAGGTAATTAAGGAGTTCTACAGTCTGCTCTTTGCAGACTGTCTCTGTCTCAGTACTTAAAAGCAGATCATCGCAATACTGGACTATGTTGCATGAGGGATGGCTAGCCAGGAATGGGGCAAGGTCTCTTTTTAATTGGCTGCCAGAAATCTCGGGTGCACAGGTAAGTCCCTGTGGGACAACAGTCCAGAGATACTGAGCCTTGTAGTGGGTATCTGGGTCCTCCCATTCAAAGGCAAACAATTTTTGAGATTCCTGGTCAAGGGGTATAGAGAAGAAGGTATCTTTCAAATCTATTACAGAGAACCAGCTGTGATTTTTAGGAACTTGTCCCAAAATAGTATGAGGGTTTGGGACCACTGGGTAGGGGGCTTCTATTAATCTGTTAATTTGCCTCAGATCCTGGACCAATCGATACTGTCCATTAGGCTTAGGCACCCCCATTATTGGAGTATTGTATGGGGACGTGCCTTCCCTGAGCCACCCATACTGTAGAAACTTTTGAATCAGAGGTTTTAACCCGATTCGAGTGTTCAGCTTAAGGGGGTATTGTCGGATCCGGACCGGGCTGCTTCCCTCCTTAAGGGAAATATGCACCGGAGCAGCATTCCGGGCTCGAGCAACACCTCCCTCCTCTGCTCAAACCTCAAGGTTAACTCCTAGCAGCTGGTTCTCCTCACTCCCCCGGCCCCCCTCCGGGGCGGGATTTCTAGCACTTACAAGGGCCATCTGGTAATTAGAGGCTTGTTGCTTAGGAAGCCTGACCTCCATAGTTTCATCAGTAAATATGATTTCTGCCTGTAATTTAGTAAGAATGTCCCGTCCCAGAAGTGCTATGGGACAGGAGGGGCTGCAGACAAACTGGTGGGAAATCTGATGGTCCCCTATTTTTACGAGAAGAGGCAGAGTTTTTTCCAAAGTTGTATTTTTCCCTTCAATCCCCTGAACTATGGCACGTCCCCGAGCCCTACCTCGGGGAGCCTTATTAAGGGGGAGCAGACTAAGGGTAGCCCCAGTATCAATAAGGGCTTTAATTTGGCGGCCCTCCACCTCAATTTTTACCGTGGGATCCAAGCTGGCAGCTTGCGCTGCCAGGAGGGGCCGCTGGGTCCCCCGGCCTCCCTATGGGGAGGGTCCCTCCCCCGAAAATCCTGTACTGTTATAGAGGATGGGATGGGACGGGGTTCTATCTTTACATTCCCTTCCAGTGGCCTGTTGCCGGGGGCATTCATTCTTCCAGTGTCCCTCCTCCCTACAGATAGCACACTGATTCCGACCCAGACGGGGGCCTCTTCCCCTCCCCAGTGGCCCTGACCGTCCCTTGACTTTCCCCCCCTTTTCCTCATATCTTTCCTTTAGGGGCATGGCCAAAACGCGGGCCCCTTTCTTTCGCTCCTCATCATCCCTTCAATCATAAACCCTCATGGCAATTGCTAACAGTTCCTCTATATTTTTGCCAGACGCCCCCTCCAGGCCACTCTACTCCAAATGTTATCCATTCAAGAGTACAGAATTTTACAAGATTATCTTTACACAACGCAATTCCATAATCAGCCTGGCGTCTAAACGCCTTCCAGTTATTTAGCATACATCCCAAGGGTGTCCCGGGAAAAGTACTCTGTCCGGACCCCATTGTGTTCTTTCCTGATTTTCGAGATAAAGAAAAGATAGGGATCTAGCTCTTTTTTGATTTACACTTGGTCGTGAGGTTCGGCTGACCCCCCTTGCGATCAAGATATCCTGGTCACCGGGTCTCCCCTCGCAGGAGTCTTGGGGCGGCTAGAATCAGCCTAAGCCTCAGACCTGATCCACAGTATTTGTTTTTAGCTAGTTACAGTTTAGGTTTACAACACATCATCAAGATAAAGAACAGGAACACCCCCACAAGGAACAAAAGCTACCCTTGGGGCTGTTCTAAGTCCCAATAGTTGTTCAGAACAGCCCACGGACTCGTAGAGTTAGTGGAGTTATGCATGGGCCGTTCCTTACTTACTTAATAACATAATAACAAGACATGTACAAAACCAAAGCAATGCCAATATACCTTCCCTTTCACAGGCTGCCTAGAGGGTATTCACCATCCAACCCACACTTCGGGGGCGTTATTCCTCGAACCCAAGAGGTAAACGCACTTACCGCCCGGAGTGGCCGCGTCCGGCAGCTGGATTCCCTCCTCCTCTGGAGCCGTCTTGTTTCCGTGTCTTTTGGAGTTCTCTTTAAAGGGGACGCAGCCGCCCCGGCCGATTGTGACGACCCGAAGCCTGAGCAAACCACGCTCAGGGTGGCCACTCTTCGGTATCGCCCTCGGCCGCCGGTCAGCGTTCCCTACAGGGAGAGAAGTCCTGCCGCGGTCGCCATTTGTTAGCCAAATAGGCTCGTTTCCCCCTGGAGCTACTCAATTACCCCAAGGAGGCACGGAAGACAGGATGACGGATACCAGACCTTTATTTTCGGTCAGCTGAGCGGGTGCCTCTTTCTCGGCTAATGCCAAAGGAAGAGGACACACCTTACAAGCTCAGAGTCAGCCTTCTTATACTCTGTAACAAACAAGTTAGCGTGCATACATTCCATTAGCCTATACATTGTTTACATTCCTCTTTAGGAGTAATCAGGATGCATCTGCCTAGCGTCTATCCTGAGTACTGGGGAGGAAGCAGCCTAGATGATAAGCGGATAGTTCAGATAGTTAACCCTTGCTCTAACACTAGGTTACAAACATCCTTTTCGTGCAGAGCTTCCATTTCTCAAGTTCCTTTTACAGACAACTTGGTTCCGCTTAACATCTTTCTCCTATGTATTTTGCCTATGTGCATTAAGAAGGGTTACATACATGCAAAGATTAGCTGGGAAGATACTGGGCGGATAAGCAGAAGTTGCCAAAAGCAAGGAATTGGCACTCCCTTTTGCTCCAACAGTTCTGTCTTCAGTGAGCATGCTCCAGCACAGGGCTGAGCAGGACTTGACTTCCTGCTCTGGGCTGCAGTGGGCAATCCTGGGTCTGGGTACCTGAACTGAGATCAGGGAGCCTACATGTCCTATGCTCTTAATGCCTTCCCTACTGGGCCCAGGTAGCATGGAGGGGAAAACTGCTTGATTCAGATGCAGAGGGGACAAGTGCTACACCTGTGCGAAGGGAAGGTGGCAGGGGAAATGTATTGAGACAAGGAGCCTGGAGGTGGGGCAGAAATTCGTACTGGAGGCTGATAGTGGGTAGGGAAGAGGGAAACTAGAATTGGGAGGGTAGAGTAGATTGGGATTGACTGGGTAAAGAGAGTGGAACTGGGAGCCAGGAAGCAAAACAGGTGAGTGTGCTGGGAGCCTGCGAGTGGGCGGATGAAAGTCTGAGACAAATAGTATGCGATCATGCAATTAGAGACTGTATCATGATGCATACACAGAAGGGGGCATTTCCTAACTTTTGAGTGATTAACTTTGCAACTTTCTTTTAATGTAGTTTTGGTGGTGTGTGTAATAATAATCTTTGTTATTTATATAGCTCTTTTCATTCATAAAAATGTGCCAAAGCAATTTGCAAAGGTAGATGAGCAACATTATCTCCATTTTACACTTAAATTGGGAAAACCAAGGCACAGGGAAGCCTGGTGACTTGTTTATGGATACACAGTGAGTCAGTAGCAGAGCTGGGAATATAATCCATGTGTCTTGATTCTTAGTCCTGTGATTTATCCTTGGGGCCATGTTGCTTCTCTCCCTGTAAGTGTAAGTATTTATGCAATTCTACTTCACAGTTATGTAATTACCCTTTTTAACAATGGAATTTTGAGACTATGAAGTGTCTCTAGTCATATATATGCAAAAGATTCCATTGTAAAATACTATTTTGCAGGACCTTTTCTTTAAGACCTGCTGTAGCTCATGTTAATGACAAATCACAGCTGATCTGCTTGAAACTAAAGTTATTGTAACTTTGACTGGTTGACAGTGTTTCTGCTTAAGATGAAGAAAACCTGTTTTTTAAACTAAAGCTTGTTTTTGCCCTTTTTTCACAAATATGAATCCAGACTTCCATTTTGCTGAGGCAGTAGAGGTAGTTTATGAATCTAAAGTTTATGTAGCAAAGTGGTTAAATATCAATGGAACTCAAAAAGTCCATCCAAGAGAATTATAACTTTTATTTCTTCAGAGCTATAACAGAGATATACCAAGCTTATCATAGTTTAAAATAAAAAAATGAAAATCCCTGTGACAATGTGTAAATATAAAACAGAGAAAATATTCAGCTACAAATTATGTTTACATTGTAAAAACCACATCTGGAGCATTTTAATGGTCAAGAAAATGAGTCCTTACTCAGTTTTCTATTACACAGTTTAAAAAAAAAAAGTCATGTAGAAGTTGCAACAAAACTGAAGTTGCATTAAAAAAAGGGGGTTTTGAATATAGTTTAATAATTTTCAATATATCAGGCAACATGGCACAGTATGGTGAAACCTGGAGCTTCTGAAAGATGACCCTGGTAATAAAATATACACTGAAGACAACAAATATGTAAGTGATCTTATTATTTAAATAGCACATACAGAAAAAGATTTCTTACTGTTAAAAATGAAGAAAATTTGCAAACAAAAAACATCATTTAACATTAGTTAAGTTTGCTCTCATCTATAAATGAAACCATAATATATTAGAAAATACAAAGCTAAGGATTAAAAGGTTGCGAAGTCAAGCATTTTCAAATTGGTATTAGAATTAATGTTCCCATACTGCCTTAATTCAGCCCCCGATTCTTTCAGGTTACAAGATGGATCTGCTCTGGGGACGAATCAGGGTTGTGTAGTGAAGGAATCTGTTGTCTGTGGAACCCCTGCTGCTTCATGTCTGCATGTTGTTAAAGGCTGTATCATAATTTGGTCCCCTCGTGAGTATGCATTTTGGTTGCATGGGCAGCGTTCATTTTGGCTTTTCCTGTCTTGAGAGTTCTTGACTTTGTAACCTTTTACAGTAGAACCGCAGAGTTACAAACACCTTGGGAATGGAGGCTGCTCATAACGATGAAATGTTTCTAACTCTGAACAAAATGTTATGTCTGTTCTTTCAAAAGTTTACAACGGAACATAGACTTAATATAGCTTTTTGAAACTTTACCATGCATAAGAAAAATGCTGATTTCCCTGGTTTTTTTAGTAGTTTATGTTTTAACACAGTAATATACTGTATTTGCTTTTTTGTTGTTGTGTTGTTGTCTCTGCTGCTGCCTGATAGTATACTCTGGTTCCAAATGAGGTGTATGGTAGACTGGTCAGTTGTAACTCTAATGTTCGTAACTCTGAGGTTCTACTGTAATCGTTTTTAATCCTACACTTCATATTTCCTAACTTTTCATAGCTTTGCTCATTGATGAGAGCAAATTTAATTAATGTTAAATGAAGTTTTTTGTTTGTGAATACCAGTATAATTCCATGTATAGACATTCATGGGGGGAGGGATAGCTCAGTGGTTTGAGCATTGACTTGCTAAACCCAGGGTTGCGAGTTGAGTCCTTAAAGGGCCATTTAGGAAACTGAGGTAAAAATCTGTGTGAGGATTGGTCCTGCTTTGAGCAGGGGATTGAGCTAGATAACCTCCTGAGGTCCCTTCCGATATTCTATGATAACAAAGCATAAGAGGGCCTTTTTCTGATTTAGTTTGTCATTTTGGAAGTGGTTTAAATTAAGATTAATAAAAAAGCCACTTTTGTTCTGAAATAAGTGCATCCATGCAGGGGGGATATATGGATATAATTAAATCTGTTTATTTCTACTGGTATAACTTGAAGAATCTCCCATGTAGATAATTCCTGAGTATTGGGGCATGATAGTGCTTGTATGGTTGAAATCCTGTTTCCTCTTGGAGAGAGTTGCAATTGTGGTCATTTCTGTATAAGAGCCAGTCTGTCTTGAACGGGATGGTGGAGTTTCTAAAACTGCACTTCATTTCCAGCCCAGTGCAAGTGGTTGTTGCTGGACAAAGAATTTTGGATGGAGATGCTTCCCTGGTTCCAGAAGAGGTGATCTGTTAAAGCCTAGAGACCTGGGCCTTACAGATGATAGCAAATGATGATACCCAGAGGCTAGCCAATCTCCATTTTCAGTCCTCAACCCCACTATGGTATTTAACATTCTATTTTAAACTTAAAACTCACCTCTGCCAACTTGACTGGATGAGCATTTCATTATAGAGAGTATCAATGACTTAAATGTCACTCTGTACAAAGGAGATTTTTTTTTTTGACAAAAATAGTCTTTTATGAAACCTTTTTCTGTGTTTCTTTCACTCAAAGTTACAGATTAGTCATGTTATCTTGGAGGGAAGTGCTGTGTCAATGAAAGATCACTGGGTTAGATTTACAGCTGAAATAAATCAAGTAAATCGCTTGACTTCTACAGAGCTACACTGATTTAGAGCTGCTAAGAATCTGGCCCTGTGTGTTTGGCCTGTGCATATTCCCCCAATGGAAATGAGGCTAATATCTTTGGGACTAAGAATACTTATTTATGTGTGTGTGTGTGGGAAGTCTGACTTTACAAGCCAGCCTGAATAAAGGATAGCAGGTTGCAATCTTTTTCCTGCTTCCCCTTGCTCTGTGGGGGAGGAAGAGGAAGTAATGTGCCCCAGCACTTCTGGCACAACTTACTTCCCACTCTACCCCTCAGCACTAATATTGCTAAGTGCCTTGTTGACAGAAGAGGCAGACATCACCCCCTGATGTGTTCGTTATCAATCTCCTGGAGAATGTCTAGCTTTAGTGCTGTGGCATCTGAGGTGAATCTAAGGAATCTAGATTGGGCAAGAGGATTACAATAAATTTTACTAGGTGCACTGGACATTCCAAAGCCTTAGCAAATGCACTGTGGCTGGCTTGTGCAGGATCCTAGCTCTGCTGAAATTGACATATCAGATCAGTTGCTTGCTTTCCTTTGTGGCTGCATTCTCTGTTGCAGAGGAACAAGACTTGCCTTCTTGTTGCAAAGTGAGAGGTTGCCAATGAGGAATCAAGCATCTCCATGTCCCAGGCTGCTTGGCTAGATTTAATGTGTCCCTTAAAGGTTCTTGGTGCCACTGTTCTTTTTCTTTCCATTCCCAATATTTTACTACGCAGAATAGCCTGTGAAGCAATCTTGCTAGCTATGCTGTGTAAAAGTCAAACGTAGCCTGCTGTGCAGTTTAAAAGCCAGACAGACTGAAGAAAATAACATACCTTTGTGAGAGAGTTTTTCACAACCGGTGCTGGGCACAGAGGATTTCATGAACTTATTAAAATTAAAACCCACAACATGTGTATCCTTATGTGGCAACGCAAAGTATTATGCAAATAGCTGTCTGTGAGAAACAGATCTGAGCATGCACTGGCCATGTTCACCCATGCGTGAGGTGTTTTTAGCCATCTTGATTTTGTTTTGCACAAAGAAACATTTTTTTATGTTTTTGTGCAGCACCGAGTTCCCCAAGATACAAAACAATGAGATGAATTTATCTGCAGAAATTGGTTGCAAAATAATGGTCCTTCCTAACCCCCCATTTATTACATACTGTTTCTTATAGCACCTCAGATAGTCCTCCTGACACCTTAGAAACTGTCCTACATATAAGATATTTTAGAGGGACGAAGGTATTGGTAATCAGCTCTAAATCACTAGTTCAAAATCATCCTATATCAGCAGTAACCAAAAATTATTTAACTTCAGATAGCTGAAACTTTGCCCTTAAACTGGTTCCCATTCTGCTTAAATATCACATCCTCCCATTAGTAGTATGTGGGATCACCCAGTAATCAGAAGCTTTCATTTTATTTTTATTTCAAATTTTTGGTAATGCTGTGCATATTGGGCTCCATCTTGTGTTCACCAAAGTCAGTGGGAATCTTGTCAATGATTTCAATAGGAGTATTTGTCCCATATTACTTCAGTGGATTTGCACTGATGAGCTTTGCAGAAGAAGTGTGCTTTAAGGATAGATTTGAATGATTACCTTGTGGTCATTTTGGTGTAAGAGCACTGGACTGTTCATCAGGAGGCTTGGGTTATATTTCTGGCTCTACCTCTGTGACTCTAGGCATGTTACTTAACCTCTGTGTCTCAGTTTCTCCATCTTTAAAATAGAGATAATAATACTGCTGTTGTAAAGCATTTTGAGACTTTAAAAAAAAGTGTTATTTTAGGATAGGGCAAGAAATTCTGGGTGGAAGTGACAGCATGTGAGAGAGTTCAAAGAAAGATTTTTGTGACAAAGACGCACCTTCCCACTGGAATTTTTACTGGACCCTGAACTTTGACACAAACTCTGCTGCTAGTGTCTAACACGTCTTCAAGATAAGGAAGTTGATCTCATAAAGGGCTGGTCTACACTACTGCTTAAGTTGATCTAACTTATCTTGCTCAGGGGTGGGAAAAAGACACTTCCTGACTCTGAGCCAGGGTGCCAGAACAGAGTGGGCCAGGAGGCCATGCCCCTCCCACTTTTTCCCAGCCATAAGGGCGAGCAACAGAGAGGGAGCAGAGAGAAGCAAACAGGGTGGGGCCCTGGGGGAAGAGGCGACGTGGGGGAGGGGCCTTGGGGAAAGAGGCGGTGTGAGGGCAGGGGCTCAGGGAGAAAGGAAGGTGTGAGGGCAGATTTTGGGGGTGAGGGGGGTGGGACAGGGCCATGGTTCAGGTGCCTGTGGCCCTCCCACTTTCAAGACGCTTCCACTGCTCCAACCTTGAGTGACGCAAGTTACAGCAACCTAAGCGCTATCCATGCTGGTGCTGTGTTGGCAGGAGATGCTCTTCCACTGACATAGCTTCCACCTCTCACGGAGGTGGAGTATTTATGTTGACAGGAGAGCACTCTCCTGTCGGCATAGAGCAGGGGTTAGCAACATCTGGCACAAACTGGCCCAGCCCGCCAGGGCATATGCCTGCCGCCTCGGCAGGTTCAGCCGATCACGGCTCCCACTGGCTGTGGTTCACCATCCCAGGCCAATGGGGGTGGCAGGAAGCTGCGGCCAGCACATCCATCGCCCGTGCTGCTTCCCGCAGCCTCCATTGGCCTGGAGTGTCTTCACTAGATATGTTATAGCAGCGCAGGTGCGATGACGTAGCAGTTAGACCTGCCCAAAATCTAGATCCTTTAATCACTGTAGCAAAGTTGAAATAATGGTGGTTGTATGGTCTAATCCAGAGAGGAAGGCTTGGAGTGTCTGACATTGGGTGCATTAATTTGTTTCTTTAATTTGCAGCAACAGTTTCTGTTTTGCCCATACCAACTTAGATATTTGGGGATAAAGTTGCAAGGTTCTAACTCATGCAGAACTTGGTTAGCCTTGTTTGTTACGGGGTTTCCGTACAGTTCTGCCATATATTTGCAGTGCCTAGCTGGCCTTTAATTTAAGAGAATTATGTGTCTGGCTACCTTTGGACTGTATGAAAGATTGGAGATCTTTTTCCCCCATGAGTTTGTTAGTGAAAGTATATTTTCTGCTCCAGCCTCTTCTATTAGTGTAAAATGAGAACAGCCAGCGAGAGTAACAGGCAATTGTTGGTCTTTTCTAGCCAAAGACAGGATTTTCTATATTAATAATAATTAGAATATTTTCATCTAAGCCTATCTAATTTAGCCTCACAAATCTCCTGGTATTATTATTATCCTTTTTACAGATGAGCAAACTGAGACCCAGAGAAGTTATGACTTGCTCAGGATCATGCTCAAGCAATTGAGAAGATCAGGGCACCAAGAGACCAATCCGTAACAACCGTTTCATCCTTTATCTACATTGAACTGCTTCCTGGAAAGCCTTTGAGGGAAAGTTTGTGGTGACTAGGTTCTGCTGGAGTCAGTGGAAGATTTGCAGTTTTCTGCCAACTTTTCCCTGGATTCCCACTGCTTAACTTCCAGCTGGATGATTCACAGCGATGAGAACTTACACTCATCTGAGTGTAATAGAGCCTCAGTTGAATGTGAAAAAGTAATATGTGTGTGTGTGTGTGCATGCATGCAAATATTTTGAAAAGAAGCTTCTTGCTGAAGGTAACAGAGTGGACTATCTTGACATTTCTTTATCTACTTGGCCATTTTGAGAGCACCTCTTATCCTCTGTAAAATGACTTCTGCAATCTTTTTTTAAGAAAAAGGAAGCTGACCTAGATTGTCAATATTTTTTTTTCTTCCATATGTGGTAAAATCAAGTTAACTTTGAGATATGTGGGAATGTTTATAAAACTGGGACAGGTCACACCTACTAGTCAGGAAGTGGGGGAAAATTTGGGACCCTCCTTTCGCTAGCTCTTGGCAATAAATGCCAGTAGTTTGATCCTACATATTATGAACTAGCTCCTTTCCAGGTGTATATTTCCCTCTCCCACTTGTCAAATTTAAAGAAGACTTTGATTTTAAAGTTATCCAAACTAGAGCGTCAATTTTTAAAAAAACAAACAAACCAATTAATTGGTTTAAAAAAATTAATTAACTGCAGGGTTATTTCTAAAACTAAATTTGAAATTGACAATGTATGTTAAGGCCTAAATTTATTATAATCTATTAACGTAATTTAAATTAAATACAAAAATATTAAGCAGTACCTATTTGCTTCCAGGTTAAAAAAAAATAACAAACCAACTACTGAACTGGCAGAAGTCATTAGCTAAGCTCCTAGAAGGGTCTAACTCAGTTTTTGACAACAATAGCCTCTTCTGCGGGTGCAGAGAGAATATTTTCTTCAGTTTATTCAAGAAGTTCAGTTCAATGATTAGTTCATTCAAAGTTAGGAAACCAGCTGAGAGTTGAAAAATAAGGAAAGCTTGTCTTCCTTTTCCAATCTATGAATGAAAATTAGGTGTGAGGATGAGACCTACTAGTTTTTAAAATCTTAAAGGACATGGTGACCAGAAACAGTCAGTTTGTTTAATTAACTACAGATAATATTTCTTGTTTAATACATGAAAAATATGTTTGATAGTTTTTTTTCTTACGAATCCAGCACATTTAAGGGAATTTTATTTAATAATAAAATTAAAATGCTGTTTTTATGCATTTTAAATTAAATTTGAATTTCCATCCAAACAGAGCTTGACTCAAATTGCAAATAAAAAAGAATTAAGAAATGGATTAGTCACCCTATTCTGATACAATAAAAATATAAAAATTAAGAGTATAAAGTTAAGCTATGTAATTGCATAGATAAATGTGTATAGGTATAGTATATACTATTGGTTAGCAAAAAGAAGCACCAAATTTACTGTAAAGGCTATATTTAATTGCAAATTAACATGTTTTACCAACTAATGACAATCAATCTTTCTTAAGGAAAATAACTAAAAAGTAAAAATGTAAAACACATTTAAAACTGATAAATTAAATCATGGTTTCCTTCTTGCTGAATTAAAATCAATGATTTAAATTGCTTTGATTTAAATCAATCCACTTTGATCCAAATCAGTCCACCCTGATCCAAAACCTTTGAGCTTTTGTTTAGAAGCTAGGATGTCAATAGTTCTAGATACTAACTAGGCAATTATAGCATTCCACCAGACTACTGATAGATTGGTCTATAGTTGCATCGTTCTCATCCTCTGAGAACTCTAAACACCTGTTGGATTGGTTTAGGCGTAGACAACAGGGAGTGAGGTAACAGGAAGGCTGGTTACAATAATCCAGGCAAGAGGTGACCAAGGCACAGACAAGGATTTTAGCCGGTAAAACGGAAAGGAAAAGATGAAGTTTAAAGGAAGAAGTGACAGGATTTGGTGATGGTCTGGTTGTGGGAGAAGTGGGCAGAGATACAGCTGACATGCAGATTGTGAGTGTCACTGGGCTGTAGGAAGGGTGACGGAATTATTGACATTGATGGAAGGAGGAAGTTTTGAAAGGAAGCTGAGAAGTTCAGATTTCAATTGGAAGTCGGCTATGAAAGAAATGGTCAGTTATGTGTGGCTGCACAGAAGGTAAAGGTAGATTTTGAGAGTCATCAGGGTAAAGGCGGGAATTGTAGCCATAAGAATGAACTATGCCACCCAGGGATAAGTTGGAGAGACAGAAGAGAAGGGAGGTCAAGGAGGGAGGGAGGCTGACAGTTTGGGAGGAGAGGAGTGCGTGTAGATGTGGTCTCTTCTCATTACGTACAATTGTTAAATTATCTGTTCTCTGTCTCCTTCTGCAAACTTCTGGCACAGTATGGCTGCTAGTCCCACATCCAGCCCCTGTCAGCTGTCTGAGTTTGCAACAAACATGGAGTTTTGCCGTGTGCAAATCCAAGCTCTTCATGAGCTGTCTGTGATCTGCATGAGAACCAGACTGACGGTAAAGCTCACAAAATGTCATTTGGAATGGAGTCTCCAACTCTTCTTCCTCTTTTTCATCATCATTCTTTTTATTAGTATTGTACTAGCTTCTAGGAGCCTGAATCAGGCCCATTGGGCTAGGCACTTTACAAACGCATTCTAGAAAGATGGTTCTTGTCCCAAGAGCTTACAATTGAAGTATAAGATTGGAGACAACAAGTAGATACGACAAATAGATGTGGGGAGTCAAGACAGCAATGGGATGGTTATGAAGACTCATCAACTGTGGTCGTAGCATATTAGCTGTCCGACCACTATCTGGTGTGTGTTTTGGTAGGCCTCACATCAGAGGGGAGTTTCAAGAACAGTGAGGAGGTTTTGCTAATGGTCTTTATTTTTTCTGCAATTGTTGTTTTTCTTAGAAGGTTAAACAGCTGTGTTTGTGAGTGGCAGACATGAACACCCAGATAATGGGCTAACAGTTGCTAAACACTGGAGTATAAACTATCCAAATTAAGGATTTTAATGCTACGATACGCCTCAGAGTAGAGCATATTAATCATTTCTTCTTTCTTCAGCCCAGTGCTACCTGGATGCAGTGTAAAAATATTGTGCTTGCTGCTGTCTGCTACTTCCTTCATCTGTAGTGGAAAGATGCGAAAAGCACCATAGTGCAGCGTATTTTATTTTAGTATAAAGTAAAATAAAATACTTAACTTCTCTCTGCCTCAGTTTCCTCATTTGTAAAAAGAACATAATTTTAGTATTCTAGCTAAAAATTAAATCTGGCTATGGAGAACTCTTTCCTCTTAATTCTCCCCTTTCCAGTATTGGCAAGTAAATATGTCTTTATAACGTATGGCCTGTGTTTTCTGATTGCAGTTACCTTCCTGCACATGCAAACATCAAACATTTGGGGAAGCGTTGTGGCCTAGCAGATAGAGAACTGCATTAGGGTCAGAAGACTTAAGGTCTATTCCTGGCTTTTTCACCGGCCTGCTGGGTGACTTCAGCAGGTGACTTCCCTTTTCTGTGCCTCAGTTTCCCTGTCTGTAAGATGGGGATAATAATACTGACCTCTGTGTAAAGCGCTTTGACATCTACTGATGGAAAGCTTTATAAAAGGGCTTGGTGTTATTATTTGTGCTTGTAAATTGGGTGGTTAAGCTCACAACTATCCATTGTACAATCATGAACCGTATGGGTTTTTGTGAGAGCACAAACACAGATTCAGAGACTGCAGTGTGGAAAAAGTGGGTTTAAGAGCTTTGTGAAGTATGTAAATAGTCTTTACAGACTATTACAGAATAGAAAGACCACTATTCTACCCATGCAGTCGAGAAGCCTTGAGAGTCCTCCTGCCTGACAAAGGGAATTCCACTGAATTCTTGTTTAAAACAAAACAAAAAACCAACCCCCCAGCCCCCAATTCCTTTCTGGAGGATAGGTGGGATTTTCATGCTACTTTACTGTATTTACAGTGAATGAATTTAAGCCAGAGAATCAGTGGCAGACAGAAATAGAATCTAGGAATCCTATATTGCAGTTTCTGGCTCTGCTCATGGGATTGCACTGCCTTTGTTCTCATTCTCAGATTGGATTACTCTGTATGGTAGGGAACTCTGCCTGTGAAATGTCTCTTGCAATATTTCATCCTTTTAAGGGGATATCTGATTATCAATATTTGCCAGAGCTGTACTACACAGACGCGTAGTGTAATTATCTGGATACCAGCTGGCAGACCGGGCAGCCATCAGGATTGGACAGAAGTTTGACATAGATGTTGATACAGTCATATCTGTCATGCCAAAGATAGTGCCACTCTGATTACTAAGGGTGGTATTTCTTTTAAATTAAATTGTGATCTGTATAACTCATGAACTTTATACTGTTGTGCAAAGTGTGTCTCTGAAAACGTAACTGTTAATTTTAATTTGAGAATCCTGGTTAATGGCCTTCTAATGAGAGAACAATTCAATTGTGCACAATTCCCCAGCCTTCAGAGACAGAGGTAAACATTTTTTAAAACATCTGAGGGCTATTTTCAAAGTGATGTAGGTGCCTAAATCTCATTGAAAATCACTGGGATTTTGCTAACTCAGCGTGTGAGTTGCATTTGAAAATGTAATTTAGGCACCTAAGTCCCTTAGTTGCTTTTGAAAGTTTTACTCAAGATCATCTTGCTGAAGGGAACTTGCTGTGTTGTGGGAAACTCTCATCTCTTTCCCCATCATATGAACTGCTCTAAAGACCAAAAATAAACATTCATGCCACCTACACCTTATGGAAACAGTGGTGAATATTTTGCATATTTTCCTATTGAGAACTGAAGGTTTTTACTGTGTGTAAAACAACAGGAGTGCTTCTGTTGGCTGAATTTTAGGGTTGATTATGTCAGTTTCTAGGAGTAACTTTTATTTTCTTGGTCGTCAGAGCCTTGCCACTCTTTCTTTTATCTGTCTGAATTTCCTTAATTAGCAATGTATACATACATGTAAAGTTTTACCACACCAATCTCTTCAAAATTGCATTCCATCACTTCTTCTCTTGTATATCCTGAATGGCAATGAAGTGTTTTATTAGCTCATCTTAAAAAGTTAATTTACTTTTTGATTTGTATGAAGTTACTTTTCAAAGAGATGTTAAAATTCAGCATTTTTTTTTCTTTTGAAGCTGATCTATTTTAGTTCTTACCCAGGGGACTTTCAAGTGCTTTGGTGTGAGTGGATATGTGTTTTTTTTTTTTTTTTTCAGCTAGGTATTTAGAGCTTGGTTTCTGTGGTAAAATGTAAAGATGAACATGTGTAGCCTTTAACTCCTCTGTGATCACTTCTTTCCTCAGCAGCTCATGCACTTTGTGTTTAAATGCTAATTTATAAAGGCCAGACTTCCTGTTACAGCCAATCAGTGAAACAGGGACAGCGTTAAATCAACTTTGTAGCACTTCTGCACCATAAATGTGCATAAATGCGGCAAGCATCCACAACTCCCATTGACTTCAATCAGTATTTTATTCTTCAAAACTCAGGATTTCATTTCCATTAATTGTACATTTTTAAAAATTTATTTCACTTCTTGGGATTGAATTCTCCTTCCCTCTGCTTTTTGTGTGCATGTAAATCAGGAGTGGGCAAACTTTTTGGCCCAGGAGCCACATCTGGGTATGGACGTTGTATGGCAGGCCATGAATGCTCATGAAATGGGAGGTTGGGGTGTGGGAGGGGTGATGGCTCCAACTGGGGGTAGGGGCTCTGGGGTGGGGCTGGAGATGAGGGGTTCGGAGGGCAGGAGGGGATCAGGGCTGGGGTAGAGGGTTGGGGTGCAAGCTCTGGATGGCACTTACCTCAAGCAGCTCCCAGAAACAGCGGCATGTCCCCCCTCCAGCTCCTACACGGAGGCGCAACCAGGCAGCTCTGTGCGCTGCCCTGTCCTCAGGCACCGCCCCTGGAGCTCCCATTAACCATGGTTCCCGGCCAATGGGAACTGTGGGGGCCAGCACTTGGGGTGGGGGCAGCGGTTGTTGCTCCCTGGCTGCCCCTACGCATAGGAGACGGAGGGGGACATGTCACTGTTTCCAGGAGCTGAGTGGGACAAGCCCCCGACCCTGCTCCCTGGCTGGAGCGCTGAAGCGGGGCAGGCCCTGGGCCCTGGATCCTGCTTCCCGACAGGAGCATGAGGGCAAGATTAAAATGTCTGGAGGGCTGGATGTGGCTCCCAGGCCGTAGTTTGCCCACCCCGTTGTAAATGTTACAAAGTGGGATAGAAACCATTATGACTAGTGTGACTTGGCCTTACAATTTCAATTGCACATTGACTGCTGCCTAATCTAAAAGATCCCAAATTAGAGAGGACTGTAAAAAGTTCAGTGAAGTTTTGTGAGCTGCCTAGTGAGAAGTCTTCTATTTAAAATATAGTTATAGTCAGGAAAATGGTACTTGCCCTTACCGTACTCTTGTGACCTGAATTTGTTAAACTGTGGGTGTTAGCTGTGCATCTCCCACTAGTTTCAGTCTGTCAAATGGCTAAATTCCCTTTCATTTGGAGCTTTAGCCCTTGTGTCTTCTGTGTTGTATCAAATCCTTAGGCTTTATAACTGTGTTTCAAAGAGTTTTGTGGTTTATAATTATTGCTCAGTCCACTACAGCATAGTACAGCTCATTAAATTTTACTGTCCTTGATCAGGACTTAATTTCTCATAGAGTATTTGCTGGAGTGCTGGGGCTTGGGGCTTATGTCCAATTAAGGGCATTGGGGCTCAGGCCTTGTGTCCCGGCGGGCCTTGTGGCTTGGTGCTTCTGCCACATGGGTTTGAAATATTTACCAGAGCTCTGCTCCAGACAGCTTTTGGTTGAATTGAAGCGCTGCCTTGAGTCCAGTTATTTTTCATACTGCATGTACACCAAGGTGTGAGAGATTTCTGGGGTGTGTACTGTTTGTAGGTGGCCAGACCGCCTTACTCTCCAATGAAAAACATTGCACTCACAACACCACACCATGTTCATGTTTTGACTAAAACAACAGGTGTACAGTGGCACACTTTGTCAGTGACAATTTGATAGTTAATTTTGGGTTATGTGGAAGTGAGAATGGAGCCATTGTCTCTGCTAACCACAGCAAGGTGCATTTGCAAAAGGAAACTAAAAAAGCTTTTTTACATTCGCTGCGTGCTCATTTGCACACTTTCCTACACTGCAGAGTTCTGTGTGTCTGTCGGATCAAGTCAGGTTTCTGCCCCTCCCAAGAAGAAACCTTCTCATTTTATAGTGCAAATGGCTGATTATATTTTCTGAAATCAGTTTCTCAAAGGCATGAGCAAAATTTGGCTACAGGCAAAATCAGCCTCTGTTCATGTACTCCTATCCATACTTACATATCTAGTTCTCTCTGACTGTACCACTAAAATTTTCAAAACTTCTTATCTTTTTACGTCTTATAATCTGTCACCATCTTCTGTCTTGTCTTCCTGAGACCCTACTTATTCCGTCAGGTCAGTTCAAGGTACTGCTCCTAAATTAATTTTCCTGACATGTTGTTCTGACCACGTCACCCCCCTCTTGAGTCCCTTCATGGGCTCCCCTTTCTCCAGCACATCAAAAACTGGCTTCTGGGTCCAGGGCCGGTGCAACCATTTAGGAGACCTAGGGCGCTGGGATTTGGGGCGTGCCATTTTCTTCGGCAGCGACCGCAGCAGCCGGATCTTCGGCTGCCCCGGTTGCTGCTGACATTTAGCGGAGGATGCTGGGGCAGGGGAGCGCGGGGAGGGCTGCCTGCAGCAAGTTGGGGAAGGGGCGGCACACAGGGGAACTCTCTGCCCCAGCTCACCTCTGCCTCGCCTCCTCCCCAAGCACGCCATGGCCGCTTCACTTCTCCCGCCTCCCAGGCTTGCGGCGCCTTGGGTGGGGGCAGTGCCTTGGGGCAGGGACACGGGGGGGGCGCAAGGTGGAAGTTTCGCCTAGGGCGCGAAACATCCTTGCACTGGCCCTGTCTGTGTCCAATCCTAAACCTGTTAATGTCCTTAGAAGGACTCTGATGGCCTTCACTGGGGTTTGGATAAACTTCTTGGTCCTTACCTGTAAGGCAGTTCATAGCTCAGTTGCTCCCTCTCTACTTACTTGTTCTTATATATTATCACTTCAGCCCTGCCCTACTAATGAAGTCAGCCTCCGTTGTCTGTTTGTCCACATCTTACACAGGCATCTTTATACTTTCTTTTATGCCTACCTCTCATGCACAGAACACCCTCTGTGGAGTTGTCCATCAAGCCACTACTCTTCCTTCCTTCAAATCCTTTCACAAGATCTTCAAGATCCTTACAGACCAGTCAGCTTAACTTCTGCACCCAGAAAGAAAATGGAGCAAATAACTAAGCAATCCATTTGCAAACACCTAGAAGATAATAAGGTGATAAGTAACAGTCAGCATAGATTTGTCAAGAACAAATCATGTCAAACCAACTTGATAGCTTTCTTTGAGAGGGTAACAAGCCTTGTGGATGGGGGGAAGCTGCAGACATGGTATATCTTGACTTTACTAAAGCTTTCGATACTGTCTCACATGACCACCTCATAAACAAACTAGAGAAATACTACCTAGATGGAACTACTATAAGGTGAGTGCAAAACTCGTTGGAAAACCATTTCCAGAGAGTAGTTATCAGTAGTTCACAGTCAGCGCCGGCTTTAGGAAGTGCGGGGCCCAATTCGAGCATTTTCCGTGGGGCCCTGGCAAGGATGACTTAAAAAAAAAAAAGTGTAAAAAAAAAAAAAAGCCTTTCATTTCTTCCATGTATTATTTACTTTCCATAACTGTATAAATAATACAATTATATATTATGTACATTGCATCATATATGCTGTTGATTGCCTATTAATGACTGCCATTTCACATGTGTGGGTCCCTGCCACTCCTTGTGGGTGTGTACATGTGTGGGTCCCAGCTGCTCCCTGCCCCTTTCATTGAAGCAGGTGTGCAGGGTTACTGCCCTGGGAACTGCAGGGCAGCAGTGGACATGGGGCTGGTTGGAGGCAAGGCAGGGGCTGACTGGAGGTAGGGTCTAGCTGCAGGCAGGGAAAGGGATGCAGGGCTGGCTGGAGATAGAGGTGTGTGGGGTGAGCTGGCTTCAGGCAGGGCCGCATGGGGATGCAGCAGGGGTTGGAAGGGCTAGAGACAGAGGAATGCAGAACTGGCTGGCTTCAGGCAGGGGAGTGCAGCGGGGTTGGCTGGAGACAGGGCAGGGAGTTTGGGGCTAGGTGTGTGTCATAAACAGATAGCTAAGGGTTAATGTCTCTTCCACCTGAAGCACCTGACCAGAGGACCAATCAGGAAACCGGATTTTTTCAACTCTGGGTGGAGGGAGTTTGTGTCTGAGTCTTTTGTCTGTCTTCCTGCTTTCTCTGAGCTTTGGAGAAGTAGTTTCTACTTTCTAGTCTTCTGTTTCTAAGTGTAAGGACAAAGAGATCAGATAGTAAGTTCTATGGTTTCTTTTTTTTGGTATTTGCATGAATATAAGTGCTGAAGTGCTTTGATTTGTATTCTTTTTGAATAAGGCTGTTTATTCAATATTCTTTTAAGCAATTGACCCTGTGTTGTATCATCTTAATACAGAGAGAACATTTGTATGTATTTTTCTTTCTTTTTATATAAAGCTTTCTTTTAAGACCTGTTGGAGTTTTTCTTTACTTCAGGGAAATTAAGTCTGTACTCACCAGGGAATTGGTGGGAGGAAGAAATCAGGGGAGATCTGTGTGTTGGATTGCTAGCCTGATTTTGCATTCCCTCTGGGGGAATAGGAAAGTACTTTTTGTTTCCAGGATTGGAAACAGAGAGGGGGAGTCACTCTGTGTAGTTTCACAGAGCTTGTGTCTGTGTATCTCTCCAGGAGCACCTGGAGGGGGGAGGGAAAAAGGATTATTTCCCTTTGTTGTGAGACTCAAGGGATTTGGGTCTTGGGGTCCCAGGGAAGGTTTTTCAGGGGGACCAGAGTGCCCCAAAACACTCTAATTTTTTGGGTGGTGGCAGCAGGTACCAGGTCCAAGCTGGTAACTAAGCTTGGAGGTTTTCATGCTAACCCCCATATTTTGGACGCTAAGGTCCAAATGTGGGACTAAGGTTATGATATGGTGTGCAGCAGGTGGGATATAGACAGAATCCAGAAGCTAGTAGGAATATTATATTTTTCTTTTCTCTGCTAAGGGCTTTTTAGCAGAGAGAGAAACAGTTTGGTTTTAAAAGGGAACCAAAGAGAATTTTTTTTTCTGCTCTCTCTGGCAGTTTGTGGCTTGCATGTTAAGCAAGAAGCCATTACCAGACTGTTAAGGGTCTTTTGTCATGCAATAGCCCTCCCATTAGGAGGCAAGTTCCAGCACTATATGAATGCAAATAAAGTGGTTTTTCAGGTTTACTTAATATTGAAAATTAGCTAAAGGCACTGTTGCTAGGCAGACTTCAGGAGGCAACAGAGCCTGCAGTGCAGAAGATAAACACCGGAGGGCACCCCAACACAAGAAAACAGGAATCATGACTTCTAAGGCAAAAATTGAGGCCGAAGAGCAAATCAAAGAAGCTGAACACAGGCGACAGATGGAGATGAAAGAAAAGGAAGAACAAATCAAAAAGGCAGCACACAAAAGAAAACTAGAAGAAGAAGAGTTCGCCCACCGAAGGAAACAAGAAGAAGAAGAGTTGGCCCACCGCCGAGAAATGGAAAAGCACCAAAAAGAAATGGAAAAAACAACAAAAAGAGAATGAAGAGAAGGAAAAACAGAGAAAACATGAACTGGAGTTGGAAAAAGCTGGGCTGCATGTGCCAGCCAACCCTAACAACCCGGCGCCAATTATTGCTCCACAGCACAGGAAATTTCCCACCTACAAGGCAGGTGATGACACCGAGGCCTTCTTGGAAAATTTTGAAAGAGCCTGTCTTGGGTACAGCATTCCCGAAGACCAGTACATGGTAGAATTGAGGTCACAGCTCAGTGGACCTTTAGCAGAGGTGGCAGCTGAAATGCCTAAGCAGCAAATGAATGACTATAAACTTTTTCAAACCAAGGCCAGATACAGAATGGGGATAACCCCAGATCATGCCCGTCGGCGTTTCAGAACCCGAAAGTGGAAACCAGAGGTGTCATTTCCCAAACACGCCTACTACATTGCAAAAAACTATGAGGCCTGGATAACAGAAAACAACATTCAAACCTTGGAAGAACTGCACCTCCTCATACAAATGGAGCAGTTCTTGGATGGTGTCCCTGAAGACGTCACACGGTACATACAAGATGGAAAACCCAAAGATATCGCTGAGGCGGGGGAGATTGGAGCCAAATGGATGGAACTGGCAGAAAGCAAAAAAGCTACTGTCAAGGGGAACAATTACCCCAGGGGGCACACAGACCATAAACCCTACAACCGAGGACAGCCAAAGACCCCACATACAACCCAAGTCAAGCCACAGACGCCCTACTCTTCCACCTCACCAGTCTCCAGTAACTCACTTCGGCCCAGTGACCCATCAGATGGAAGATGCTTTAAGTGTAATGAACTGGGACATATCAAGGCCAACTGTCCAAAGAACACCATGCGAGTGCAATTCATTACACCACCATCACACCAAAGATCCCCAGGCCCGGATGCCTCTCAAATACCCTTGGAGCGAAGGGAAAATTTGAGAGTGGGCGGAAAGAAGGTTACTGCGTGGAGAGACACGGGGGCACAAGTGTCAGCTATCCACCAATCCTTCGTTGACCCCAAATTCATCAACCCAAAGGCCAAAGTTACAATTTACCCCTTCATGTCACAAGCTGTAGACTTGCCTACAGCTCAACTGCCTGTCCAGTACAAAGGCTGGTCAGGAATGTGGACTTTTGCAGTCTATGACAATTATCCTATCCCCATGCTACTGGGGGAAGACTTGGCCAACCAGGTGAGGCGGGCCAAGAGAGTGGGAATGGTTACACGTAGCCAAACCAGGCAAGCTTCCAGACCCATTCCTGTTCCTGAGCCGTCCACAGACGCCCCGTCTGTGTTACCAGAGACCCAGACAGAGGTAGTGGACCCGGATTCCATGCCTACCACTGAAACAGCCACAGCATTTCCAGTCCCAGGCCCGGAACTGGAACAGCAACCAGCACCAGCAAGTGCAACCACATCTTCAAACTCAACGCCAGAGGGCGCCAGCGAGCCAGAACTGGCAGAAGCAAAAGACAGCCATACCCAAAAGGCTCAGCCAGAGCCTGAAATACCCTCAGGTGCACCAGCGGAGAGCGGTTCACCAGCAACGGAAACAACCCCATCACCTACATCGCTTCCAGAGGGACCAAGCCCAAGTCCACAGTCTGAGGAAGAACTGGTGACCCCAGCCTCAAGGGAACAGTTCCAGACTGAGCAGGAAGCGGATGACAGCCTTCAGAAAGCTTGGGCGGCGGCACGGAGCACCCCACCGCCTCTCAGCTCTTCTAATCGATCTCGGTTTGTTATAGACCAAGGACTTTTATACAAGGAAATTCTTTCTGGTGGACACCGGAAAAAATGGCAGCCGCAAAAACAGTTGGTGGTTCCAACTAAGTACCGGGGGAAGCTCTTAAGCTTAGCCCATGATCATCCCAGTGGCCATGCTGGGGTAAACAGAACCAAGGACCGGTTGGGGAAGTCCTTCCACTGGGAGGGGATGGGCAAGGACGTTGCCAAGTATGTCCAGTCTTGTAAGGTAGGCCAAAGAGTGGGAAAGCCTCAAGACCAGGTCAAGGCCCCTCTCCAGCCACTCCCCATAATTGAGGTCCCATTTCAGCGAGTAGCTGTGGATATTCTGGGCCCTTTCCCAAAAAAGACGCCCAGAGGAAAGCAGTACGTACTGACTTTAGTGGACTTTGCTACCCGATGGCCGGAAGCAGTAGCTCTAGGCAACACCCGGGCTAACACTGTGTGCCTGGCCTTAACAGACATCTTTGCCAGGGTAGGTTGGCCCTCCAACATCCTTACAGATTCAGGGTCTAATTTCCTGGCAGGAACCATGGAAAAACTGTGGGAAACTCATGGGGTGAATCACTTGGTTGCCACCCCGTACCACCATCAAACCAATGGCCTGGTGAAAAGGTTCAATGGAACTTTGGGGGCCATGATACGTAAATTCATCAACGAATTCTCCAATAATTGGGACCTAGTGTTGCAGCAGTTGCTGTTTGCCTACAGGGCTGTACCACATCCCAGTTTAGGGTTTTCACCATTTGAACTTGTGTATGGTCACGAGGTTAAGGGGCCATTACAGTTGGTGAAGCAGCAATGGGAGGGGTTTACGCCTTCTCCAGGAACTAACATTCTGGACTTTGTAAGCAACCTACAAAGCACCCTCCAACACTCTTTAGCCCTTGCTAAAGAGAACCTAAAGGATGCTCAGGAAGAGCAAAAGGCCTGGTATGACAGACATGCCAGAGATCGGTCCTTCAAGGTAGGAGACCAGGTTATGGTCTTGAAGGCGCAACAGGCCCATAAGATGGAAGCATCATGGGAAGGGCCATTCACGGTCCAAGAGCGCCTGGGAGCTGTAAACTACCTCATAGCATTTCCCAATTCCTCACTAAAGCCTAAAGTGTACCATGTTAATTCTCTCAAGCCTTTCTATTCCAGAGACTTACAGGTTTGTCAGTTTACAGTCCAGGGAGATGATGTTGAGTGGCCTGACGGTGTCTACTACGACGGGAAAAAAGACGGTGGCGTGGAAGAGGTGAACCTCTCAACCACCCTGGAACGTCTGCAGCGGCAACAAATCAAGGAGCTGTGCACTAGCTTCGCCCCATTGTTCTCAGCCACCCCAGGACGGACTGAACGGGCATACCACTCCATTGATACAGGTAATGCTCACCCAATCAGAACCCCACCCTACCGAGTGTCTCCTCATGCCCAAGCTGCTATAGAACGGGAGATCCAGAACATGCTACAGATGGGTATAATCCGCTCATCTACCAGTGCATGGGCATCTCCAGTGGTTCTGGTACCCAAACCAGATGGGGAAATACGCTTTTGCGTGGACTACCGTAAGCTAAATGCTGTAACTCGTCCGGACAACTATCCAATGCCACGTACCGATGAGCTATTGAAAAAGTTGGGACGTGCCCAGTTCATCTCTACAATAGACTTAACCAAGGGGTACTGGCAAGTACCGCTAGATGAACCTGCCAAGGAGAGGTCAGCATTCGTCACCCATGCGGGGGTGTATGAATTCAATGTCCTTCCTTTCGGCCTTCGAAATGCACCCGCCACCTTCCAAAGGTTGGTAGATGGTCTACTAGCTGGACTGGGAGAATTTGCAGTTGCCTACCTCGATGATGTGGCCATTTTTTCAGACTCCTGGCCCGAACACCTACTACACCTGGAAAAGGTCTTTGAGCGCATCAGGCAGGCAGGACTAACTATTAAGGCCAAAAAGTGTCAAATAGGCCAAAACAGAGTGACTTACCTGGGGCACCAGGTGGGTCGAGGAACCATAAACCCACTACAGGCCAAGGTGGATGCTATCCAAAAGTGGCCTGTCCCACGGTCCAAGAAGCAGGTCCAATCCTTCTTAGGCTTGGCCGGATACTACAGGCGATTTGTACCACACTACAGCCAAATCGCTGCCCCACTGACCGACCTAACCAAAAAGACCCAGCCAAATGCAGTTAAGTGGACTGATGAGTGTCAAAAGGCCTTTACCCAACTTAAGGCAACGCTCATGTCTGACCCTGTGCTCAGGGCCCCGGACTTTGACAAGCCATTCCTAGTAACCACGGATGCATCTGAGCGTGGTATAGGAGCAGTGCTCATGCAGGAAGCAACAGTTCACAACTTCCATCCTGTCGTGTTTCTCAGCAAGAAACTGTCTGAGAGGGAAAGTCACTGGTCAGTCAGTGAAAAGGAATGCTATGCCATTGTGTACGCCCTGGAAAAGCTACGCCCATATGTTTGGGGACGGCGGTTCCAACTACAAACTGACCATGCTGCACTAAAGTGGCTTCATACTGCCAAGGGGAACAACAAGAAACTTCTTCGTTGGAGTTTAGCTCTCCAAGATTTTGATTTTGAAATTCAGCACATCACAGGAGCGTCTAACAAAGTAGCTGATGCACTCTCCCGTGAGAGTTTCCCAAAATTCAGTAGTTAAAAAGTGTTCTTAAAATGTAAAAGTCTGTTAGTTATATACTTAGGGGTATATGTAAAGGTGCATGTGTTGTATTAATCTGTTTATTTTAAAGTTCTAGAAGGAAATCGCCGCCAGTGAGCTTCCCCACTGTCTGCAATTTGGGGGGCGTGTCATAAACAGATAGCTAAGGGTTAATGTCTCTTCCACCTGAAGCACCTGACCAGAGGACCAATCAGGAAACCGGATTTTTTCAACTCTGGGTGGAGGGAGTTTGTGTCTGAGTCTTTTGTCTGTCTTCCTGCTTTCTCTGAGCTTTGGAGAAGTAGTTTCTACTTTCTAGTCTTCTGTTTCTAAGTGTAAGGACAAAGAGATCAGATAGTAAGTTCTATGGTTTCTTTTCTTTGGTATTTGCATGAATATAAGTGCTGAAGTGCTTTGATTTGTATTCTTTTTGAATAAGGCTGTTTATTCAATATTCTTTTAAGCAATTGACCCTGTGTTGTATCATCTTAATACAGAGAGAACATTTGTATGTATTTTTCTTTCTTTTTATATAAAGCTTTCTTTTAAGACCTGTTGGAGTTTTTCTTTACTTCAGGGAAATTAAGTCTGTACTCACCAGGGAATTGGTGGGAGGAAGAAATCAGGGGAGATCTGTGTGTTGGATTGCTAGCCTGATTTTGCATTCCCTCTGGGGGAATAGGAAAGTACTTTTTGTTTCCAGGATTGGAAACAGAGAGGGGGAGTCACTCTGTGTAGTTTCACAGAGCTTGTGTCTGTGTATCTCTCCAGGAGCACCTGGAGGGGGGAAGGGAAAAAGGATTATTTCCCTTTGTTGTGAGACTCAAGGGATTTGGGTCTTGGGGTCCCAGGGAAGGTTTTTCAGGGGGACCAGAGTGCCCCAAAACACTCTAATTTTTTGGGTGGTGGCAGCAGGTACCAGGTCCAAGCTGGTAACTAAGCTTGGAGGTTTTCATGCTAACCCCCATATTTTGGACGCTAAGGTCCAAATGTGGAACTAAGGTTATAATAGTGTGTGCAGGGCTGGTGCTGGCAGGGGTGTGTGGGGGCTGGCTGGCTTTGGGCAGGGCCACAGAGGTGTGTGGCAGGGGGTGGCTGCAGACAAGGCAGGGGGTTTGGCAGGGGCTGGCTGTGGGCATGGAGTGCAGAGCTGGCTGGGGGCAGAGCTGGCTGGGGGCAGGGCAGGGGGTGCAGCAGAGGCAGCTGGAGCCCTGGCCCTTTAAATAGCCCCCAAGCCTCCCACTATCCCAGGGCTCTGGGGGTTATTTAAAGGGCCCGGGGCTCCCCTGCTTCTACCCTGCCCCGGACCTTTTAAATAGTGGCGAGAGCCCTGGAGAATAGCCCCGGCCCTTTAAATAGCCCCCGGCTATCATAGGGCTATGGGGGCTATTTAAAGGGCCCGGAGCTCCAGCAGGGAGAGCAGGGCTGCTTGCCGCGCTCCGACCGGGGCTCCAGCTGGGAGAGCGGGGCTGCAGGGCGGCTTGCCGCGCTCCCGCTGCGGCTCCAGCCGGGAGAGCGGGGCGGCTTGCCGCGCTCCGGCACCGGCTGGGGCTCCAGCCGGGAGAGCGGGGCGGCTTGCCGCGCTCCGGCACCGGCTGGGGCTCCAGCCGGGAGAGCGGGGCGGCTTGCCGCGCTCCGGCACCGGCCGGGGCTCCAGCCGGGAGAGCGGGGCTGCGGGGCGGCTTGCTGCACTCCGGCACCGGCCGGGGCTCCAGCCGGGAGAGCGGGGCTGCGGGGCGGCTTGCCACGCTCTGGCACCGGCTGGGGATCTGGCTCTCGGCACAGGGCCCTCTTAGGCGCGGGGCCCGATTCCTGGGAATCGGCTGAATCTGCCTAAAGCCGGCCCTGTTCACAGTCATGCCGGAAGGTGCATAACGAGTGGGGTCCCACAGGGATCGGTTCTGGGTCCACTTCTATTCAATATCTTCATCAGTTGTTTGAATAATGGCATAGAGAGTACACTTTTATACAGTTTGTGGATGATACCAAGCTGGGAGAGGTTGCAAGAGCTTTGGAGGATAGGATTAAAATTCAAAATGATCTGAACAAACTGGAGAAATGGTCTGAAGTACATAGGATGAAATTCAATAAGGACAAAAGCAAAGTGCTCCACTTAGGAAGGAACAATCAGTTGCACACCTGCTAAATGGGAAATGGCTACCTAGGAAGGAAAACTGTGGAAAGAGATCTTGGGGTCATAGTCGACCATAAGGTAAATATGAGTCAACAGTGTAACACTGTTACAAAAAAAGCCAACATCATTCTGGGATATATTAACAGGAGTGTTGTAAGCAAGACAGGAGAAGTTGCAGTTGGTAACAGCTGGGTAGATGGCTTGTAGGGATTTCTGAAGTTTATCTTATTTATTGGTTACAATGTATAAATATATATCAGACTTGGAATCATCTGGCTGGGGCGAACCTGGCCTATGCATATGCATTTTCTTAGAGAAGCGTTCTGTTTCCAACTGTTGGAATTTTGTCCTTTATTCTGAGTTCGTACAGCATCCTGCATAAGGGTCCCAGTCCTGATTAGTCCTTGCCACTAGGCGCTACTGTATTCAAAATAATAGTAATGCGTATTTTGAACAATGTGACTATTTAAATAAGTATTTCTCTTGGTAACTTATTTGAATGGAGAAGAATGTAGATTTCTTGGGTCAAAAGTTGTCAGGCAAAAAACTTGAGCCCTGGTGCAATGGGAGCTCCTGGAGGCATTGTGCATATAATCCATGCAATATCTCTGTTTATCTACTTCCCAATGCATAGAAATTAAGACTTGCCTAAGATTGTGCATCCCGCTGGCAGAGCTGGAACTGGAATTGGAAAGTTCCTGGATCTTAGCCTCATGCGCAGGCCACTACACCACAAGTCCATCTCAGGGCCTGAAATACTATGGTAACTGAATGTGCTTCGGGATCCAGTCCGGACAAGTAGCCACTTGAATAAGTTGTCAGAATTGAGAAGATGACTGACTAGCCTCCCAAGGAAATCCTTTTAAACCTCACAGAAATAGCCACCTGATGGAATGGATGAAATGAAAACTAGAAGTCTGACATTTTGAAACCGTTTTAGCGGGTTCTGGCTGTCCAAACAGGCATAAGATTTATTGGAATAAATGTGAGGTTTTCCTCTTTCTCACATAGCTGGGTTTGAGTCTGTTGCTTTGTTTGATTTGTTTTATGGTTATATATTTCCTTGGAATGTGTGCTAGTTGTCTTGTTCTGAGTACTCTTTTATGGACCAACAGGGAGCCTGAAACTCTGAGTACTACCTTTTGGGCCCTATGTTATTTCTATTAACTATGGTGGGAGCACGATCAGGCCATTGGTGTCAAAATTTACCCTTGGACATACATACTGTTGTAACTAGAATCCTGTCTGCAGATCTGGGGGTGGAACTTGGCTTTATATTTTGAACACACGATTGGGAAGATGAATGGGTCTAATGCTTCAAGACAGCGAGAGGGTGGCAAATGTTAGAATTTCTGGTGCATTCTACAAGTATTGCGGGGGCAGGAGTTATTTTCCGTTTTTGTATTTCCCAATAAAAGACTATTTTGTTCAACTGCCAGTGCATTATAGATGTTTGATTATAAGCTTTTGTCAGTACAGCAACCTTATCGGACTGAATTTGAGACATTTTTAATAAAATCTTTCTCCAGGGTATACGTTTTCCTGGCTGTATCCTTTTCTCATTCAGTCAGGGGCAGCCAGTCTGGATAGTGGAGTTGTAGAGTTTAATCCTACAGTGAGCTCTATGCCTGTGAAGTCAGAGGAGCTCTGCACAACAGCAGGGTCACGTCTGTTGTGGCTCTTTCTCTCTCTCTCTCTCTCTCTGAGGGTCTAGCCCATGATTTTCACCATGACAGTGCCCTAGGGAGAGCACTTTTTCCCAGTGTGTTGTCCCCACTCACAATTCACAATATAGGCCATACGGGAAAGCCCTATAGTACTTAATACAAAAGGATAGCCCTTCTATAGGGTGGCCTAGTTTTAATCATCATCATCAAAATTCAACACAGAATTATGTATCTTTATATAAAATCAACAAGGTGATTAAAAAACAGGCTTACAGAATGGTTATCCTTTTATATTCTAGAGTTAATTTAGGATAGTTTCTACAGCAACCTATTGATTTCATCCCTATAAAGTTCTACAGAACTTTTTTTCTAAGGGAAATAAAGTATAATTATTCCAGGAACATAAAAGATACTGAATTTGAACCCTTGACAAGGAAGTTGACCTATATCACTCTCATTCTTTCTGTTCTCCCTCCCTCATAACCATCTTCCCTCATGGTGGAGCTTAGTCACTCAGGCCCAGATTTTTAACGTCTTTTTGTGCTCACCGAGTGCCTAAATCCCTTTTGAAAATGACATAGACTTCTAAATCTGTTAGGCATTGCAACGCTGAGCAGAACAATGCCTAAATACTTTTTAAAAATCTGGCCCTAACCTGTTCTAACTGGGTAATAAGTTTACTATGTGATTTGTCATCCAATTAAATGAATTCTAAAGCACATCTGAGCAGAGCCTGGAATGCAGTGTGGCTCTTCTTGTCCACACACAAAACTCACTCCACTTTAACTATGCTGATATAGTTAAAAGTGTATAACCCCTGATAGTATAAAAGTGCTTATAACTAGTATAACTTATTCCTGTAAGGAAAGGAGAATGAGCTGTACCTTATATCAGTGTAACTGCATCCATGCTAGGGGTTGTATCAGTATAACTATATTGGTAAAAAAAAAAAAAAAACCACACCCCTAACCAAAATAACACACACACACCAGAGAGAGTGAGAACATGAGAGTGAGGTATCACGGTTATAATGCAGGGAAAAGAAGGTGTGTATGTGTGCAACCGGGAAGAAATTAAGCAAGCTTGTCTCTTTCTGTGTCAGAGGTCAGTATGGGGTAATAGTAACTCAAAATGGAAACAACAATTAGGGTTGGGAAATCCTTGTTTTTATCTCTGTGTTTTGTGTATAGTGTTCAATAGAGTTACAGTCAAGTCAAAGTTTCCCCCAGCCAATGGCTTATTGGGCTGACATGGTTAAAGCATGTCAGTTTCATAGCCCACAGTACACAAGGGAGTGATGTGGCCAGTATCATGTCAGACTGCCTTTGATTGCCCTAACTCCATGGATCAGGTATCCATTTTGCAGTTGGGTGAACTGAAGGTGGCCTTTCTTTGTGAGATCCATCAAGACTAAACCCATAACCTTCAAGATTGGAGGTCTGGAGTGGTGACTGAGTGGTTAAGACACTCAAGTAGAGTTACAGGGAATCTGATAAATGTTTCCTGTTGGTTTACTGTGAATTGAAATCTTGTCTCTGTACCCTGATGTGTCTTTGTCAAACTCCCTTTGACATGTTTGGGAAGTAACACCAACATTTTAAAATGTGGACACTGTGACGCTACGGTAACCCATCACAGACACCTTAAGATAGGCTCAGATCCATTTGAGGTATCTAACTAAGAATTTCAGAGGGGCTGAACACTCAGTGGGAGCTCTTCATTGCTCAACATCTCTAAAATTCAGGCTACATATTTCAATGCCTAAATGTAGATTTAGGGGCCTACTCTATGCAGCCACATTTGAAAAATTTGGATGAGATTTTTCCCATCTATTTTTTCCCCACTATTCTTACTTGGACTTGATGGGTGGAGTCTGGGAGAAGGAGTGGTGACTTTATCTTGCCAATAAATATCTGGGGGAAATAAAGCTCCTTGGGGCAGGAACTGTCTGTTTGTTCCATGTTCCAATGGGGACTTGGTCAAAGGCTGCAGCTTATAAGGGCTACTTCAATACAAAATAATAACCATTTTCTTCCCCTTTCCTAGCAGCAATGTCATCTCTGGGATAAACAACTCCAAATGGAGCAGTAAGTTTGGCCTGAGATAGTCTCACTCACAATAAGAACTTCCTAGGTGTGTGAATATTCCACCATCCAAGCTTTGCTGATCAACCCTCTCCACCACCTCACACCAAGCCACATCACATAAAAATTAATCATCCCACAGAGCTTTAGAAACAGGTGGTCAGCCCTTTCCCTCTTTATTTCACTACATTTCATATGTTGTGATCTAGTAGCAACGGGGTGCTCTTTTAAAATACATCGTCTGTATCCCTGAATTGTAAAACACACAAACAGAAACCCCCAGTCAATTTCCTCTGATGCTGTATGGTTTGATAAACACATTTCAAGAGCAGCTGTGCAACTTTTTTTTTTTTTTTTTGTTCACTCCTCATCCTGTAACCAGTAACTCTTGACCTGTCAAAAGTAGGAAGAGCCATGCGTGCTTCTGTCCAGTCTACGGGCAGAACGAAACCACTTCCTCAGTTTTCTAATAAATATCTTATCGTAAGAGTGCACATATTCTATTTCAGTGCTGCCTCACAAATATTATGCTGATCCAGACCTCAGACTATGATAAGTAGAGGACTGACTTTAGGCCACATATCATCACAGTGTTCTCCTTTCATGATTTTTTGAAGTGTAGCTATGCTCTATGGGAAGGCACAGGTCACTCAGCAGTGCTAAAAGTTGTATTAGAAGGCAGAGACGTGTTTGGATCTGAGCAGAGGAAGGTTCATAGATATTGTAATGGTTACATTGAGGCTTAGCCAAAAAAAGATTTCTGAAACTTAAATGTAAAGTGTAGATTTCCCACAAAAACTACTCAAGTTCTGTAGACGAGAAAAAGTTTGAGTTGGTTTCATGGTGCAAATAAAGTAACATCAGCTGGTGGTGTGTGGTCCATTTAGAGTCCCCCCAAACAGTTTGCCACTCAAAAAGGGAACTCCAGTGCCAAAATAAATGACACCTGCAAAAGTGTGCGGACAGCTCTTCCTGTCGAGCTTACTGATTTTATACATAACTTGGTCAGTGGAGAGAGTGTCATGGTCCCAGGAATAAGAAGAATGAGGAGGACTTGTGGCACCGTAGAGACTAACAAATTTCTGCAAAAAAACTACCCTTTTCTTCCTCTCCCACACTCCCCTAGCCCAGCCTTGAGGGCAGAAACACATTTAGGCAGTCACCACAGTTGCAAGTCCCAGATGTCAGAATCATATAAATTAATACAATAATAATAATAAATGTTTTGACTTGCTTGTCTTTTTGCATTGGTCTCTGCTGGAATTATGTAAGCACAGTTTGTACTGACACATGTTATTTTCTTTCAGTGGATCTGATGGAAATAAAGGAAATTCGCCCTGGGAAAAATGCAAAGGATTTTGAGCGTGGGAAGGCAACACAGTATAAAGAGCATTGCTTCACTATTTTTTATGGTACCCAGTTTGTTCTCAACACCTTAAGCTTAGCAGGTACTTTTTGTGTGTGTGTGTGTCTTTCTTCTTTAAACCTTAAACAGTAAACCCTCCAGAGTAGGGATTTATAGCATTGACAGAGCAGTAATGCAAAGCTTACACTGTTTTTCTTTCTGACCTTCCTAATACATACCAAACATTTAAAATTGAAGAGGGTGTGAGAGAGTACCCTTTTCCCCTTACTGCTTTTAATGTCCTTGAATTGTGGCATTTGTAATTTTTGTGTAAAATAATAAATTAGGTGAGATTTTTTTCCTTGTGTTGTTTAAAGCGATCATTTTCATGGCTTATGACGGGGTCATTTTAGGTGTCTGAATTGTTGCAAACAGTCTTGTGCTCTCCTTGACACTAGCACTGTATGTTTTAGGAAGATGAAATGCCTGTCACTCACTGTAAGGCACAAGTGTGAGGTATAAGCAGGAGATATATAGTAAAACCCTATGTGTATGTTTCTGTTGATCCATTTTTTTTATACCCTGCAGCTGCCTGATGTCTCTTTAGAAGGAACATTATAGAGAGTCTTTTTTATGAAGTACATATCTTTTATTCATTCGCTCATGTTTAGCAGTGTAGATCCTCTCCGATTAAATATCTCAGGTGAGATTTTTTTTTAGCACTGGAGACCTGGATGAAATCCTGGCCCTATTGAAGTCAATGGAGATTTTGCCGTTGGCTTCACTGTGGCCAGGATCTCACCCCAGGGCCTGAAGCCTGCCTGGGGTCACAAGTAAAGGTGAATTTAGGATCCATAGCCTAGTTTTTTGTGACCATATCAGAAAAACCAACCACACAACTGGCAGGGTCTGTTTACTTAGGCCATGTCTGTACTGCAAAATTAAGTCAACCTAACTTATGTTGCCATATGGTCGTGGCAGTAATTACATTGCTTGTGCATGTCTACACTTTTTGCTCCTTGTGTCAACAGTGCGCTTCTTTACCAGGAGCGCTTGTATCAATTGTACCATCAGTGTGGGGCATTGTGAGATGGCTTCTGAAAGCCAGTAACAGTTGATGTAAGCAACGTATTGTCTACACTGACATTGCGTTGACCTAGCTATACAACTGTGACTCTACACTCCACGTGGAGGTGGAGTTATTAGGGCTTACATCATCGGGAGCGAAATTTAAGTGTAGGCACCTCCATAGTTAGGTCAACATAAGCTGGCTTGCATTGATCTAACTCTGTAGTGTTGACCAGACCCTATGAGAGGCCAAGCACTGGAATAGGAGGTGAATTGCATGCTCAAGTGCACTGTATGGACTGTGCAGGTCTATATGAGGAAAAGGGATGTTAATCAAATTGAAAGGCAGGGAATTGAAAACTAACACAAGGAAATACTTTTTATGTGCAACACAATATTATTCTATGAATCTCTTTGCCACAAGGTATCACTGAAGACAAAAGCTTAGAAAGTTTCAAAAATGGATTGGATATTTATGGAAAATGAAATCATCAAATTACATTAAAAAGGGTGTTTAAAAAAAAAAGCCAAAACTAGGATGTGATATAAACCCTTATTCTTCAGGGCATAAAATAATATCTAATCAATGGAGATTAGGAAGAAGAGGATAACTATCTACTGAAGGGGTCTTGAATCTTCCTTGGTACAGGAATACATGGACTGCTGGTTTCACTGCGTATGGGAATTCCCTTGGTCCTATGCTTGATCAACATGGTCAGTTTCATGAACATTAAATTCACTTGCAAAGTTGTAATAAAAACTGAAGTAATTTTTAAGAAGTTCCTAGTAGAGTAGAGAAGTGATCAGTGTGTTGTAAGCATTATAATTCTAATAGCCATAGAGATGTTTTTAAAATGTGGAAGTGATGCACTCCCTAGTTGAGGTACTTTCCCATGTGTGTAAGCAAACCCCATATTTATGCTTGTGAAATAATGTATTGCACAGAGGATTGGTGTACTCAAAAGTGGGTTTATGTGTGAAGGAGCATGCACAATTTTGTGTGTTGACAGTTAATGGCTGTTTGTGAAAATTTGGCTCCATGTACCAGATCTGAATTTAGATTAAGCCCGTAATATCCCTGAAATTTCAGAATGTGCAGCGTCACTTTAAATATAATTGTGCACTCAGCACTGTTGGGCTGTATTTTCTCCTTGTTTTTTTTCTCAGAATCTAGTCTCTGCAAGTACTTTGAGAACAATTAGTACCAGAAGGTTTGTTGCCATAACACTGGTTCTCAGAACAACATGACTGATATTTTCAATATCAGGAAAATCCTTTCCTTTGTTAAAGCACTTTGTCTTGGTTTCTGAGAACAATACAAAGTAACTGTTACTTAAGGGGGAATGGCAGCTTTCTTTATGGGCAGAATTGCTTTGAGACAGTTAGACTGGTGTCTGTCCTTCCCAAAAATGTAACTAATTGAAAAAGATTTCCACAGGGCTCTGAAGCTGGGCTCTGGCTTCAGTTTTGGAGAATACAGCATTGTTTGAAAGTATACTTTTAAAAATAATCTGTATTTTTTGAGAGACTGTTTTTGTTTTAAAGGATATTGCAGAAATTGCTTAAGTTGGAGATATTGGCTGGAAATAATTCTTCGGGAGGACTGTTTTGGTAGAGGGATGCTTTGATGAATTTTTGAACTGGAATGCGGCAACGCGGGGCTGTCCAAATTCTGCCCAACTGAGGGCTGCAAAGGCTGCGCCTAATCTGCAACATGAAAGGAAAATTGCAGCCCGCCTGCACCTTTAATAATACAAAATTGTGTCCCACAGGGACTGTAGTTCCCAGAATGCCATGCATGAACTCGATCTGACTAGTAGTTATTCAGATCAGGTTGGATCATCACCAGCAGGCCCTTCTGGTTTGTGGGTACTAGAAGTGTAGATGCAAACTCATTTTGGAACAAAATAAAATTTCTAGCCATTTTCCTTCTGAAAATAGACTTGAAAATGTAAAGTTAAGGATGAAAGGAACAAACATCTGAGCTCTAATTCTGCAGCAGGAGTCTGAGGGAATTTAAAGACTCTTCTCCCAAATACACCTCTTATACCAGAAGTTAACTTCCCCCCAAACCATAGTCTGGCATAGACTGTGCATAGTGGTGTGATTATGGCAGCCCGGATGAAGGATTGTTTTGCAGGCCACTCAGAAATGTTAAGGGTTAGGGTTAGAGCGTTGCATCTAGAATCTGTAGTATCCACAGGCCACATTTTCATTTTAAAGGAGAGGGTGGCTGTGGGCTACATTCAGCCCATGGCATGCACTTTGGTCACCTTGAGAACTGAAGATGGAAAAAGCAAAAATTCTACTGTATCACAGTGAGAGCCTAGATGTAGGTTGGCAGTAATCGTGCTGCAGCTTTGAAACTTCTTATGTTCTGATGAACAAAGTTTTAAAAGGAGATGTTTTTGATAGGTCTAGCGGTTGTTTTTTTTTAATCCTTAAGAACTAACATAGATTCTTTCATTGGAATGTGTTGGATTGGCAGCGTAAAGCTCTGTAGTGAGATTATCATAGAGAATGGGTAGCCAACCCATCTCATACACCAGGGCTTATCTAAACATCACAGATTACGTCTTTGTTATGTATTAATATTTCTCACAGTGTATTAATCTTTGCAGCTGATTCCAAAGATGATGCTGATAAATGGCTGTGTGGCTTGAATATCTTGCATCAAGAAGTTATGAATGCTTCCACACCTGCAATCACAGAGAGGTACGTGGAATTTCCTGCCTTTGTTTATGAGAGACTCTTCAACAGCTTGACACTTCTTTGCAATTTGACAGTGAAAAACTGAAGACATTTTCAAGGATGAAACCAATGTGGTCTGTCAGTTACATTAAGAGCAATATTCTACAGACACATGCTATACCTAGAAAGTGTGGTCCAAATTCAGATCTTCTAGAAGCATATGCCGCTTGATAGTCTTTTATGAAGTTATGGCTACTTACACTGTGATGGATTTGGCTCTATGGTTGGTTGGTTGGTTGATTTGTTATATAAACATACCTGGTTCCAGGTTTGGATGCCAAAGAAAGTCTTTAAGAAGTTCATGGGAATGTCTGGTCTATGTGTGTGTTGGCATCTGTTTCAAGTAAACCAGAGTTTCTCAGGATCTCACAACTAGAACCTCTTTCCCCCCCCACTTCCCACCAGCCAGCCCTGGGCAGAGAATCCCCGTCTTGTCAACAGGCCCTGAGGTCCCTCCCAGACCTAATCTTTTCTCACCCCATTCACCTTTTGTTAACAGAGGGGGAGAGTCATGGCCTACCACCCTGTCTGTCTTCTTTGGTGGTTTGTCCAAATTGTAGCTCAGGTGTTGATGCCCTGCCCATCTAAATCCAGTTTCAACTGAGAAAAAGTATTCCTCACTTCCTGTCTTTAACTTGTGTATGGTGTTGCTCTGTGCTGTTATACTGTTGCTGTGCATGACTCTAGAGATGTCTGCATTTCAGCAACAACCAAGTGATTCCCGTGTAGACAAATTATATGAGGTTTTTAGTGAAATGCTATGATTATCCTTTGGGGTGAAACATGTCTATATAAACAGATCTTCCCTGTCAGTATTGCCAATATCAGTAAAGGGATGCTGGCCCTAAAATTGACACTTCTGTCTGATTTATGTTTTTTAACCTAAGATAGGTAAAAGATTACTACAGCTAGAAGAGATTAAGCGGATTCTCTTTCATTTTTACTTCATGCATTTGACGATATTTGAGACCACATCCTCAACTAGTGTCAATCAGTGTAGCTCCATTGACTTAATGGAGCTATGCCAGTTTACATCAGCTGAAGATCTGGCCCTTTTGTGCCCAGTTATTTTCACTGTTCCCCATATGTTTGGTTAGTCATTTCCCTTGTTTATGTGGGCATGTCACACAGCAACAAGGTGAAGACAAAAACATTTTGTTTAGAAATGGGAAAATATTATTGTAAAGCCACAAACATTAACCAGAGCAGATACAGCAGAGGCAGCACCTGAAAATGCTTGTGACTCATTTTTCAGAATGTGCTAGATTTCCAGTTTAAATATCTCTGCTTACTTTCATCACTGAAATTGTGATATTGAACAGGCTCTGTTAGTTCTTAATTCTTAAAATAACTTTTCTGTTTTTATTCATTTATTTATTTATTTTAGCTGGCTGAGAAAGCAGATCTACTCTGTTGACCAGACTAGAAGGAACAGGTATGAATCTCATCCTTTTCAGGTTTTGCTTAGTTTTCATGGTCAGTTTTTCTACATGAAGTATAGGAGTAGAATTTTGAAGTAACAAACATCACTTTGCATAAGAAAGATGTGACTTAGGTAACGTTAGAATCCAGGATACTGCACCTGCTCTTTCGTTAGTAATTTGTGTTCTGTTTTGTTATGGAGACATCAAGCATGTGAAATTCACTGACGCATATACATAGTGTAACAGAGAAGGAAATGTATCATTTTGCTTTTAGCCCTTTCTTCATGGCTGGAACTAGGATGAGTATAGTTTTAGGCAGGGAGAGGGGATGCTTTCCCTCTCCCGCTTTCAGCTCCTGACTTCCAGCAGAACCTAGCTGCTTCCTCTGTAGAGGCTAATCAAGTGGGAACTTAGAGGCTGGGACTCTGCTTTCCTGCCTTGGCTATGCCCCCAGCACTGCCTGAGAGGGTGAAGAGAGTGAGGAGGGGCACAGATGGAGTTGGCCTAACAGCAGCAGTCACAACAGTCCTTCCTCCCCACACTGAATCAGAGCCTTGAGGGGGAGCATGACTGGGTGAAAGAACAGGGGAATCCTTGGAAGGTGAGGTAGGGACAAGGAGATCCATGGGGGAACAGTCTGAGGGACTTGGAGGGGGGTCATTCTGGAGATCCTGGGAAATGGGGTAGGTTAGGCAAGGGAACACAAGACAGTCCTTAAACATAGAGGTGGGAGGAAGCCAGCAGTGGTCTTTCAGAATTAGACTGAGGACTTTGGCAGTGTTCCAGAGAGTTTTGTGGAGTTCTCACTGATAAGAACTTGCTTTGGTAGATATAACTTGGTGAAATTGGCCGGATGGTTCACGATTGTTACTTTGTTATGTGTCAGGGGAGGAGACCTAGGGCTTAAGAATTACTTCAGGATTCGTGCTTCTCGGCTGAGGAAGCTGCAGCATATTGTAATTATGGAGGTATCATATTTGGGTTCCTGTGGGAAATGGAAGCTGCTCACTGCAGGCCCATGCAAAAAATGGCATAGATTTTAGACTTCAAAATTTCCCTTTATGGTGAGGGAGAGAGAGAGAATCCTTGCTCTGCTAGCCGAGGTGCTGGATAGCCTGTTGCAGTGCAGAGGATGCTCTCTTGCAAATTCAGCTGCAAATTTCTCGTTAGAATTGATGTAAGTTGTACGATGCCTTGAGAAGGAAATTAACCGCTCGGTGCGTGGCGCTTCAAAGAAGCTTAGCTACCCCGTTTTCCCAGCAGTATTAATGTTTGTACTTTTTGTTCACTGCAGAAAATAACATTCATTTCCTCTCATTTAGCCTTTTCCTAAGAGTAAAATAAAACGTTTTCTCATTGTCTGGATGAAAACATGTTGTTGCAGGAAATAACACCATTCTGCAAGCAATCTGTAGTACTGGGCAGATTATTGCAATACAAACAGAGATGGGAGGGTACGAACGGAATTGGGTTCTCAAGCATAGGGGCTGTGACAAACTTCCTTCTCTACCTCGGTGGGTCCTGCGCTTATTGGCAGATTTGCTCACCTCAGTGATCTTCCCCACAGTCTGGATCAACTCCTCCTGTGTCTGATCAGGAGTTCAGAGGTTTGGGGGGAACCCGGGCCCGCCCTCTATTCCAGGGCCCTGTGGATTGCAGCTGTCTATAGTGTCTCTTGTAACAGCTGCATGACAGCTACACCTCCCTGGGCTACTTCCCCATGGCATCCTCCAAACTCCTTCTTTATCCTCACCACAGGACCTTCCTCCTGGTGTCTGATAACACTTGTACTACTTAGTCCTCCCGCAGCACACCCTCTCACATTCAGCTCCTTGTGCCTCTTGCTCCCAGCTCCTCACACACATTTCCTCTCCTCTGGTTCCTCCTCACCTGACTGGAGTGAGCTCCTTTTTAAACCCAGGTGCCCTGATTAGCCTGCCTTGATTGGCTGCAGGTGTTCTAATCAGCCTGGCTGCCTTAATTGGTTCTAGTAGGTTCCTGATTACTCTAGTGCAGCCCCTGCTCTGGTTACTCAGGGAACAGAAAACTGCTCATCCAGTGACCAGTATATTTGTACTCTACCAGACTCCTTTACCCCACTGGTCTGGGTCTGTCACAGGGCTCAGAGAGATTTTAGATATCAGAGACTGACTCGCTTAGTCTGGAGTGGAAGGACAAAGTGTGCCAGCTGCACCATTCTTTACTGGATGCCAGATCACGTCACTGCACTTGGCATCTGCTCTGCTGCTGATGCATTTTGTTAAGAAAGCACCACAACAGGGGAGAACCATGAAACAAAGGAAAGCCATAGGGCAAAGAAGCTTCAGCAGATACTACATCTAGTTAAGGTTATGTTAGTTTCCATAGTTGTTTTATTACTGGAAGGTAACATAACTGATCTGCCTTGGATGTGTGCTGAATTGTGAGGTGGTGGTGGTGTTTTCACTTTACCCAGAGAGGATTCCCACCTTTGGAAAACTCCAGGAAACAGATGAATGCTGCAATTAACTTTTTTTTTTTTTAATTTTTGTCAGTTAATTATAAAGTTGACACTTCCCGTCTAGCCCCAGCAGTGAAGCTTTGCTGCTTTATGCAGTAATGAAGTCAGCCCTGAGTTTAGGCCTTTGCTGTCCAGAAAGAGCTATTGAGAGGCATCTAAAGGGTCACAACAAAGGCCTAGAACTTGAGGCTTTGGTTCCCATCCCTGCTCTGCCAGAGACACCCTATGTGATTACTTAGTTGCTGTGTGCCTCAGTTTCCCCATCTATAAAATGGGGATGATAGCACTGTTCTGGGAATATGTAAATTAAAGATCGTGAGGCACTCTGATACTGTGGTAATTGTGGCCATAAAAATATCTAAGATACACTGAAACCAAAGCTGAAGTTGATGAGGGAGGTGGGAGGTCTGAAGCCCCATTCAGCCACAGGGGAAGAGGTCACTGTACAGAAGGAGCTGCTCTACAGTTCGCTCAGCCCCCATGCATCGGGACCCCACTCCTGAGCCCTCTGCGCCTGAACCCCCTGCATCAGAACCCCCACCCTGAGGAGCCCCACCTCCCACACCTGGACCACCCCAACAAGCCCCCTGCAGCTGGACCCCCACCCCATTTCCAGCACCTGGAGCCCCTGACACCCAGAGCCCCCCTGAGTCCCAACCACCATCACTTGGACACCCCTGCAGAGTCCCATGCAGGGCCGCCCGGGGAGGGGGAGCGGCAAGTGGGACAATTTGCCCCGGGCCCCGCAGGGGCCCCACAAGCCCTGGCCTGACAGCGGTCTGGGTCTTTAGCTGGCATTTTGGCAGCGGGGGGCCCTTCAGTTGCTCCAGGTCTTCTGCGGCATTTCGGTGGCGGAGGGCTCGTCGGTGCTGCTGAAGACGCGGAGCGACTGAAGGGCCCCCCACCGCTGAAATGTCGCCGAAGACCCGTACCGCCACTGCTTCCCTGCTTTGCCCCAGGCCCCCTGAATCCTCTGGGTGGCCCTGGTCCCATGACCCCTCTGCACTCCCCCACTGAGCCCCTGTGCATCCAGAGGGCCCCCCCACACCCAAGCCCCCCACTGAGCCACCTGCACCCAGATTGCCCCACGCAGAACCCTCTCACCCCACAGCTGGATCCTCACACTAAGCCTCTCCACACTTCGATCCTGCCAGGCTGAGTCTGTCTGCCCCACACATGGATTGTTCTCTTGCTATCTTGGTGCACCTGGCACGGAGGGGGCAGGGCCCTGGGGTGTTTCTGGGGCAGACCTGGCCCTTGTGCTGTGTCAGCATCGGATGCGGACTCGCTGCCAGGTCCATGTCCTGGGGTGGGGCTGCAGGGTGATCTCCTACCCTGGGACATGGTGGCCCCCACTGCCATGCTGGAGCCTCCATATTTATTTATTGACAAATAAAATATGCAGAATTTTGCAAAATTTTTTTTTTGGTGCAGTTTTTATTTTTTTGGCACATGCCTCTGCTTTCAGGAGCCATGTGGAGTGGCCCCCGACCCTGGCTGGAGCGGGGCAACCCCTAATCTAGACCCCCCACCCCAGTAGGAGTTCGAGGGCTGGATTAAAATGGCTAGGAGGCCAGATTCGGCCTGCGGGCTATAGTTTGCCTACCCCTGATTTAGTCCAACTTTCGAAGAAGTCAGTAGACTTCTGTTGCTCTTGGATTGATCTATGGACAGAGAACGTTTTAAAATTATATCAATAATTAAATTTTTGTGTTGATGAAAATATATGCCATTGGATAGTTGTAGGTTACCTAGATACTAACAGAATGCTGTTTTTGCCCTCTTGTTTTTCAGTATCAGCCTTAGAGAACTGAAGACCATACTCCCCTTAGTAAACTTCAAAGTAGGCAGTGTGAAATTCTTGAAGGATAGATTTGCGGTAATTATCCAAAGCACCTGATGTCCAATATTTGGTGAAAATATTTGACTCTTTTATGCAGCATCTTGCCTGTGGCTTTTGCTTCTTATTGTGTGATTTAATCTGTTTAATATTGGTTAATTTCAGAGTTTAGGTTTGAATGTAATGCAGAAGAGTTTTTTTAATTATCTTTATTACTGGTATTAATATTGCAGTGTTATCCAAAGTCAAAATCAGGCTCATGGCCCTCTTTTTGGCACTGTGAAAATGTGTAGGAAGATATGGTCAGTGCCTGTTTTAAGGCTAGAATTTGCATTATGAGTGAAGCAATACTTTTGGTTTCTATTCAATGTAAACTACTGTTAATAACTTTTGAGGCCCCTTTACATCCCTGCAGGAACCTTAAAGATCCCCTTATTTTTCCTGCTTTATACCTCTCTATTCTCCAAGCCTTGAATTATAGTTATTGGTACTCTGATTAATGAGCACTGAGTGAGTCATTCTTCAGAATCTGCCAGCTGTCTTCTTAAGTGAGCAACTGGCTAACTGCCTGCTGGTACTCTGAGCTGGGGTAGTGGACAGAGATGAGGGGCAGGAACAGTGTGTTACAAATCAAGATTCTGTTTGTTCAATTAGCATATTAATGTCATTGTTAAGAAATCAATTAGCCATCACCTCAAAACAATTAAAGTAAAAGTATGGCAGCCATATATGCCTTGGAAGACTATGGCACCTGGAAAGGGTATGTCACGTTTCTTGCTGTACAGGTGTAACCTAGGCTATTCCAAATACACTGTTTAATACTTCCTCCTCACAGGAAATAGGAGCTCCCAAAGAAGAACTTAGCTTTGAACAATTTCACGTGTTCTACAAGAAAATTATGTTTGAACAGCAGAAATCGGTAAGCTCATTTATAGATTGATAGTCAATCTACATACTCTTATCCTGCTTGATTTGAATAAAAGGTGAATACTGATTTCTCCTCACATCCCCCACCATAGAAAAGCCCTCACTTACAGTATTGTATTTGATGTGTCTGTGACAACCAATGCCAATAACTGGATTCATAAAATAAATAGATAAGAAGTTTGTGTTGCTTCTTGGGTGTTTAAAAGGTGAAAGTGTGCACACGTGTAATGGGATTTTGTATGTCATGTGAGTCTTTCTGCCCAGTTTGTAGGATGGCCTTAGTCAGGTGCAATTAATAAATGTTAAGTGAAATAATGGTTTTGTTTTTGCATGACTTCCCAATTTAATTTATCCCATATGCCAAAGGATACTCTTTAAATTATGCTGGTGACATGTCATGATCACCAAATAATGACCACTGCCATTCTCACTTATGTCTGGAGATGTTTGGTGTACTGCATGGCATGCTTGTGACAGTCACTGGGATGTGTAAATGCCATGGAATTATGCTAGCGATTTATTTGGTTAGCTATTTGATCACTACTTCCAAATGTTCATTTCATCCAGATTCATGAAGTCAATGGGAGCTGTAAGTGTTTAGCATCTCGGAAAATCAGGGCTCTTATTTAGGTGCCTCACTTTAAACACCCAAGTTTGAAAATGTTGGCATAAATATCTGAATGCTAGTTTCTGCACCCTGTTAATTGTGCCTGTGAATATGTAGGATATTGTTAAAACTGAAACCTTCTATCCTCAGTTGTACATGGGCATAGTTTATTAGTAGTTCTCTTTTTCAGCTTTGCAGATTAAGCATAATCATTGTAATGTAGATCTGTAAAATGCTATTAAAAAGAACCATATGCTTGAAGTAAGACTTCTTTGTTTAGCTAACCTTGTTGATATGTCTTTTTTCATGACACTTCACTTAAACACCTTAAGGAGAAAAAAGTTACTTAAAGAGGAGAGCGTAGCACAGTATAGTGAGGTTATCTGATTGTCCACACTCTTGGTGCATCATTTCAAGGAGACTCCTCAGATTGCGTAATTACTGTTTACAACTAAGTTTCCCAAGCTCTGTACTCTGCTGGTCCAACCTGGAGGCCATTTAGTTTAGATTTTGTAGCCAGCTGACTAAATATGATACAAGATACATGTTTCCAGTTTTTCTGGGCTATCTAGGAGGAAACTTTACTGCTTGTGTTTATTATGTGCATTAGCAAAACCAAGTTTGGCTGTGAATTGTATGCTTTTACATGGAGAAGGCCTGAAGCGTAATCACGACAGATGACAGTCTGTTGTTTCTTACCTTTCATTTTAACTCAAAATTTATCGTGCTAACATAGCTTGTATAAAATGCAAGTAGACATTTCTGTCCCTGATAATAGTTACAGATATTTCTGATTATTGTGTGTCTCTCTTTTTCTCTCCTCCTCTTAAGATTCTTGATGAATTCAAAAAGGATTCTTCTGTGTTCATTCTTGGGTGAGATTTCCTGTTACTATAATTTTGTGCATGTGTGTGTTGATTATAACGCTTCAGGACTTTGCATACCCAAAGATTTCATGGAATCTCAAAGTCCATTCATGTTTGTAAGTGATGTCACTGTTCTCTATAATGGTATTTTCATTAGTGACCAGAGGTGGCATATCTTGTTGCTATGGTACTCATTAAGATAAGTGAACATTTTTCATATACCATTTTATATGAATTTTAACATCTCACATTTTAAGACACGTGTCCTAAAATTCTGACTTCAGTGGAAGATTTCCTGAGTAAGGACAGAGGAAGAGTGGCATAAGGAAGCTGTTGATAAGTGCCAATATCTTGCCCACAGATGGATTTCAGTCAGAGCTTCTCATGCTTAGCCTAGGACAGAAGTTGTCTCTGTGTCTTCTGATGGAGAAGTTTAATTTTTAACTGAAGAAGCATGTGGTGCATGGAATTGACAGAAGCAGGGCAGAATTCTAATCCTAAATCATGGAATGTCATTGAATCTCAGTTTCCCTCTCTGTAAAATGGGTATATTATTTATTTAGGGGAGTTGAAAATTAACTCTTTGTACAGCATGTTGAAGAAATGAGATGCTGCAGCATAAAAATGACAAGCATTGCTGCTATTATACTTTTCTGAAACTAGTTTATCATAACTTTGAACATTACGTCTACAATTTTGTTTAAAGCATTTGAGAAGTTCCTTTAGAAATGGTTACCTTTAATATAGGGCCCAATTCTTTAGTCTACTGAGTAGAATTTATTGAACTCATTGGGACTGCTGGCATCAGGTTTTGGTTCTCCATGTCAGCTCATCCAATAAATATCCAGAAGAAATGGCTTGTGGGATTATGGCTATGCAAATAATTTACAACAATAATATTGTTATAGTCCCATAATTAAGATGCACAACATCCTAGTGAGGTGAGTGGTGTTTCCACTTTACAAAAAGGTAAACAGAGAGAAGTTAAGTAACTTGCCCAGGGTGACAGAATGAATCATTATGAAAGCTGGGAAGGAAACCCAGAAGCTCTGATTCAAAGGCTTGTGATCCAGATGCTAGACAGCTGCTTTTGGGGCCTGATCCAAAGCCCATTAAAGATAATGGAAGGACCCCCTTCGGATGAAGTTGTAAATTCATGATATAATTTATTTGGTTCTCTACCATGGTCCTGCTAAGGCCCTGACTTATATGATATTTGATCTACCCCTTTTTTTTTTTAATGAAACATTTCTTCTAAAATTTTTCCCTTTCTTTTGGTCTAGAAATACTGACCGTCCAGATGCTTCAGCAGTTCATTTGCATGACTTCCAGAGATTTTTGCTACATGAGCAGCAGGTGAGAAGGTTATGAAACTCAGAATTCTTCCTCACCAAGGTTCACAGCGTTATGTATTTTTCAAAGAGTCACAGTCTGACATACAGGATGATTGATGATAATTGGCATTGAACCTTGTGGGCTAAATCTGAGCATTGGTCTTAATTATTAAAGTGTAATCTTTCATTGAGCTACTGTTTTTCAACTGCACAAAGAACAAAAAGGTGTGCAAATGGATTTTTCTGGCCTCTGCTAAGCTTCTAAATAAACGGAGGTGGTTCTTGACTGACATGTAAATGTCAAGGGTGATACCCTGGCCCCATTGTGGGTGGCACCACGTAAACATGTGGACTGAAATCTTGGCTCTGGCCTCATTGTGGCTGGCACAATATAAACATTTGGGGTGATGTGCCAGCCTCATTGGAATCAAAGAGAGTTTTGCCATTGACTTGAAAAGGGCCGGAATTTCACTCCTGATGGGTGCTCTCTTTGAAGAAGTTGCCCTGTACTTGCAGGCAGTTGGGTTCAGTGATCTGGGAAGGGGCTTGTCTTCATCTGTAACAGTTCTGATCCTGATTCACAGACAGCATGGTTTAGTTTGACTGATAAAGTAATGAATAAATTGATTTAAAAAAATTGTCAGGCCAAAGATTCACTAAAGGAACAAAGCAGTTCATTTTTGAAGCTGCCTGCTGTATTACAGTGTGCATATTCTACATCTTTGGAAAGTCTGGAGGTCTTCTGTATGTTTAAGCTTTATGACGTTCCACAGCCACTACTGAACTCCAGGCTTGCAAATTTGTTTGAACACTCAAATCAAACACTGAAGTTCATTGTTCCCATGCATTCCCTGTATGGGAATACCTAATATCTTTTCCCCTACAAAACAATGTTGAAAGAGCATAAAGGTTGTAAAGTCAAGCACTCAAAAGTTAGAAGAGACCAAAATGAAGATTTTCTCTGTCTTCAGTAGGGCCAAGATTTCACCCATATATAGAGTCCCCACCTGTGACAGCCTAGCATTTAGACAGAGGGCATCTTAGATTCCTAAAACATAACATAGGCTTTTGTTAGCTAGGAAAGACATTATTTTTTATTTTTAAACTATCATTTATTATTTTATTTCTGTAATGTCTATGAGCCCTAGTCACTGACCAGACTATTGTACTAGGCCCTGGACAAACATTTAACAAAAAGCCATTCCTGAATATTCTTTGGGGAAAAAAACATGAACCTAAATTACAGTAGAAAAATTCAGTGAACTCAAACAGCTAGAGAGGTTTGTAAAACTTCCAGATATTCTGGTTTCACCCACTTACAAGTATCGTTATGTGATCTTAGACACTGATTTTAAATGCAGCAGTAGCCTGAACCACTGAGTGTCTTTCTTTCTGGATGGGTTCATCAAAAGATGCAGTTCTGTTAACTGTAGGCAGTGAAGAATGCAGTTTAGTAAATCACTACTATGGGTGTCTGTCTGTCTCTTTCATGTTATATAATATATAATTTCATTCACTAAGTCTTATTATCTTTTTTGGTAATAAAATAAAACAACTTAAATGATAAACTTTTCTTAATTTAAAGGAGTCTTGGGCACAGGATCTCAGTAAAGTCCGAGAACGAATGACAAAGTTTATAGATGACACTATGAGAGAAACTACTGAGCCCTTCCTCTTTGTGGATGAGGTGAGATAAAATATTTTCTTATAGTTCTATATACGTTTAACTTTCACTTCTAGTTCCTTGAAATTTAGTTTGCTGGGCAAATCCTCCTCTGTTATCAAGAGGGCAGTTCCTCTAAGCTCTGTTGTTAGTGTTTAAATTCTTTTTTCTGATTGCACGCATTTAAATCCATTCTCTTTTTTTGTTTTAGTTTCTCACTTATCTTTTCTCAAAAGAAAACAGTATTTGGGATGATAAATATGATGCAGTAGATGCTCAGGATATGAATAACCCTTTGTCCCACTACTGGATTTCTTCCTCTCACAACACGTAAGTTTCCAAAATCTTGACTGTCTCTGATCAGAGAGACCTGGTGTATGTTAAGAGAAGCAAATGTTAGTTTAAGTTTTTTACACCAGGGGTGCTCAGACTGGATTTGTGAAGCCTAACTGAGAAATTGCATCTGATAAGACTCACTCACTTTTTCACTGAGTTATAGTGTCAGAAAACACAACCCCTTCCCTACTTTTCCTTCCCGCCTCCAACAGAAGAGCACAAGAAACTTTGTTAAAAGAATGTAGTCCAGAAGCTGAGCTCAGACTGCCACACTGAGTTTCCTGTAACTCCTTGATGCCAGAAGATGGGGATTGAATGACTTTGGGTGCAAAAATTCATGCTAATGATGGAATTTCTGCTCCTCCTGACACCTACAGCTCTGTTCAGTTAGCATCATTGTGCCTGGGCATTACAATGCCTAAAGGGTCAAATCCTGCTGGCCAGATGTAGTGGGACTTTTGCCTGAGACTGGGCTGCAGAATTTGGGTCAAAGTCCTCTGTCAGAGGGTCTCCATGGGACACGTTATTTACCACTTCCTTTCACTGTGGTGGGTTGTATTTACCGAGAGATACCGATACTCTGAGCATTACCTGTATTACAGCATTTTAATCTGTTGGGCATGCATCTCTGGGCTGGTCCACACTACGGAGGGGAAATCGATCTTAGATACGCAACTTCAGCTACGTGAATAACGTAGCTGAAGTCAAATATCTAAGATCGGATTACTCACCCGTCCACACCGTGCGGGATCGATGTTCGCTGCTCTCCCTGTCGATTCCGGAACTCCGTTGGGGTTGATGGAGTTCCGGAATCGATATAAGCGCGCTCAGGGATCGATATATCGCGTCTAATATATCGATCCCTGAGCAATCGATTTTAAGCCGCCGATACGGCGGGTAGTCTGGACGTGGCCCCAGATTGTAAACATCTAGAGAATTTTTTATATGATAGTATTTTGAGCTTATATATTATCTAGACTTACAAAAGAAGCATGTGACAGCACCTGGGGTCCTTGTTCCCAGGCCGCTTCTAAAATCAAGATAATATGTAATATAACTTTTTAACATGGTTGGATCATTTTGGGGAAACTGTCGTCCTCCTTTATATGACCTGAAATATAGCAGAACTGCGATGGTTGTTCTGAGCAAGATGGGGGAAGAGCAGGCTACTGGTGTGAGTGGGGACTCTGGGATAGACCAAAGCTCTGTGACAGTTCACACTGCAGAAGGAGGTGGTTCAGGGAAGAAGAAGCATGTGGCTAGTGGATCTTGAAACAACACATTTCTACTGGCTAGGAACTAGCCCTACATGGCCTTTGTATGGGAGACAAGGATTCTAGCAGAGAGGGACCATAGGTGCTGCTATAAAAAGGCATGTGAGAGCGGAATTAAAAGTAGCAACCTTTACTTTGATCTTCCTTATTGTTCTGGATTTATTGTACAACCAAAATGTGTTCTGTGTTTTATACATTGTTGGCAATTACCATTTTGGGGGCGGGTTTCCTGTTAAACATTTTACTATTATGAATCATGTTTGTTACAATGGTGCCCCATGGTGTTAAATGCTGTAGAGAGTATTAGATGGTCTTTGTCCCAGTCAGTTTACAATTTGAATAGACAAGACACACACAGGCTAAGGGAAGGGGTATAACACAAGCAGAGTGAGCAGTCTGATGGCAGCAAATGTCATGTTAGTGCCACAATTAATTTTTTTGAGTGCATTTACTTGGGGATCAGCTAGATGGAAAGAGAAGAAAACTGGGGTGAGGAGGTGCAGGTCAGGGGAGAAGAGGGTAAGGGGAGCAGGTGTGGAGTGAAACTGAGGCGAAGAAACTACTCCAACCCTCCCCCTCTCTTCCTACCACTCCTTCACAAACATCCAGTCAGCACAATGCAGAGAAAGTTTGGTCAAAACCGTAGAAATTCTCTGAACTGTAGTAAGGCTGTCAGTACTTGTCCTCTGTGAACTGTGGCATGCAAACTGTTAGGCCAGATACAAATCTATGTCATGGTGAATTTTCGTACTTAAACAGCACTGGGTGCAACAGCAACATAACAAAATGGAACGTTAATTCACAGGAATGGGGAAGTTTATCATCTAACATTGCTTTAAAAAAAGAAAAAGTGAAGAAAATATCCCAAGGAATTTAAATAACATGTATAATAAGAAAAAATGGCTTATGGAGTATATGGGGACCTTTCCCTTTCACTAGACAGGTACACTGTTTGACCTCGCCTCGACTTGGTGGAGTTTGGATATATTGTATAGATGTTCTACTCTACAAAAAGTTGGCAAAGGGCAATGAATGAACTCTTGGAAATTCTTGCTAACTGACCCATGCCAAGGTGCTTTAGCATCTGATTCAGAGAAGTCCACTCACTTCATAGAGAGTCAAAAATTCAATATTCAAAACCTTCACAGTAGAAAAAGATTCAACATTCAGAAATTCTGTAACAGAATATATGGGACCCTTTTAAAAATTGTTGCCTTCCTTCTGATGGTCCCTCTTTACTGTTCAGATACCTCACAGGAGACCAGCTTCGAAGTGAATCTTCCACAGAAGCTTATATCAGATGCCTTCGAATGGGATGTCGATGTATTGAGCGTGAGTAACAAGCTTGTGGAGTGGTTTGTGACAGGAATGCTTTTGTTCTTCACCTTTGCATAGCTTCCTGTGGTTGCTAAGCACAGCAAAACCAAAACTTGTAGTTTTTGTAACACAAAATTAATCCTTTTTTGTTTAAAGGATGTGCTAACTATTAGAACCAACATCCTTCAGAATTCCATCATTTCCCTGCTCGCTTGCTCTTCTTTTATTCCTTTGAAACACTAAAATTCAAGCAGCTCTTTTAAAACCTATTCCACTGTGTACACCAGAGATGAAGCTACCAGAATGAACAAATTAATTGGTTAAGCCCCAGCGTGCCCTTCTCCAGTACATCTAGGATAGGTGCTGCTCTTGGAGCAGCATATTGCCACTTTAAACTCTGGTGGACACTAGTAAACCCAGAATTCAGCTGCCTAAACTCGTACTTTTCTGTTCCTAGCTGTGTGTGCTTTTAGAACCTCCATATTCTATTTTTTTTTTATTACCATTACTTTATGCAAACTTAATCTCCTCTGTGAGGGATATAAATCTACTTAGCAAATCATTTTAATATAACATAAAAGTATGTGTGTTGTATTCTGTATATTGGAGTTATTTAGATGGCCTCTTATTTCTTCTATTGTCTGCACTAGTGGACTGCTGGGATGGTCCTGACGGGAAGCCGATCATTTATCATGGATGGACACGGACAACAAAAATCAAATTCGATGACGTGGTGCAGGCAATCAAGGATCATGCATTTGTCACATCAGAGTGGGTTTTTGTTAATGTATAAACTTGGTTTAGAGGATTTTAGAGCTTTCCTCAGGAGAAAAGGAACCTTTCATGTTTGGTTAATTGAAAAGGCCAAGATGCCTGTCTTTTTCCCTAATGTGATTGTTTGTGTGTTTGTTTTTTTGTTTTTTTTTGTAAATCACCAAGAGTTTTAGATCTTAATAGATCCTATTTTCAAGAAAAGGCCCACAAAATGTCAGGATGCTGCTCGGGCAGGTAGGAAATGCCCCAACAGTCTCCCCATCTCCCTGCTTGTCTGTAAAGATGAGTTTGCGGCTGTAAAACTTTAATAAATGTGATTTTTAAAAATACTAGAATTGGAGAGCAGAGCATCAGAGAGAGGGAAGCTCACAGGCCCAAACTTACCATTGTAGATGAGATTGCAGCTGAGGAGATGGGGAATCCCTGCTCATGCTTCCTGCAGTGATAACATGGGCTGCAGCAGTGTCTCAGCTGTCCTCGTCAGGCCCTTCGTTAAAACGCCTTTTAAAAGGAAAAGTATTGCCTGTTGGCAGGAAGGATTTGGGGCTGCAGGCTCCTTTACTCCTCGCCATGCAAGGTAACTGGCTGACTGTAGAGGAGAGAACATATGGAGAGAACCTCTTGGGGATGGGACAGGCTAGGAGATGACACACCTCTCAAAGCTCCCACTGGGGTTGTTGCCGTCTACATGAGTCTGAGCCTGTACTCAGTTGCCACAATCTGGCACATTGTTATTTTGCTTGGAAACACTTCATTTTTGGGAGCTCAATAATGAAGAAAAGGCATCTTAATATTCAAGGTGTTCCAAGCCTCTTTGTTGCAGTTGGCTAACTGAGCTGCATGGGTATCCTCACCATGATCAGACATTCAGATAACCATGTACAGTGCACACGGGAGTCCCAGTGCTTCAGACATGTCAAACCATCAGCATAGTGAATGTATTGAGGAATGCACTGACACTTCCTCACACTGCTCATGTTTGGTGGTGGTGGTGGTGTGATCCAGTGATTGCACATCTGCAGCCTTTCCCCAGAGCCACTCAGTCCTCAGTTTGCTTTGGATATTTTTTTCCCCCCTTCCCTGGCTTTTTCAGAAGCAGGAATTGAATGCTGCCTCTGCCTTTCTGTTCTCTTGTACCAAGGTTCCCAGTGATCCTGTCAATTGAAGAGCACTGCAGTGTGGAACAGCAGCGCCACATGGCCAAAGTATTCAAGGAGGTGTTTGGGAACCAACTCCTAATGAAACCAATTGAAGTCAGTGCAGATCAGCTGCCGTCGCCAATCCAGCTGAAAGAAAAATTCATCATCAAGGCATGTTTCCTTTACTAAGAGTCCCCTGTGTGTTTTAGTAGTTAGAACTGGAGAGTGGGAGCCAGGATGCCTGGCTTAGCTGCTTAGACACTGTATGGCCTTGGACAAGTCTCTTAACAGATTCATGCCTCTGATTGCATAGTATTGGTTTAATTGTAAAGCATTTGGGGCTGCTTTGGGCTTGAAGAGGGTACATGCTGCCAAGTGCACATGACTATCATTTGGCAACATTTTACTGAGTTTTATTAAAATACATACTAAATTGCTTGCTGTTGGCTTTCTTTGCTATTAATGTTGCTGTTTCAAGTGCCCGAAGAAATGTCTTTCCTAAAGGTCTCCCAGCAAACCTTTCAGCCTCTAAAATGTCACCATTAAATTTCAGTGAGGCTCACTACTACAGAGGCTCATCATAGACCTTCTGCACAATAACGTGCTTAAAAATGTTAAGTGTTCTTTTGAATGGAAAATCACATTAATATTTCATTCTAATGGATCACAAAGCACTTTACAGACTGAATTTTCAAAAGATGCCACTTCCATAAATTGCAAAGGCAAATCAACACTCTGGCACACAAAAAGAGTAAAGGATGTGATTTACATATGCAATTTAGGTTGCAACTTTGAAAAATGGAGGTTTCCCTTAATAATAGGAATCAGTTATTCTTAGAATCATTCAGTCCACCTAGTGGAACTCAGCAGAAATTTTGATCCAACAGTACCGCACAGCAGTGTTTACTCAGGTAAGTAGAAGAACAGCTTCTCCAGTTAAAACTGCAGTGGAGTTTTCAGAAAATTAGAAAGCTGGACTTTGGCAAGAACACTGGGGCAAACTCACCATGTTTTCACATAAAATAAAATAATAATGACGACTGTGGTTGATCAAGGCTTCTGCCTTACAGCTCCTATTAGAAAACAATAACATAGATTCTAAAATTGTAGACAAAAGACACATTCAGTGCAAATACAGTACGTGGAAATGCATGTAAATGGCAGCAGGGCATTCCATTGTGAGTCACAAAGGAGCACAAAGTAGAGCATTCTGATCTATAAGTTTAGATCTTATCTGTGAATCCTTACACTTTGTGACCATATAAAGCATGGAAGAGAAATTGCTTGCATGTAGCCATAATAATCTGTATCTATAGCACCATTGTCCCTACAGATTCCAAAGTGGTTTGCAAACTACAGTAAAACCTGCGCAAGAGAAAAGTTTCATCAGACAACTTCCTATCTTGAGAGTGCCTCAAAGAATCCCCAAACACGGGCCACTAGTTTGCAATGAGCTTTGGCCCATGACTCAGATTTCCCTTTGGTGTGTTTTGTCCGTGAACATTCATGTAAACTCTCACTCTGAAGAAAAATGCCAGTGAGATCTTCAGTGTTCATTTTTAAGGGTTTATCTGAAGGACTGACCCAGGGAACCTCACGGAACTCAGTTTATCTCAGAAGGACTAACCAGATGTATGAGAATTTGAACCTGGGTTTATCTATTATTTAGGTATTTGAAATGTAATGATTTGCAATTTCAGCTATTGCTGTTGGATGTGTAGAAGAGAGGTGTGGCCCATGACTCAGGACTAGTCTGCACGGTGCATTAGTCTATACGAGAGAGGGGTGAATTCTAGTGTGTCAGGCAGTAACTGGCCTGTGTGGACCCTGCTGGTGTGTGTTTAGTATTCCCTAGTGCACGTTAATATAGTTCTATTTCAAACAGTACTATGTTAATGTGCGTGCCAGCTGGATTCACATGCAACGTGCTAGTGCACACTAGATTTTACACCTCACCAGTGCAGACTAATGCACTTTGTAGACAAGCTTGGAGACTTGTTGCTGCTGTTCTTTCAGACTGGATCTGGATACTAGAATATTTGAAAGCAAGTGGTTTTAATGCAAACACCGTTAATCTATTTTAAAGAACAAATATATGGCAAAATGTAATTACAAAAATGACCATCACTGTCCTGAAATGAGAAACTGAGGGTAGAAGTAGAGCTCAGTGAATAACAGATTTTTCAGATCACTGGCAGTTCTGGGGGACAAAAATATGGGTTGAATTGAAAACAATTTTTTTGTGAAGACCAATTTTTTTCCCCAGCAAATTGAAAAGTTGAAAAAAATATTTTTGTGTCTAATGAAACATTTCATTTCAACAAAATTGAAATGTTTCATTTTGATTTCAACCATTTTGAATGATTTTGATTTTTTAAAAATAAAATTAAAGGAAATTCTGAAATTAAGTAAATTTGAACCAGAAAATTGAAACATTTTGTTTCTAAACAAATCTCAAAATGAAACATTTTGATTTTTTTCTCAGATTTTTTTTTCCCCAACTGAAACAATTTGGCAAAGTCAACACAAATTCATGAAACATTTCAGTGTTATCAAATCTACATTTATTTTGCTGAGAAAATGATGGTCAATTCGTTTTGCCAAGCTCTAGTAAGAACCCTTCCTGTCTACTTGGCTATGCATCATATGCCCTGTCTGGTTCCTCTTTCGGAACCTCCTGTTATAAAATATCCCATCTGTTGCCATTTCATCTGTTTAACCTTCTCTGGAGTATCAGTCACATTGGTTATATCTTCACTTTGTTTTCTCTTTGTTCGGTCTTGTTTTGTCCTTTTACTATACATCTCCATGTCACACTGGGATGCTCTAAATCTTTGCTGCATCTTTTTTTATTATAGCTGAGGACTTTGTTCCATATATCATAGTTGGAATTACACACAAGCTGAAAACCCTCTTCTCCAGGGTACTGGAATATGCTTTGTATGTACTTTCCATCAGCCAAAACTTGGTCCACTGAAAAATAAAAAGCTTCATGTCTATATTTGTGAAACAAGAATCCTCTGCCTCCCCCATCTCTGAGCACTGATGTGGCCCCTTTGCTTCCAGTAGGTGGGATTTTGTAATTACAGGTGCACTGGCTGTGCCCTTAAAGTGCCCTTATCATGCCTGAGTCCCCATCTTCATCCTCCTGGTTACTCCCCCCCCCACTGCTGTAGAGAGATCTTCCATGGAGCACTTTGCTATGGCATGCACTTGGGGGGGAGGGATAGCTCAGTGGTTTGAGCATTGGTCTACTAAACCCAGGGTTGTCAGTTCAATCCTTGAGGGGGCCATTTAGGGATCTGGGGCAAAAATCTGTCAGGGGACTGGTCCTGCTCTGAGCAGGGGGTTGGACTAGATGACCTTCTGAGGTCCCTTCCAACCCTGATGTTCTATGTCTGTGGTTGCTTCTTTTACCCCTTGCACAGTACAGTCGTAGTGGTGCTAAAGAGGTTAAGGCTTTATATCCCTATGTGAAGCAGGCAGGATTTGGTCACATTGAGAAATAATCACCTGTTTCCTTCTTATAATCCTTTTCCTATTTCCTCCTTAGTTTCTCTCCTTTTACTCATGTTCTTTTTCTCTTCATCTTGAGGCCTGACAACTATTCCTCTTTTATCTTCATTCCTTCCTTACCACATGAAGGTCATTTAACTTTCTGTCTCTTCTAATGAATTGTGGACTCTGATCAGAGTAATTGCTCCTCTGTCTCCCTCATCTGAAGCTTGCTGTCAGGAAGTTAGAGGAGCACTCGGCTTGTCTATATGGCAAGCTACTGCCAGGGTGTAAATCTACAGCACATCAGCATGCTGAACCCTAATGACTCTGTGTGGACATTGCTACAGCGCAGTGCAAGCCCTAGTGTGTAGTTCTTATTGCATTGTAGCAACGTCCGGTGTGTGACAGGCTGGTGCACTGTCGATTCACATGCTGGCTTGGCGCACGCTAACTTACCATGCAGAGAAACCCTCAGGTTAAAGTTGCAGTCAGTGCGGAAAACTGCCCCTAATGTTTAAGACCGCATATAGCCTCCACTCTCAAAGGAGAAAAGCTTGAGAGGAGGGAGGCATCAGATAATATTACCAAGATGTGCCAAGGTGATGTGACCAGCCTTACATATGATTTTTATTTATATTTTTTAGCATAAAAAATTGGGACCAAAGGGAGACGTAGATACAAACCCAGAAGACAAGAAAGAGGAGAAAAAGCAACAAGGAGAACTCTACATGTGGGATACGATAGAACAGGTATTATTTCCTAGATGTTTGCTGCAGTTTGTTGCAAGGTTTTTTAATTTCTTTGGTGTTTGAGATTTAAATGAGCATTCTCAACAGCAATAGGGAAAAATATTTGCTCCTAGGTGACCCGAAGTGAGTCTGGAAAAGACACTGCGTAAGATGTTATGTTGTTAAATTACTATTTATTGTTACAGTTTCTTGGTGGTTAGTAGTTGTATTTTTATTTCTTTTTAATTTTATGGATAGCGTTATCTTCTTCTGTTGTTAACAGTTCTAACACTTAGTCTTTGTGTTCTAGGCATGGACTCGGCACTATTGTGCCATAGCAGATGAAAAGCTCTCATTCAGTGATGCTATAGAACAGAACGCTGATGATGATTCATTAAAGGTGATTACCTACCACACAGGGGGGAGGGAGGAGGTAAGCTCCGGACCTCTGCCTTGCAGTGCAGAGGAGGGTGTAGGGGCTTCTGCCATGTGCAGAGAGGGGCTGAAGCCCAGAGCCCTGGCAGGCACCTCCCATGGAGCTGAAGCCCCAAGCCTTGGCAGGTGTGCCCCTGCTCTTGAACTTTTGAAGATTGTCTTACGGAGCTCTGAGGGTCAGTAAGTTTGGCCACTCCTGGTATATAAAGAAGAATTACACTGTCTAAAGGAGTGCCATTCTTCCTTATCTCTTGGCCAATGGGAATTACATGCTCACATCAAGAGAATAATAAGATTATTTTCTCCCTTTAATATAAAACCAAAGGGAGATGAGTTTTACATCAAGCTTTTTAACATTTAAGGTCAAATTCATCCTCTTAAACTGCCCCTGCCATGTTTACAGATGCATTTCTTTGCACTCACAAAACATTTGCCTGTACAATTGTTCAGTGGAGAGTCTGTGTCAGATAATTGGGTGCACCTGCAAATATCACTTAATGAAAATGTGGGTCTTTATTAAGCACTTTTATAACCCAGTTTTCTGTAAAACAAAGCATCTTTACTGCATGGTTAACTTTCAGTGTAGATGAGCATGCAAGACAATGAAACGGCTTGTGGGCAGTTTAGTGCTGAAACAGGTGTGTTTAACAAATATCAAATGCTTTATTGTCAGTATATTCATCTGCCAGGATATTATTCCTATTCTAGGACTAAACAAAAGATGATTCATTAAATAATGACACATAACATAGCACACCTTTTTTTTTTCTTTTTACTGTTTATTTAGGAAGCATTAATGGGTTTAGAAATCCTTACTATGTAAATA